>NW_027186324.1:12075438-12090089 GCF_028583685.1 Petaurus breviceps papuanus
TCTCTCTCTGTCTTTTCCTCCATGGGTGAGATATATGAAGGGGAGAGATATATAATAAACATGGCAATTGGGATTCAGAAAACCATCCTATCGAATAGGCTGGTCTGCACTTACAGACTAAGAGAATTTTGTCAAAATAACTTGCTGGTTGTAACAAACTCTCTTTGTCAACAACCCCAAAAGGCAGTTCTACACATGGACATCACCAGATGGTCAATATAGAAATTAGATTTATTCTATACTTTGCAGTCAAAGGCAGGGAAGCTGTATATAGTCAGTTAAAATAAGACCTGGAGTTGACTGTACAGCTAAGATCATGAGCTACTTTATTGCAAAATTCAGACTGAAATGGAAGAAAGTAGGGAAAACAAACGGACCATTTAGATATGGTCTAAATGACATCACTTATGAAAATCAAGTAGAAGGGTGGAGCCACAACACTGCTTAAGCTCCTGCACCAACCACCTCCAGTACCTGTAAAACAGGACTCTAAACAAACTTTAGAGCCACAGGACCCACCAAGTGACAGAGAGAAAGAAGTCTCTGGCTGACGGCGGCCCGACAGAGAGGGTCTGTCCTGCGGAGCTGGGAGCAGAGAGCAGTCCTGCGTGAGCCGTGCCGGTCTAGCCCTGGGGCGGCACAGACCGCCCTGCAACATCAATCACTGGTGACTGGCAATTTCCAGAATTATCAATCCATAAATGCCAAAGAGAAAGTGAAAAGTCAGTGGAATAACTCTGTTGGAACTGAGTGAGAGAAGAGCGAGGTCTGGCCCCTGTCCCCGGGGTGGCAGAGGTTATGGTGCTGCTGTGGTGGCTGCCTCCAGCTCCAGGCCCACAGATCATGGGGGGACCAAGTGGCTGACCCAAGGGCATTTGCAGGAATCTCTCTGCTGGTGCTGAGGCAGGATTCTCCTGCTTTGCACCGCTTGAAGCTGGGTCACAGTCTTGGGTGGTGGTCCTGGGGTGAGGAGCGCTGATGGGGCAGAGCTTGTGGAGGCTGTGGAGAGGCAGGTCCCTGGAAGAAGCTCTGACAGCAGAACCCCAGCAATTTGGGACACAGCCCCCTCCACTCTGGAAGCAGAGGGCTACTGTGGCAAAGAGCTCAAAAGTCAAGCAATTGACTGGCAAGATGAGCAAACAGAGGAAGCACAATCAGACTATACAATCTTTTTTTGGGGACAAAGAGGATCAAAACATGGCACTAGAAGAAGACAACAAAGTCAAAACTCTTGCAACAAAAGCCTCCAAGAAAAACATGAATTGGTTGCAGGCCTTGGAGGAGCTCAAGAAGGATTTTAAAAATCAAGTAACAGAGAGCCCAACCCCACAGCAGTGCAGAGGCAGGCCAGGATGAGGCCTGATGAATGTGATGGCAAGTCATCCCACCAACCACAAGGGCCATTGCCAGGCCTAACAACAAGGGGCTGAGACTGGACAGAGCAAGGTAGGAAGCAAATGCAGGGCCCTTGGCAGGGGCAACAAATACTCCTGGGATCACCGCTCCATAGCCCAGAAATTTTAAAAGCCCCTATCTGCACCTCCAGGGACCAGGATGGCAGAGTGAACCCTGGCTGCTCCAATACCCCCCTCTGACCCTGAAAACATAGTAACTATTGCCCAGGGAAAAACCCTTAATAGTAAAGGCTTCGGAACCCTAGAGGAAGGGTGTGGCTAGGGCCCTGCCTCAAAATGGGTAGAAAGAAGATTGCAAAGACAAAGACTTTGGAGTCCTACTATCATCACAGGGAGGAACCAAATTCAGAGGGCTACAACCCACAGCTGAAGCATCAACAGGGAACTGGTCTCAAGCACAGAAAACTTTCCTAGATGAGCTCAAAAGGAACTTTGAAAACCAAATGAGAGAGATAGAAGACAAAATGAATCATTCTTTTAAAATCAAAATTGCAAAATTAGAAAAACATTACAATGAAGAAAACAGCTACTTAAAAAGAAAAATGTGTGATATGGAAAAGGAGCTCCAAAAACTAACCAAGGAAAATAATTCGCTAAAAACTAGAGTCAATCAAATTGAAGCAAATAACACTGTGAGGAACCAAGAATTAGTCAAACAAAACATCAAGAATGAAAAATTAGAAAAAGAGGTAAAATATCTCAATGGAAAATTAACTGACCCGGAAAACAGATCCAGGAGAGATAATCTGAGAATCATAGGCTTACTGGGAAATCATGATGAAAAAATGAGCCTGGACAACATCCTCCAAGAGCTCACCAAGGAAAACTGCCCTGAGATACTAGAACCTCAGGACAAAATAGAAATTGAGACAATCCACCAGACACCTCCTGAAAGAGATCCCAAACTGAAAAGTCCTCAAAATGTTGTGGCCAAACTCCAGAACTACCAGGTAAAAGAGAAAATACTTCAAGTGGCCAGAAAGAAACAATTCAAGTATCGAGGAAGCACAGTGAGGATTGCACAGGATTTGGCAGCCTCTACACTGAAAGATTGGAGGAAATGGAATACATTTTTTCACAAGGCAAAAGAGCTCAGGTTACAACCAAGGATCACCTACCCAGAAAAAAGTGAACATATCCTTCCAGGCAAGGAGATGGTCATTCAACGAAATAACAGATTTCCAGACCTTCCTGATGAAAAAGCCAGAACTCAATGGAAAATTCAACCTCCAATTATGAGATGCAAGAGAGACATAGAAAGGTAAACAAGAAACACACACACACACACACATGCTCTGTTATTTAATAAGAGCAAACTGTTTATAGACAAGTAGAGGGTATGAGTATAAATTATACAAAATGACAATTCAAAAAACATTATTAAGGGCTACAAAGGGACTGCAATGGAAGTAGAGGAATGAATGAAGTGGAAAAGGGTAAATCATGCCACAAAAAGAGGCATAAAAACAATATAGCAGAGGGAAAGACGGGAGGGAGATGAGTATTATATGAGCTTTCCCTCATTGGTTCTGGTGCAAGGAGGGAATAACACAACCAGTTAAGCATAGTACTTTATGGAGAAGAGACACAAAACACATCATAATAGAGGGAAAGAGGGGAGGGAGAGGAGTTTTGCATGAGATTTGTTCCTGTCACTCTTGGTGTGAAAAAGAAATAACATAGTATATTAAGTATAAAAATATCCTATAGGCAGTAGCAGGGGGAAAGGGCTTTGAAGGGGGCAGGTGGTTAGAAGGGAGGGAAGAAGGAAGGGGGAAGGGGAGGAAAAGGGAGGGGGGCTGATCAGAAGGGAACACTGAGGGAGGTGGTGGTCAAAAGGAAAACTATTAAGGAGGGGAAGGGAGAAGGGGAGAAAAAATATAAGCATAAACAGGGGAGGGAATAGGATGGAGGGAAAGGAACAGATAGTAATCATAACTGTGAACATGAATGGAATGAACTCTCCCATAAAACGGAGGCGGATAGCAGAATGGATTAAAAACTATAATCCTACAATATGCTGTTTACAAGAAACACATCTGAAACAGAGGGATACACACAGGGTAAAGGTAAAAGGCTGGAATAAAATATATCGTGCCTCAGCTAAGTAAAAAAAAAAAGCACGGGTAGCAATCCTTATCTCAGATAAAGCAAAAGCAAAAATTGATCTAATTAAAAGAGATAAGGAAGGAAACTATATCCTGCTAAAAGGTACCATTGAGAATGAAGCAATATCATTACTTAACATATATGCACCAAGTGGTATAGCATCCAAATTCACAAAACTATACTAGTGGGGGACCTTAATCTCCCCCTCTCTGCACTTGATGAATACAACCTCAAAATAAACAAGAAAGAAGTCAAGGAGGTGAATAGAATTTTAGAGAGGGTAGGTATGATAGATCTCTGGAGAAAACTGAATGGGGATATAAAGGAATATGCCTTCTTCTTAGTGGTACATAGCACATACACAAAAATTGACCATGTACTAGGACATAACTTCACAATTCAGTGCAGAAAGGCAGAAGTATTAAATGCATCATTCTCAGATCACGATTCAATAAAAATCATATTAATAAAAGGCCATGGAAAGACAGACTAGAAACTAATTGGAAACTAAACAACTTAATCCTAAAGAATGAGTGGGTCAAGCAAGAAATCATAGAAACAATCAGTAACTTCATTCAAGAGAATGACTATAATGAGACAACATACCAAAATTTGTGGGATGCAGCAAAGGCAGTTCTTAGGAGAAGTTTTATATCCCTGAGTGCATACATGAATAAACTAGAGAAAAGGGAGGTCAATGAATTTGGCATGCAATTGAAAAAAACTAGAAAAAGAACAAATTGAATATCCCCAATTAAATACTAAATTAGAAATACTGAAAAACCAAAGGAGAGATTAATAAAATTGAAATTAAGAAAACTATTGAATTAATAAATAAAATTAAGAGCTGGTGTTATGGAAAAAAAAACAGTAAAATTGATAGACCCTTAGCCAATATGATAAAAAAAAGAAAGAAGAAAACCAAATTATGAGTATCAAAAATGAAAAGGGTGAATCTACCACCAATGAAGAGGATTAAAACAATAATTAGGAATTATTTTGCCCAATTGTATGCACATAAATTTGACAATCTTAGTGAAATGGATGAATATTTACAAAAATATAAGCTGCCCAGATAAACTGAAGAGGAAGTAAATTACTTAAATAACCCCATCTCAGAAAAGAAATCGAACAAGTCATCAGTGAACTCCCTAGGAAAAAATCTCCAGGGTCAGATGGATTTAGTAGTGAATTCTATGAAACATTTAAAGAACAATTGATTCCAATACTTTACAAACTATTTGGGAAAATTAGTGAAGAAGGAGTTCTACCAAATTCTTTTTATGACACAAATATGGTACTGATACCTAAATCAGGAAGACATAAAACAGAAAAAGAAAATTATAGACCAATTTCCCTCATAAATATAGATGCAAAAATTTTAAATAAAATATTAGCAAAAAGACTACAGTAACTTATTACAAGAATAATACACTTTGATCAGGTAGGATTTATTCCAGGAGTGCAAGGATGGTTTAATATTAGGAAAACCATCAGTATAATTGATCATATCAACCATAAAACTAGTATAAACCACATGATTATCTCAATAGATGCAGAAAAGGCTTTTGACAAAATACAACATCCATTCCTATTAAAAACACTAGAAAGTATAGGAATAAATGGAGCCTTCCTTAAAATAACAGGTAGCATGTATTTAAAGCCATCAGCAAGTATTATATGTAATGGGGATAATCTAAAAGCATTTCCAATAAGATCAGGGGTGAAACAAGGGTGTCCGCTATCACCCCTCTTATTAAATCTGGTACTAGAAATGTTAGCCGTATCAATTAGAGAGGAAAAAGAAATCTACCTGCCAAACAAACCCAGGACCTACATGAACACAACTACAAAACACTTTTCACACAAATAAAGTTAGATCTAACTAATTGGAAAGACATCAATTGCTCGTGGGTTATATAATAAAAATGACAATTTTACCTAAATTAAACTATATATTTAGTGCCACACCAATCAATTTACCAAAAAAAAAAAAAAAAAAAAGAAAACTACCTTATAGAGCTAGAAAAAATGGTAACAAAATTCATTTGGAAGGAAAAAAGGTCCATAATATCAAGGGAATTAATGAAAAGAAATGCTAGGGATGGTAGACTAGCTATACCAGATTTTAATCTGTATTATAAAGCAGCAGTCCTCAAAACTACTTGGTACTGGCTGAAGAATAGAGTAATGGATCAATGGAATCGATTGGGTATAGGAGACTGAGCAGTCAATGACTATAGTAATCTACTGTTTGATAAACCCAAAGACCCCAATTTTTGGGATAAGAAGTCACTATTTGACAAAAACTGCTGGGAAAACTGGAATATTGTATTGCAGAAACTGGGCATAGACCATTATCTAACACCATATACCAAAATCAAGTCTAAATGGGTGCATGATCTAGGTATAAAGGCTGATACTGCAAGCAATCTGAGAAAGCAAGGAATAGTTTACCTGTCAGATTTGTGGAGAGGGGAAGACTTTATGACCAAACAAGAACTAGAGAGCATTATGAAATGCAAAATGGATAATTTTGATTACATTAAATTGAAAAGCTTTTGTACAAACAAAGCCAATGTAACCAGGATTAGGAGGGAAGTGAAAAATTGGGAAAGAATTTTTACAACCTATGTCTCTGATATAATCCTTCTCTATAATCTGACTAATGTCTAATGACTCTTTTCTTTTTTCTTTTCTTTTTTTTCCTTTTGGAGGGCAATTGGGGTTAAGTAACTTGTCCAAGGTTACACGGCTATTTTTTTTTGTTTTTTGGGTGGGTGTTATGTGTCTGAGGCCGGAAATGAACTCGGGTCCTCCTGACTCCGGGCCAGTGCTTTACTCACTGAATCACCTAGCCACCCCTAAAGGACTCATTTCTAAAATATACAGAGAATTGGGTCAAATCTAAAAGAATACAAGTCGTTCCCCAATTGATAAATGGTCAAAGGTTATGAACAGGCAGTTTTCAGAGGAAGAAATTAAAGATATCTATAAGCATATGAAAAAATGCTCTAAATCACTATTGATTAGAGAAATTCAAATCAAACCAACTCTGAGGTATCACATCTCACCAGTCAGATTGGCTACAATGACAAAACAGGAAAATGACAAATGCTGGAGAGGATGTGGAAAAATTGCAGCACTAATGCATCATTGGTGGAGTTGTGAACTGATCCAACCATTCTGGAGAGCAATCTGGAATTATGCTCAGAGGGCTATAAATAATTTCATACCCTTTGACCCAGTAATACCATTCTAGGGTTGTATCCTAAAGAGATCATAGAAGTGGGAGGAAGACCCATATGTACAAAAACATTTATAGCAGCTCTTTTTGTGGTGGCAAAAAATTAAGGGGGTGTCCATCAATTGGGGAATGGCTGAACAAATTGTGCTATATGCATGTAATGGAATACTATTGTGCTATAAGAAACAAGGAGCAAATGGACTTCATATCTACCTGGAGAGGCTTATGTGAACTACTGCTTAGTGAGAAGAGTAGAGCCAGGAGAAATTTGTGCACAATTACAGACACAATGTATATGTGACAACCAACTTTGATGGACTGGACTCTTCTCAGCAATTCAAGGTTGTAAGTCAACTCCAAAAGTCTCATTATGGAGAAAGATGTCCACATCCAGAGGAAGAACTGAGTTTGAATCCAGATTGAAGCAAACTACCTGCTCTTTCTCTTTTTCCTGTTTGTTTTTGTTTCCTCTTTCCTACTGTTCATTCCATCTGATAAAATCCTTCTTTATAACCTGACTAATATCTAATGTGAAAGTATTTGCAGATACTATACTTGATTGTATGCTGCCATGGGGGGGAGGGGGGAAGGAGAGAAAATTCAAAACTCAAAGAATTGTGGAAATGAATCTTGTAAACTAAAAGTAAAAAAATTAATAAAGACCCCCCAAAAATCAATAAGAGAGGCAGAGGAAAATTTGGGAAGAGAAATGAGAATGGTGCAGGAAAATCATAAAAAATGAGTTAACAGCCTGACTGAAGAAAATACACCTTAAAAATAGACTAATTCAAGAGGGGGGCAGGTGGCACAGTGAGTAGATCACTGGCCCCAGAGTCAGAAGGACCTGAGTTCAGATCTGGCCTCAGATGCTTAACACACACACACACAAGCTAGCTGTGTGACCTTGGGCAAATTACTTAACCACAATTGCCCCCCAAAAAGAAAAAAAATAAACTAACGCAAATGGCAAAAGAGGTCCAAAAAGCCAATGAGGAGAAGAATGCCTTAAAAAGCAGAATTGGACAGAAAGAAAAGGAATTTCAAATGCTTACTGAAAAGAATAATTCCTTTAAAATTAGACTGGAGGAAATGGAAACTAATGACTTTATGGAACTCAAGATACTATAAAACAAATCCAAAAAATGAAAAAATATAAGGCAATGTGAAACATCTCATTGGAAAAACCATTAACCTGGAAAATAGATCCAGGAGAGATAATTTAAAAAATATTGGACTACCTGAAAGCCGTGATCAAAAAAAGAGCCTAGACAACATCTTTCAAGAAATTCTCAAGGAAAATTGTCCTGATATCTTATAATCAGAGGGCAAAATAAAAATTGAAAGAATTCACTGATCATCTCTTGAAAAAGATCCCCAAAAGTAAACTCCTAGGAATATTATAGCCAAATTTCAGAATTCCCAGGTCAAGGAGAAAATATTACAAGCAGTCAAGAAGAAACAATTTGAGTATTGGGGAAACACAATCAGGATAACACAAGACCTAGGAGCTTCTACATTAAGGGATCAAAGGTCTTGCAATATGATATTCAAGAGGTCAAAGAAGTTGGAATTAAAACCAAGAATCACCTACTCAGCAAATGATCCTTCAATTGGCAAAAGAGACTCAAAAAGGCAATGAGGAGAAGAATGCCTTAAAAAGCTGAATTTACCAGATGGAAAAAGAATCTCAAAAGCTCACTGAGGAGAGTCATTGCTTCAGAATTAGATTGGAGCAAATGGAAGCTAATGACTTTGTGAGAAATCAAGATGCTGTTAAACAGATCCAAACAAATGAAAGAATAGAAGGCAATGTGAAATATCTCATGGGAAAAACCACTGACCTGGAAAATAGATCCAGGAGAGATCATTTAAAAATTATTGGACTACCTGAAAGCCATGATCAAAGAAAGAACCTAGAAATCATCCTCCAG
The DNA here is from genome assembly GCF_028583685.1 of Petaurus breviceps papuanus. Lineage (NCBI taxonomy): Eukaryota > Metazoa > Chordata > Mammalia > Diprotodontia > Petauridae > Petaurus > Petaurus breviceps. The sequence goes on from NW_027186324.1 coordinate 12,084,141, forward strand.
GAAGTTCTCAAAGAAAACTGCCCTGATGTTTTAGAACCAGAGGGCAAAATAGAGGTTGAAAGAATCCACCAATCACCTCCTGAAAAAGATCCCAAAAAGAAAACTCCTAGGAATATTATAGCCAGGTTCCAGTATTCCCAGATTAAGGAGAGAATATTACAAGCAGCCAGAAAGTAACAATTTGAATATTGTGGAAACACAATCAGGATAATCCAGGATCTGGCAGCTTCTACACTGAGGGATGGAAGGGCTTGGAATATGATATTCTGGAGGTCAAAGAGCTGGGATTAAAACCAAGAATCACCTACCCAGAAAAACTGAGTATCATGTTTCAGGGGAAAATATGGCTATTCAGTGGAATAGAGGACTTTCAAGCATTCTTGTTGAAAAAACCAGAGTTGAATAGAAAATTTGACATTCAGATACAAGAAGCAAGAGAAGCATGAGAAGGTAAACAGCGAAAAGAAATCATAAGGAACTTATCAAAGTTGAACTATTAACATTCCTACATGGACAAACAATAATTGTAACTTATTAAACCTTTCTTAGTAGTTGAAGGGAATATATATATATGAGCGTATATGGGCATATGAATATGTATGTGAATGTGTGGATATATGTTTACAGGTATACATAGATAGAGGGCACAGGACCAATTTAACAGGTAGTGATCATACTTAAAAGGTGAAATTAAGAGGTGAGAGGAATATAATGAGAGGAGATGGGGAGAGACAGAATGGGGTCAACTATCTCATATAGAAGAGGCAAGGGAAAATGGTTACAATGGAGGGGAAGAATAGGAAGGCAAAAGGGAACCTTATTCCAGTTGAATTTGGCTTGAGGAGGGAATGAAATACACACTAAATAAGGTATCTCACCTCCAGGAGAGTAGGGGGGATGATGGAAGGGAGGGCAGGCTGAGGGGGAGGGAAGTTGGAAGCACCCACTTTTGAAAAGGGATGGGATCAAAGTAGAGAATAGAACAAGTGGGAGGTGGCATAGGAGGGAGGGAAATATAGTCAGTCTTTTACAATATATCTACTACGTTATTATTTTTCATTAGCCACATGTGTACAACCTATACTGAACTGCTTATCTTCCTGGTAAGGGTGGGAGGGATTGAATTCAGAATTCAAAGTTTTAAAACCAAATTTAAAAATATATATATACTATTATTCATACTATTTTACATGTAATTGGGAAATAAGATATACAGGCACAGGGGCATAGAGATCAACTAGAAAAGTCGAAAGGGGTATGGGAGAAAATATGGGCGAGAGCAGATTGGAGGAGGGGATATCCTGTGGGACTGCCATTTTGGGGCAGTGGGTAGGGGAAAACAGGGAGAAAATTTGTAACTCAAATTCTGGTGGAAATGAATGATATAAATCAGAAGTTAATAAAGCATTTGAAAAATGATAAAAAAAGAAAATCAGAGCTTTCAAAGGAAAGTTTCATGCAAAAATGGGCATGACAAAGGGCAAAAGTGGTAGGAACTTAACAGCAGAACAGATTAAGAAGTGGCAAGAATAAACAAAAGTACTATATAAGAAAGAGCTTAACATCAAGGATAACCAATAACTATTAGTAACCATGATACTAATCTAGAGCCAGACATCCTGGAGAATGAAGTCAAATGGACTTTATAAAACTTTGCCTAACAATAAGGCTAGTGAAGGTGATAGAACTCCAATGGAGTTATTTCAAACCCTAAAACATGATGCTGTTAAAGTACTGCTCTCAGTATGCCAGCAAATTTGGAAAACCCAACAGTGGCCACTGGATTGGAAATGATCAATTTATGTCCCAATCCTAAAGAAGGGCAATGCCAAGGAATGTTCAAATTACCAAACAATTACACTCATTTCCCATGCCAGCAAGGTGATGCTTTAGATTCTGCAAGCTAGCCTGCAGCAATACGTGAACTGAGAATTACCAGAAGAGCAGGCTGGTTTTCAAAGAGGCAAAAGAACTATAGACCAAATTGCCAACATTTGATGGATTATGGAGGAAGTGAGGGAGTTCCAGAAAAACCTCCACTTCTGCTTCATAGACTACACTGAAGCCTTTTGACTATGTGGATGATAACAAAATGTGGCAAGTCCTCAAAAAGAGGGGAGTACCAGATCGTCTTACTTGTCTCCAGAGGAACCTGTATGTGAAGCAAGAAGAAATGTTAGAACTGAACATAGAACTACTGTTTAGTTTAAGACTGGAAAAGGAGCAGGACAGGGTTTTATGTTGTCACCTTATTTATTTAACTTATCTGCAGAGTACGTCATCTGAAATGCCAGACTGGGTGAATCAAAAGTTGGAGTTAAGGCTGCCAGGAGAAATATCAACCATCTCTGATATGCATATGATACCACTCTGATGGCAGAAAGTGAAGAGGAATTAAGAAGCCTCTTGGGGAGAGTAAAAGAAGAGAATATCAAATGGGGCTTGAAGCTTAACATTAAAAAAAATTAAAAACAACATAACTATTGGCAACTAGTCCCATAACTTCCTGGCAAATAGAGGAAGAAGAAATGAAAGCAGTGTCAGATTTTATATTCTTAGGCGCCAAGATCACTGCAGACAACAGCTGCAGCCATGGCATTAAAAGATGCATGCTTTTTGGAAGGAAAGATATGGCAGATCTGGACAGCACACTAAAAAGAGACATCACCTCACTGCCAGAAGTCCATATAGTCAAAACTATGGCTATGAGTTAGACTACAAGGAAAGTTGAGTACTGTGGAATTGACGCTTTTGAATTGTGTTGCTTGAGAAGTCTTTTGAGAATCCCTTGGACGGCAAGGTGATCAAATCAGTCGGTACTTCAAGAAATTAATTCAGGCTATTTACTGTAAGGTCAAATACAGAAGCTGAAACTTAAATGCTTTGGCTACATAATGAGAAGACAGGACTCACTGGAAAAGATCTTGATGTTAGGAAAGATTGAAGGCAAAAGGAGAAGAAGATGGCAGAGAATGAGGTGGAAAGATACACGGAAAGATTCATGAAAATAACAAACATGAACTTGGGCAGACTTAGAGGAATAATGAAGGTTAGAAGGGTCTGAACTGGTTCATGGGATCACAAAGAATAATACATGGCAATGACTGAGAAAGAACAGCATCAACATATTTACAGAATCTAAGAAAATGAGGGACCATCAGGAATACTCATATGGTATAGGACAAAGAGAAACATGAGGAGGAATCTTGAAAATTTTTCTTACATATTTCTTTCTGCAAACTGCAAATCAGGAAATTAGAAGGTGCTATTCTATAGAGTGATCTGGAAGAGGGTGGATAATAAAAAATGGTATTGAAATATTTAAAGGTAAAATTATAGTGTTTTAAACTAACCCTTCTCCCTGCACATTTTTAGTTTATACAAGTGTTATGTAGCCTGCTGGGAGACTGAGTCTCTCAACTTTTACCAACTGTTGCTTCTGCTGTATCCTAAATCTGTTGAGGCCAAGACACCTAAATTCTTTTTAGGTCTTGGTCATAGCATGCCTGTGAATCTGAACCCCACAGAACAGAAAATTATTGAGATTATTAGTCATATAGGCTTTAGGGAGATTCTTAATTCAGTAACAAAGCACATGAAGTAACAGGTGAACTATTAATTTAATAATGAATTGGCAAATATATCAAAATTACTTTATATGATTGAAATTTGTATCCTTAGGAGTGACCTTAAATATAATAATGTACACAATTATTCCTAAAAAGAGAATTATAATAGATTATAATCATAAATTATACTAAACCCAAATTCTTAGGAAAGATAGAATCAGAAAAGGAAAGTAAAACAGTGGCTCTAAAAATGTGTTAGGTGCCCACCTAATGATTCAGATCAAACTCTCCAGCTAGGACCCTTGTGTGGCAAAACCTTTCACTTCATACTCATCTAGGCATAACTTATGAATAAATAAGGCTGACTCAATTAGGAAACAGAGAACCATCTCCTCCCTCTAATCGACATTGGGGAACCTACCTTGTCTGTGATAGAAAATCAGCTCTCTAATACGTGGGTCCTTGAAGGGCATTCTTATATCAGACAGAGCTAGGTGGGGAAAGGGTGATTTCTTCTTTCACTCCCTTCTTGATGTCAGTTGTCCTTCATGTCAGGATGTTAATTGTCAAATTATATTAGCAATGAGGGTGAAATGGGAGATACCTAATGAAAGAGGGTAAACCAATGAAGGGGATTCGAGAAGTGGGAGGAGTCACAAAAATGAAAGAGAAGGACATGGCTTTTATTTGGAATAGTTTTTGTGGAAAGAAAAAAGAGGGAAGTTTGGAATGACAAAGTACCCCCCTTCTAGTTTCCCTTCATGTATTGTCTCCCTATAATGTTAATGGGATTTAAGATCCTCCCTGCCCATTGTAGGCTTCATGTGGATCCCATTAAGGGAAGCTTGATTAGGGGAGGCTGGTTTTGTAGGAAGGCCCACACGCTTTGCTAATTTCTGTTTGTTACTGGGTCAGGAGGTGCCCTCTGGCTCCAAAAAGGGTATACACACATGCATATACATGTGTATGTGTGTATACACATGCACACACATAAATATGCACATGTATGTGTGCACATATGTATGTGTATAAATGTACCATGTACGCATATAAACATACATACATGTGTGTATGTGTGCACTCTGAGGTTAGCATTTTGCTTTGGGGCTCACTCATAGTGTTCTTCTGCTTTGACCAGATGAGACTCTGGGTAGCCTTAAGGAGCTCCCCAGCTTCGAAAAACCGAGATGTTGGTGTTTCTCTCTCTGGTGACTTTGTATATATTGCCTGGGTCAGACAGTTGGATCTGTCTGTTGATCTGTGTTAATTTCTCAGACAGAAGCCCGGTCTGTTGGTCTTTATTTCTTTGCTTGTATTTTCTCTGTTTGTATTTTCTCTGAAGATCAGGGTGCTGACTTTTCCCCTGCACTAGTGAATGTAATTAAAAAAGATTGTTGACCACTTAAACAGCTACCTTTCTTGGTAAAGCACATCTAAGAACCTCTGCTGGCAGCCAACCTAGGTATGCCAGGGTGGTTGCCACCATACTCCCCTCATTAGAACGTTAAGTTCTTTAAGGGCAGGGAATATTTTTCTTGTTTTTTTTTTTTTTGTGTCCCCAACCCTTAGAACAGTGTCTGGTACATAATAAGCACTTGATTAATTATTTCCTTGTCAGTGAGGCTTAGAAAGTGTAGCACTTAGAATCTTCGCAGTTTATGAAAGAAGAGGTAGGTGGAATACATCTTAGAAGAAGTCGGGGAAAAAGCAGAATTCTGAAATTTCATGGATATGAGAGAAGCCAAGAAAAGAGCTGAAGGTGACACCAAGATTTGAGAGACTATACAGAAGGAATTGTTGACAATGGTAGAGAAGGGAGAATAATGTGATAATTGTGATAATAGTTTGTGAATCAGCTGGGCAAAGATTTTTTTTTTAGAGATGAGCCTTTGCTCTGTATTATAAAAATATTTTTTCTTTTGCAGGGGGGAGGGAAGGGCAGTTGGGGTTAAGTGACTTGCCCAAGGTCACACGGCTAGTAAGTGTTAAGTGTCTGAGGCCAGATTTGAACTTAGGTCCTCCTGCCTCCAGGATTGGTGCTCTATTCACTGCACCACCTACCCACTCCACTGTACTATAATTATTGCTGTGTTTTATCAATATTTGGTAGGAGTTTTTCCATCACTTAGTTTGTAACCTTCTTAAGGAGTAGTAGTTGCTTTTCAAGCCCAACTTCGCTTTCCATATGACTATACCTCCTCTTAGATACATGTGGAAACTCCCATTCTTTCTCTTGTCTGTGTCCTCATCCAGCCTCTGTCTCTTTTGCAATTGGTTGGCTACTAGTAATACACACAAGTACCAGTGAAAACTTCCACTTGTTAAGGGTGACTAGGTGGCTCAGTGAGTAGAGCACTGGCCCTGGCGTCAGGAGGACCTG
>NW_027186324.1:12092041-12123797 GCF_028583685.1 Petaurus breviceps papuanus
GGTCAAGTTGTTCCCAGTATATTTTGTGTCTCTCTGTGCCTGGTTTGATCTTGACTCCATCCTGTGACTCTCATGACAGCCATGAACACCCAGGGAGGACTGATAGAAGTCAAAAGCCCAGTCAGTGAATTATCCTCATTGATGCGTCACTGGAGCATTTGTTAATTAGGTAAAAGTGACAGACCAACAGTCTACTTGAAGTGCATCTAGGAAATCCTTAATTTAATTATGCCTGTTGAATAGTTTAAGGATATGTAGATTGGGGAGTAACCACAAACATGTCACCCGCATGGGAGCTTTGCTAATTGATACATATTCAATTTTACTGTCATTTTTTCCTTCCTCATCATTCTATATTGGCAAGCTATGCTTGGGTGTGTCTACTTCATTATACTTTGTTCACATGATCATTGAAATGACAATTGAATTAAATTAAAATTGAAATGCAGTAGAGAAAGAAACAGGGATACAGCTTTCCCAGTGGGTAAAAGCCTGAGTCAGGAGGTTAGTTTCATTAATCCACTCTGTCCACTCCTCTAGACAACAAGATAAAACATTCAGTCCATAATAATGGAGTTTAGGGAGAGAGGTGGCAACTCTCTGAGAATCGTAGAGAGTTTGGTACTTACCTCTCAGTGCCCTCTATGCTGGGGCACATTATCACTGCTTGGGTGCCTGGGACTGCACAGAACCTAGTTCTTACTTAAGTTACTTTGTGGAATCATGAGACAGAAGGAAATTTGAGCTAAATGGATCAACAGCTCACAGGTCCTCCTTGGAGAGGCAAGGAGCAGGAAAAGTTAGTTTTTGATAATGCATCCCAAAGCAGCAAGAAATGTAATTGCTCATTCCATATTGGGATGCTCGTGATAAATATTTGCAAGAAGACTGATATGGAAAAAGTGCAGACTAGGTACCAGCAGTCATTGCAGATCATCGAGACAGAAAGCAAGAGAATAAGCGTTTATGAGCCAGGAACCTAGGCGCTGTGTTTTTTTTTTTTTTTTTTGTAAATATTATCTTATTTGGTCTTCACAACAAGTGGGTGCTATAGTTATTCCCAATTTGCAGTTGAGGAAACTGAGGTAAACAGAAGTTAAGTGACTTGCCCAGGGTTACACAGCTAGTAAATGTCTGAGGCCAGATTTGAACTCAGGTCTTCTTGCTTCTACTACCAGTACTCTCTATCTACTGTGTTGGCAGGTAGGGACATTTTACAAATGCCTCAGTATGACCCTCTAAATTAAATTAAAACAACTTTGATATATTTAAATACAAAGAGAAATAGGCAAGTATGACAAAAATGTTTGAAAGTATGGTTCAGGAGTAAAAAATAGAGGCCTACACTCCATGAATATGTCATTTGAGAGAAAGGAAGGTGCAAGCATGGCAAGTAACATAACACTGAAAGAAATGAACTTTATTGTATTGTAACTAAAATAAATGGCCTGTGAGTGATATGGGAGTCATTCCTGAATCAGTTGTCTAAGTGTAATAAATTAGACCATCAAATTGAGAATATAGGACCATAGACTTATAGGTGGAAGGCGTCTTAGAGGTCATTAAGTCCCAAACCCTCAATTTTGTAGATTAGTAAACTGAGGCCAAGGGAGGTAAAATAACTTGCTAAGATTTGAACCCAAGTTTTCAGATTCCAGATCTATTATTTTCATTTTGTCATTGTTTCTTTTTGGAGGGCAATTTGGATTAAGTGACTTGCCCAAGGCCACAAGGCTAGTAAGTGTTAAGTGTCTGAAACCAGATTTGAACTAGGGTCCTCCTGACTCCAGGGCTGGTGCTCTATTCACTGAGCCACATATATATATATATATTAACTATTAATATATAATATATGATATAATATATTTTATATTAATATAATATATAATATATAATTATATATTAATATATTATTTTCTTTCCACTGTTTGTTAGAAGCAAGAATAAAAATTAATGCAAAACTAGAAGAATAAAAATAAGGAATAAGAAAAGACCTGAAATTAAAATAACTCCAAGCTGATTGTCTCTTGGAATTAAGTTTCCTGCTGCTTTTGGATACATTATCAAAAACTGATACTGAAAAGTGGGAAATGAGTGGAGGAATGGATATGGACACTGATTATCGCAATAAGAAATTTAATTAATAGAAACAAAACTCCATAATGAAGAGGCCCCCAAACCTGGAAACCTCTTTAGTCAACAAATACTTGACTTACTGACCCAACAGAGAGACAGCAACTGAGGGCAACACTGACTTGAAATACAAATTCATGTGTAAAATCTTACAGAAAAAGGTCATGATAAATTAGGAGCAGCATTGCCTCATTAAATAGAGGGAAGTGATGGAAATAAAAACCAGTGTAAAGAAAGCTTAGGGGAAAAGTCTAAAGAAGACGATCTGGGGAACTTTGAAGGATGCAATGATATCAACAAAGAGAAGAAAGATTCGCCAAATTTTAAATAAATTCTTTTTGCTATCGAGAATAGTGGAGCCACAATATCTGGATTCTAATATCACAGTTATGGGCATAAAGGAAGCTGAAATGTCTCTAAAGAAAACAAAGATGAGGGAAGCAGTTAGATTACCTTAAGTGCACACAGACGTGGCATAATTTTGAAGATGTTAAGGAACTGGTTCTCAGGGTGTCTGGAGGGAGGAAATATGCTAGAGATGTGAAAAAAAATATGATGTTTATTTTCACCTAAAGAAGGACACTAAAAGTGTTTCAGTAACTACCGACTCATATACCTATTTTCCTATCTATATACATTTTAATGAAAATATTATATGTATGCAACATAGGCATTTTGGTGAGATCATTTTAAGAGAACAGGCAGGATTTTTAAGCTATATTTTACAGTAAATCACATATTTACCGTGACTCAATTGATTGAAAGCTATATATAAAATAGAATCCACTGTACTAATTTTCTTGTTGTCTATTTAAAAAAAATAACAAAACATTTGATTCAGAAAAAGAAGATACCCCACCTTAAAGGATGTTTTCCAATAAGATGTTTCCCATGCATGCATTGAAATTCCATAAGATTCTTGGCAGTATATAACTGTAGATATACTCTTGTTCAACAATCCTCTGGTCATTAATATCAAATGAAGAATAAAAAACGATTTACACTTGCTTAAAGCATTTGCTATTGTCATGGAGTAAATACATTGGAGAGTTTAAGTCAAAGAAGAATTCATTAGAGATAGTGAAGCCTTCCAAATGCCCCTATTTGTGAACCACAAAATGCTGATTTCATCAAGCCCTGGAAAGTTGCAAAGTTTCCTAAATGTAGTCCATAATCACTCTAAAAAGTTTAACTGACTATCCTCACAGGAAAAATGAAATGGCTGAAAAAAATTCTATTGTCCATAGTATGACATACTTACTGAGCTCATCAGTATATATTTCTTGGACTGAAATTGGAAATGGACACTCCAGAATTTAATAAAAGGAAGAGAGTAGATTTATTGCCTTTGAGAGATTACAAGGTTCTTCCAATACTGTTATATGGTCATAAGTGGTGGAACACTATAGTCAGTGAAGAATTGAAATTGTGAATTACTCAAATGTCAAGAGAGAGGCACCCGGTGGATTTAAACAGGCCATTATATATTGTAAATAAGGAATTATGAAGGATAAGTAATGTAAAGGATGTTATAAAAGATGTTATAATCAATAAATTGGTCAACAAGCATTTATTAAGGGCTTACTATGTGCTAAGTACTGGGAATACAGCTACAATTGAATATGAAGATAGTCCATGACCTCAAGGAGTTTATATTCTAATGGCAACGACAAACTAGAAAAGGTACTGAAAGAAGGATTGTGTATGGATAAGGTACCCAATGTAGGGGCACGGTGGTGTATGCCATTGCAATATGAACAGCTACTATAAATATGCAAACATATTTGAATGGCCAGGTATAAATACAGGAAAGCAAAGCTCAACAGGGCAACACGAGTATTTACACATATTACCAGCCCAGGAAGCACTGCCATCTCCATTCACTTTCACAGCCTGCTGGCTTCCTCCGCCCTCAACATTCGTTTTCTTCTCCATAAGTTTTCTCTTCTTCATGCTTGTTTTTCTTCCTCACACTTGCTTTGTCAACACTCTCTATATATACACAGTTCCTCTTGGCGTCTGATTGACTCAGTGCAGAGAGGCACAAGAGCCCATGCGTGCAGCCCATGTGTGTAACCTCAGCAGGGGATGTCAAAAACATCCATGATTGGTGGGGTACGGTCACATGAGCCTGTCAATGGATGGGGGAGATCTTTATATTCCATTAACCCCACAGATGGAAAAGTGCAGAAGAGCACAGACTACTGGGAAATGAAGAGATGCTAACCCAGGTCATCTTTTTAAATGGAGATATTGGGAGGAGCCCCCCAAAATGAGGGAGGGGCCCTAGGACCGGAAGGTATTTTTGAGGTGTGAATTCCAGTGTTGGAGTGATTTTCCAGGATGAAGAGTTTGCTGAGACATGCTGGAGAATCCGAGAGGAGCACAGTCCAGAAGAAACGCACGATTACATAAGAAGTTGGGCTAGTCATTTGGCAAGAGGGATAACTGATGCTTAGCTTGGGTGTATGTATAATGTCTAGAGAGGGGAAGGCTTCCAGCACATTGGGTAGATTTTGCAACGGGAAGACATGAACAAAAGCTGCATAGCAAAAGATGGGTATACAGGAAAGAGCTGTGACTTCTGCCATTCCATGTTGATGAGATCACAAGTCCATTTATCTATTTGAGTATATAAGACGAAGAGCAATTCCCCAGTACACAGATGGTCAAAGGATAGGAACAAATAGTTTCCAAAAGAAAACGTGAAAACTATTAACCATAAGAAATATTCCTCCAAATCACTAAAAATAAGAAGAATTAAAATTAAAACAATTCTGAGATTCCCACATATAGCCAAATTGACAGGGATAAAAAAAGACAGACATAGTCAATGTTAAAGCATTTACAGGAAGACAGCTCCACTATTTTACCCTTGGCAGTCTTTGAAATTGTCCAGCCATTCTGGAAAACTATTTGGAATTATGTGAGAAAAGTCATTATATTGTTCATAACCTGTGATCTAGGTATGGTATTCCTAAGCAAATATCCCTGTGGGGTCAAAGAAAGAGATGCCAAAATATTTGTAAGAACACTTTGGTGGTAATAAATAAATGGAAACAAAGTGGGTGATTGATTGAAGAATGGTTGAATGAATTGTTTAGCTTGTACTCCTTGGACTGGATTCTGCCATGTACCTAGGAAAACTCATCAAGAAACTTATCACATTGAGATTGCATCATTGCACTAATGGTGAGTGGTGCTCACTCCTCATCAGTACACTCAGTATGCTCTGCCCCTCAGATTGAATAACTGGAGTGCCGATTAAAGAACCCCTCCCCAAACTTCCACTTAAAGAGGGTTCCCAGGACAGCCAAATCCTTATTTCCCACCAGCTTGCATTCCTTAGACAGGTACCTTCTTCCTTAGATTCCCCTCATCCCCACCACTTTGAAGCTTCTTTTTGTGCATTGTACTCTCCCATTAGATTGTAAGCTCCTAGAAGGCAGATAGACTTTATTTTTCATATTTGGATCCCCAATGTTTAGCACACAGTAGATGCTTAATTAATATTTATTGACTGACTACTAATAGAATGTTATTGTATAAGAAACAACAAGTATGAAGAATTCAGAGAAACATGAAAAGACTTCTATGAACTGATTTAGAGTGAAGTAGGAAGATGGCATACACACGTGACTACAAATATTTAAACAAAATAACCCTAAAACAAAGCTGCCGCTGAGTAAGTGTAATGGCCAGTCTTGATCTCCAAGAGCACATGAAAAAGTGGTAAAGAGGCAGAGAAGCGGTAGACCTATGGGAGAGGGATGTTGCATGTGATATCAGAAGCATGCAATGTGTTCATTGTTCCTCTCATGTTAAGACAGAAGCTATCATTCGTACTCATTACTTAATAAAAATAAAATAGATTTTTATTGATATCTATTATTTGTATATCACTTACATTTCCCTTTTTATTCATTCCCTTTCCCCTTTTGGAGAGTCATAATTTAAAACAAAGAATATTCTTAAAAGGAAAAATAAAAAAAAGGGAAGAGAAAAGAATTGGCAAAACTGATTGATGCCTCTAGAAAATCTATGACATAGTAGGTCAGGTTACATACTCAGCAATCAGAAGAGAGGGTTACAAGGCAGAGATACCTCCAAGCTGAGAAGATTGCTTGAAAGGAAGCAGAAGAGTCTGGAGAGTAAGATGTGGAGCCTGGATTGAAGTGAGCATAGCCTGAGCATCTCATGAAATGGCATGGTCCAGAGGAAGAATTCATCAAGCAGAAGAAAAAGAAAACGGTCATGGTCACTAGTGTTTTTTAATTTCTACTTTTTTTTTTTTGCTTCAGGAGTAGGACCCTGCATTTTTTTTCCATTTTTTTATTCAAATATACAAGTTCTTTTGTTCATTCATTCATTCAAATGTTTGTTGAGCCCTTACCAAGGGAGGGCTCTGCTCTAGAGCCTTTCCTCTGATATTTTAATGAACATGTAGATACAGTAGTAGGAGGTTGGGTTTAGAGTCAGGAAGACCTGAGTTCAAATCCAGTCTCAGACGCTTAGTAGCAATGTGCCTCTGGGCAAGTCAGTTAACTCTCAACCTTGGTTTTCTCTCTTCCCCACCCCCACAACCACTGATGGAAAGACTTCACAAACTTTAGAAGTCCAGAGGACTTCCTATTCTGACAGCTGATGGTAGTATCTGGATAAGAGGCAAGGGCAGACTCAACTCTACAAGCCCAGCAGAATATACTGTCCTTACATTTGACACCTGGAGGGTTCCATCCAAAGGACTTCCAGGAGTTATAAATGTTTCCTTTTGCCAGATATGCTCTGTACACTTGAGACTTCTTGGCTGGACGTCTTCCTGGTGACAGAGTGTGTCACAGCCTTTTGGTGGACAAGAAAAGGGGGTGAAAGGCACAACTGCTCATACTGTCTCCCGTTAGTAAATACCCCTTTCTAAAAAGCTACTGAAGTTTGACTAATTGATAATAATATAATAATAATACTTGTAGTCAGAGCAGGAAATAGATTCATGGGAGCATTAGAACAATAACTCTGTTGCCCTTCATGGGTACCCATAGATGCCTGTGGGGAAGATAACCAGCCGTGCTATAGGAATCAGATCTGTTATGGGTTGGAACAGTGAATCCAAAGTATGTGTTTAAATTCTAAGGACAACCCCTCACATATTGTTTAGGTGGAGTGTAACAGTATATTTACTAGTTGGCAGAGCCCATAACCCTTACTCCTTCTTTTCTGCCTCCTACTAGCTCATCTCCTTAAACTCTATCCTGATTCTAGGGAAATCCAGGGGTTATGTACCTCATATGTTGATTAGAAATGCATGATCGATCAATCTATTAACAAACATTTATCAAGCACTTACCATGTGCAAGTGGCTCAGCAGATAGAGTACTGAACCTAGGGCCAGGAAGAGTCATCTCTGTGAGTTCAAATTTGGCCCCAGACGCTTACTAGCTGTGTGACCTTGAGCGAGTCACTTAACCCTGCTTGCCTCAGTTTTCATCCTCTGTAAAATGAGCTGGAGAAGGAAATGGCAAACCGCTCCAGTATCTTTGCCAAGAAAACCTCAGAATGACTGAACACCATGTGCCCGGCACTGTGCCCAGCTTTGGGGATATGGAGAAAGGTCAAAGACAACACCTTGTCCTCGAGGAGCTCACAGGGGAGTATGTAAACAGCCATGTGCAAACAAGCTACAGCAGCATAAATAGGACATAATCACCTGGAAGAAAACACCACAATTAAGAGGGATTGGGGAAGGCTGCCTTTATTTAGGACTTGGAAGAATTCCGGAGGCTGAGATGAAGAGGGAGAGCATGAGAGAAAATGCTAGCACTTGGAGTTCTTGTCCGAGGCACTTATTTGGTGGTGTTTGAGCCGTGTAGTGAAGGAAGAAAGGGATTCTAAGAAAGAGAAAAGGAGAGAGTGCTTTGCAAACATGGGGAACGACCGGTGTAAAGGCAAAGAAATGGAAGATGGATTTTTTTTTCTTGAGGAACAGAGAGAGGGCTGCTTTGGTTACTGGATAGAGAGTAATGTACATTGAGGTTGAAAAGATAGGTTTGGGAAAGCTGTGAAGGGCTTTAAATGCTAAGCATAGGAGTTTATAATTGATGCTAGAGGCAAATAGGGAGCCACTGGGGTTGGTTGGAGAGGAGGATTTCATGGTCAGATCTGCACTTAAGGAAAATCACTTTAGCATCTATGTGGATAATGGAATAGAGTAAGGAGAAAGAAGAGGCAGAAAAACGAATCAGGTGACCACTGCATTAGACAAGGTGAATGATGATGAGGGCCTGAACTAAGGTACAATAGAGGGGAATCATATATGAGAGATATTTTGAGGTAAAAACGTCCATATTTGACAATCCAATGAGATGTATGGGATAAGGGAGAGTGAGAAGTTGAGAATAAGGGTAAGCTTATGAACCTAGGAGAATGGGTGTAGTAGCAGCATTGACAGAAACATAGGAAGGACTGGACGAGGAGGAGAGGGAATGAAGTCCTGGACTTCCCTTACTGCTTTGCAGGGGGAAGATGGGTCCATGAGTATGGAATATTGCATGTGTTGTCAGATTATTTTCTATGTATTGACTGATTTTGCTCATTCTTTCTCTTCTTTTTTAAAAAATTACTTGTTACATGAGATGTTTCTCTAGGAGGGGAAGAGAAGGATACAAGGGAAACACTATATAAAAATATAAATATATAATATAACATTATATCATGTATTATATTATAATATAATTATATATTATGATATAGTTATATAATCGACTATGTGGTATATTAATAATAAATATATAATATAAATAATTTTTAAAAAGAAATGAAGTTTGGAGAATTGTGGCTTGGGGGAAAAGATGAATTCCTTACTGGACTTGTTGAGTTTGAGATGCCTAGGGATCATCCAGTTCAAAAGGCTCAACAGGGCAGTTGGGTAATGTGGGATTAGAGTTCAGGAGAGAGACTAGGGCTGGATATATTAGATTTCAGAGTCACCAGCACAGACACAGCATTTGAACCTACAAGATCGAATGATATTACTGATATAGAAGATGGTCAGTTATTTGATTGAATATTTTCATTGCTGCTAAATTTTTATTCTTTAAGGACAGATTTGATTTTTTGAAACAACCAAAATTAATTTGTAACTAAATCTGGTAAATAAGATGTCTGATCAAACTCGGTAATAATATATATGGTTTAAAAAAAAAAACAAATCACAAGAGATGGCTAATGAATTCACCTATTTTGAATATCAGAATTTGTTGGTGATATTTGATGCAAATACTTTCTCCCCTAGTGCTTATATTCTAATTTTCTATTCACTGATTTAATTAATGCAAATGCCTTTTAATTTTATGTAGTCAAAATGATCTACTCTAAAGATTTATTATAATATATGATTGTAATTCACATAGATTCTCTTTTTCTTCCTTCTACAGAATGGTCTCCCCTCAGGGAATAACAGATACGTTTTCAATGGCGATTTTGTAGATAGAGGACAAAATTCCATTGAGGTACTGATGATCCTGTTTTCATTTTTTCTTGTTTATCCAAATGATGTGTACTTGAACAGAGGGAATCATGAGGATTATCTAATGAACATGAGGTAATGTTGGCTGACTTTTTTTTCTCTGCTTTATTTTGTACCCTATGAAAGTCTTCTTTTAATTTTCTTTCAGATATATACTTCACATTGTAAAAAGTCCTGAAACTTAGACCTTCTAAAACATGACCAAGAGATAGGAGGGACCTCAGAGGTGACCTTGTCCCGTTTCTTCATTTTCCACATGAAGAAATTGAGGTGTAGGGAAGGTCAATGGCTTGTAAAAGGTCACACAAGAAATAAATATCTTGTGTGGACAGGAGACGTGATGGTCATGCTGTGGTCCAGGTTGAAGGGGTGGAATAAAAGTGGACAGAACTATTTCAGCTCCTGATTTTTGTGCTTCAAACATTTACTTAGCTCTCAGTGTCTTTTTATTGGCTTAAGAAAAATTTATAATATGATGATAACCTTTGGCTTAGCTAGTTTTTAATATATTTGAGACTTACTCTAAACTCAATTTCCTCAGTTTAAACAAGATAGGGGAAAATGTGGGAGGTTTCCGAAATGAACTTCTCACTTCTGGGCTCATTGATCTAATACAGGGCTTCCCCTAGACCAGGCCTGTACGATCTGTGGCCCACAGGCCTCTTATGGCCCATGGGCATGCCAAAGGATTCCAGGCAGCCTGTGAAAAACACAGAGGTTCTCTTCCTCTACATTTTTCACACGCCACCCGAAATCCTTTGCCAGGTCACAGGTTGTGCAGGCCTTCCCTAGACAAGCTAGGATTAGGCTCCTTTTGTCCCCGTCCACAGCCTCTCCTGGGAACATTAGAATATGTCACCTCATGTCTTGGTCTCTGCAGAAAAGGTAAAGAATCCCTCATGCTTGGATGCCCTCATCCTTATGATACCATTCCTTCATGTTATGTTTATACTCTAAGATTACCATGTGGAAGTCAATGCCACAAATAAAAACCAAATCAAAGAATAAAATAGAAAACAGAAAAAAAAATAAAATAAAACTGGGCACCCTACGATGCCTTGTCAGAACATGGCTCCTGGCACATGATTTGGACACATAATTGCATCAACATTCAGTCATCAATTGAAGATCATAGCTCCTCAACACCTAATACCCCAGCGAGATTTTGTTTAAGTGGGTTACATCCAAGGGGTGCTGATAGGGCTAGTTTAACAACCAAGTATCCTAAAATGGGTGGCTCATTTTAAAGTTTAATCTGTGTTACTAATATTTTCTCCATCACTTTTTAAAGTCTACACCAGGAGTGGGGAACTTGTGGCCTTAAGGCCACATTTGGCCCTCTGGGTCCTCAAGTACGGCCCTTAGACTGAATCAAAACTTCACAGAACAAATTTATTCTGGTCTAGACAATCAATGAAATAATAAATCAAGTCCTGCTTTATAACATTTGACAATTTCTGAAGCAGAAATGCTCACACTAAAAATTTAATAATTGATTCTTGCAAGCCAGTTCAAGCTGTCTCCAAGCATATTCCTGGTTATATCTATTGGTTTTTATTTTATTATATCTATTTACCATGTTAGAAGTTAAAATTTCAGAATTATGATGAAAATAATTTTGACCTTGTGAACTCCACAAAAGTGTCTGGAGAACCCACAAGAGTCCATGGGTCACACTTTGAGAACTCTATACCACTTTAGCATTTTAAATGAGTTGTACAAAACTGAGGATAATTAATAGTGAAAATTATTTTTCATCATTTTACCTCTTCTAGATAATTCCATTCAACTATTAATGTTGTTGGAACTTTTACCTAAGACATTGTATGTTGTTACATGACCTCTACACAGGGAAAATGAAAAGCCAGCTTTTTCGAGTAGAGCAGTAAAGATTAGGTGGGACATTTAAAAAAAAATCATATTCAGGAACCCCTTAGCAGTGTACCCATTGTCTTCTCACAGAGGACAAGGTCTTAATTTATAGGCTAGAAAAAATGGTCCAGATACAAAATCAAGAAAAGAAAGATGGGAGAGATAGAGGGAAAACCAAATGTGTCTAGGGAGTTAGAGTGTGGTAGATGGCAAAACAAAGGAGAGATGGAAGAAGCAGGTTGGTACTGTGCAAAGAATTCTGGGTTTGGAAACAGAACACATGGCTTCAAATGCTGACTCTCCTACTTATCACCTATGTAATTTGGGGGCAAGTAACTGAATCTTTCAGAATTTTGATTTTTCATTTTTAAATGAAAGAGTTGGCTTCAGAGTTCCCTTCAGGATCTCAGAACTATGTAATAGATATTAGGAGCTTCCCAAAGAGCAGAATTGGCTCTTCTCGAGAAAAAGTCATTTTCTGTGATCCATGGACCTATAAGGAGGACTCACAGGTGCCAACAGGGGGCACCCATTGCTAGTTACTTTGGCTGGGAGGGGAAGCTTCATTACGGCGTACAGAGCCTCACACGACCAGTTGTGAGTTCTAGTATTGACTTAGAATGTGTATATAAGATTTTGAGAAGCTCCTGAGATTTTTCATACCTAAAAATTGCTACCTACTTCTAGAAATTCATAAAGGGACAAATTATGCTGATAGAGCCCTTAAAACAATCTAGAGTGATTACAAAGCCACTGGAGTTTACTGGATGGGGAAAGTAATACAGGCATCCTTACACTTTAAGAAAGTCATTTTAACAAGCTAAGTGGAGGATGCATTCATGTAAGGGAAAACTTAAGCGACCAATTAGAAGGCTCCCACAAGTCTATGCAGGAGGTGATGAAAACCTGCAGTATGATAGGGACTATGTGAAAAAAGAGATGGGTATATATACAAGAGATGTTGTGAGCATAGAAATGTCAGGATTTGGCAAGAGACTGGATGTAGGGATGAATGAGAATGAAGAGATGGTGCTATGGCTGTGAGCCTCAGTTACTGGGAGGGTGAGAGGGCCTCATAAAGTCATAAGGGAGTTTGGAAGAGGGGCGGATTTATGTGGGAGTTTAAGTTCATTTTTGGACTAGTTGAATTTGAGTTGCCTACGGCACATCCCAGGTGAGATTTTTCTATATGACAGTGGTGACATGGGTGATGAGGTACTGTGGATCTTGAGAGAGACTAGGGCTGGATATATAGATCTGGGAATGATATACATAGAGATGATAATTAAACCCATGGGAACTAATAAAATTGCCATGTGAGATAGTATAGTACAGAAAAGAGGAAGAAGGCCCAGGGACAGAGCTCTAGGGAACACCTGCAGTTAGTGGGCTGAACACGGTTGAAAAACCAGCGAAGGTGACTGAGAAAGAGTGATCTGACAGATAGTGGGAGAACCAGGAAAGATCGATGTCACAAAAATCCAGAGAGAAAATGCTCAGGCGGGGAGGGCGATCACCAGTGCTGCAGAGAGGCCAGGAAGGACGAGGATTAAGAAAAGACCATTGGATCTGACCACCAAGAGATCCCTGGTAACCTTGAAGACAGCTGTATTAGTTGAATGATGACGTTGGAAGCCATATTGTAGGATATTAAGGAGTGAGAGAAGAGAAGGAGATGACAGAGGGCATAAAAGGGCCAAACGAGGGCTTTTTGAGGATGGGGTGTGTGTGTGACGTGGGCATGTTTGCAGGCAGTAGGGAGAAGCCAACAGAGAAGGAAGAGATGGAAGGCAAGAGATAGAGTGGAGAGGACAATCTGTGGAGTAGATGGGATTGCTGGGGCAGGTGGAGGGATTGAAAATGGAGAAACAAAAGGGATTGACTGCTGGAGATCGCTCTCGGAGTTGGCAGAAGGAGCTGGATCAAGGGATAGGTAGAGGGACTAGCCTTCGTGAGGCATAGGATTCCTTCTGTGACTGGAAGAAAGAGAGAGGGAATGATGCTACTGGGAAATTTTGAGAGATGGCCCAGGGAGTTCGAGGAAGCTCACATTAAAAGTCCTCAGTTTTCTCTGTGAAGCTATCTTCCCTAAGTGTGGGCAATAGTGATGGGAGCCAGAGGAGAGAAGAGAAATGCTTGAAACATCATTTGCATGGAAATGGCAGAACGCAATGACTGTTAAGGCACGGCAAAGCTTCTCTGAGGTTACAGAGTGGTTGAAATCAGTTCAGTTTTGTTATTTTCTCTAGTGAGGTTCAGGAGTCCTGAAAGGGAAGTGGGGTCTTCTAAGCAGTAGGTGTAGCTATACTGGTGTGTGTCTGAAATGGGGCAGAGAAAAAGGTTATTACAGCTGGGGAAGTTGGGGAACTGTATGGCTAGATTTAGTAGAATTCTGAAATCTCATTTTTCATGTTCCCTGTGAATCAGGGCTGTGGTTGAGTGAGATCATGGGAGAAGCCCACAAGGATTATAGTCTGACATGTATCCTAGACTTTAGGAGAATAGATAGAAATCTATGAGTTTAGAGAAAATACGGCCTGAGACTCTAAAAGAAAAATTGGTTCAAAAGGTATGATCTAGAGTAAAGATAACGGCTTTGCAAATGATTCAGATGAGAAGCTGACTTGTATGGAAGGCCTGATGGACTGCATAAAAAACTCAGATCTTCAAAGACTGGTCAGAAGATGAAAACAAGGGCACACTTTTCTAATTCCAAAGTGTCACTAATCAAGAAAACTAATATTAATGAGTTGAGACTTGTGAGAACTGAAAAAGACCAGAAAAAGTAATGTCTCGTCCACACCCTCCTCTAAATCATTGATAAAAGGGGTTGTTCACTATTTCAGGGAACTTCCTCTAGGTGCAATGGTTACTGTATAGGACTTGGAGTCAGGAAGACCCAAGTTTAAACCCAGCCTCAGCCACTTCATGAGCTGTGTGACCCTGGGCAATTCACTTAACCCATGGAAACCTTAAAGTGCTATGTAAATGTTAGATGTTATTATTATTAGTCATCTATAATTACAGATATTTTGGACAGTCACTGGGACAAGAATTGAATAGGAGGCAAATGGTAGGCTAAATTGCATTTTGGAAGTGATGAAGTGTTTTCCACAATCCAAAGTTACTTGTAATGCAAAATCCCAACTTTTTGTTGCCAATAGTCTCGAAGTGATATTTTATGGCAACATAGCAATACTTGTCCTATCTAGGTCTTATATTTTACTTTCCATACATTACTGGCCTACCTCCTTCTCTGATTAGGCATGCCTTTTATGCCACTTCTTACAAGTAGTTAGAGGTAATTTGGTATAATCTTACAACCACCATTGCTCTCCCCATTCATTGCCCTTGGAGTCATTCATGCTTCGGTTAGGATTTTGACAAGATAGCCTATGAAGCTTCTTCAAACTCCAAAATGTTTTAAATGTATTTGTCCCTCAGTCAAATTTTTTTGGATTATTCATTTATTACAAAATTTAGCATAGAAATGGAGATCTTGGGGCGGCCAGGTAGCACAGCAAGTAAGAGCACTAGCTCCAGTGTCAGGATGACCTGGGGATCGAATCCTGGGCTCAGGCACTTAGCACCCATCCAGAAACACCTGGCCGTGTAACTTTGAGCAAGTTACTTAACCCCAATTGCTTAGGGGTGGCCAGGTGGCTCAGTGAGTAAGAGCACCGGCTCCAGTGTTGGGATGACCTGGATCAAATCTGGGCTCAGATACTTAGCACCACACCCAGAAATAACTGGCCCTGTAACCTTGAGCAAGTTACTTAACCCCAATTGCTTAAAAAAAAAAAAGAAATGGAGATCTTTTATGGACCCATCCATTCTGACTCCCTTCTCTCAAATCCTGCTAGAGTTCTATTGTACTGTCATTTAATGAGGCACAGTTCATATTATTTTCCAAATTTTTAATTACAACAAGTTTTGAAAATCCTTGAGGAGAGGGGCTATACCCTGACTACTTTTGCTTCATACATAGGACTTAGAGAAAGTTTTCTACTTCAAGTAAATGCTCAATAACTACTTACTGAAAAACAGTTTTAAGCAAAATTTTATTTGTTTCTTCTAATGGGGTTATAATTTGCAGTATGCCTCTGAATTAATTAACATTTAGTCAAATTGCTTGTATTTCTATTGCTGTTTTTAGGTATGGCTTCACAAGAGAAATTATGCAAAAATATAAGGTAAGAATTCCCCCCCCCCCTAATTCCTTTGGTTTCATGCATTAATCAAGAATAAAACAAACCATTCACTTCCCATATCTTAGGCGCAGCTTGTGGCTCTGGGCAACACACTTGACCTCTCTGTCTTAGTTTTCTCGGCTGTAAAATGGGGATGATGATTAACACCTATCTCCAAGGGGTATTGTGAGGATAAAATGAGATGATATTTGTAAAGCACTCTGCTAACTTTGAAGCACTATATAAATGCTAGCTATTATAATAATATCATCATCATCATCATCATCATCATGAAGCAACTAGGTGGTACAATGGATAGAGCGCCAGGACTGGAATCAGAGAGACTCTTTTTTCCTGAATTCAGATCTGGCTTCCGATACTTCCTAGCTGTGTGACCATGGGTAAGTCACTTAACCCTATTTGCCTCAGTTTCCTCAGTTGTAAAATGAGCTGGAGAAGGAAATGGCCAACCACTTTGCCAAGAAAATCCCAAATGGCATCACAAAGAGTTGGACACCACTGAAAAATGACTAAATAACATTATTATCATAATAACCTTCAAATGAAAGCACAGATTAAGTCACCATTAACACCCATCTGACCCACCTTCAAACCTATAGTTTTCTGCTAAGGACTACATAGTTTTTAGAAACCTGCTTAGATTCCTTCTAGTTAGAATCAATTCTACATAAATGACTTAAAACAGGCAACCTTGAAATCTAGGAATAGTCTAAATGATTTCAATGTGTAACTACCATTTATGTACTCAGTGGAAGAGACTGTGTGTGTGTGTGTGTGCGTGTGTGTGTGTTTTGTTCAGTGACCTGTATTACCTGAGGAATTGTAAGGAAATGAAGCAGGCTGATAGTCTACTCTAGAGTCATTCATAAATGGAATTAACTTAGCTGACTAAGTCAAGACAGAAAGTTTAATACCTAACAAGTCTTCTCATAGATGATTTTTTTTTTTTTGCTATTCATCGCTAATAACAATGGGGGAAATGAAGGTGTTAGGACTATAGCCCTGCAGTTGAAAGGGACTCATAGGCTATGTAATCAAGTCCCCTCATTTATCAGAGGAGTTATCAAGGTTAAGTGACTTGCCCACATTTACCTTGGTACTAAATGTCAGAGGCAGGATTTGAACCCAGGTCCTCTTGACTCCCAAGCCAGAGTTCTTTCCACTGTGCGATACTACCTCCCAAAGTGTTTTGATAGAAATAAACTAGAAAGCATTACACTGAAAACATGTATATAAATTTTGTGCTGGTAACATGAAATAATAATAATTTTATGGTTCTCTAAGGTATACTTATATTGTTCCTTAACTGCTATCCTCACAGAAGTTGTCTGACATATATACTTTAAGTAGAATTAGACTATTTTATGGATAAGGAAACAGTCCCACAGAAGTTAAATGTCATGTTCGTGATCACACGGCTACAAAGTTGAAGCCAGGATTTGGACAAAGATCTCCTGGCCTCAAGTCTGTTGCTTTTTCTTCCATACACAAAGTGAATGATAGAATCATAGTTCTTGATTTTAAATGTGGTTTTCCATATGATCTTTGCATTAGTTTATTGGGGGGGGCAGGAACAAGGACATAAAGAAAAGGAATCACTTTCCATTAGTTGAAATTATATTTATTTTGCCTTGCTCAAGGCAGAGAAATCACTCCTTCCTTTTCCCTCTGAGGGCTCAATATTTAATTACAACAGTGATATCCAAATATTACACACACACACACACACACACACACACACACACACACCCATACACACACACGTAATGATACTCAGATGATTCAATCCATGTGAGTATAGAGAAGACATTAAGATGAATAGCTACATATATCTTGTTGAACCTATGAACAAATCAGCTGGTGTAATAGATAAAATCGGCAATAGACAAAAGAACAGAGGGTGCATTTCCTGTAGAGTAATGGTGGTAGGATGAAAACAGCTGTCTATGGAGACTAGAAGAGAATTCTTCACGTGTAGTCTCAAGTCCCCTAGGACCTGCAATATGGAATGTGGAGAAAGAATATTAGCTGGATCACTAATATGAAGACCATGAAGAGATAGCAGGAAGTTCAGCAGGTGATCTTCCGTTCAATGTCAATAATGAAAACCTGTTCTAGGCAAAGTCAGTAAGGTTTCTTTCCCACCTCCACCTCCCACCTCTCCCTTTCCTCCTCCTCCTTTCCCTTCATGACAAGGGTGTAGCTCACATGAGGTGGTGTTTGTAAAGTGCTTGGCACATAGTAGGTATTTAATAAATGCTTATTCTACTTACAGATTATGGGAGGCAGGGCTGACGGGTTGCACATGTGGCTATAACATTGATGTCACATTGGCTTACTCATTCTCTATCTGTCGAAAGCTGATAAAAGTTTGTGACTGTTTTTAGTCCTGGAATAACCTCCGGCGGCTGAGGATCTCAAGAGATAGCTAGAATCTTTGAACTGAGTTGGATCAGCACCATACGTGCCCTGGGGTTATCACTGGTAACCCTTAATGGTCCAAGGCAGAGGTGGGGAACCTGTGGTCTTGAGGCCACATGTGGCCCTCTAGGTCCTCGAGTGTGGCCCTTTGACTGAATCCAAACTTCACACAACAAATCCCCTAGGGATCGTTGTGAAGACAATGTATGTAAAATTCCTTGCAGACCTTCAAGGGCTACATGGAGGATAGCTCTTATCGTGATTGAGCAATATAACAAACCAACTTTAGATAATGTGAGCTGCCTATTAAATTTCATTTTACATATTATGCTTCCTACCCTGATTGGGTTATGGAGAAGTGATTGGTTGATGGATTAATGGATCTGAAACAATCCATTTTTTCATTCATGTCTGTTTATTTTATTCTTATTGATGAGCAATGTAAGTTTCTTTAGTAGAATATAAACAAGTGCTTTTGTTCCAAACGTAATCACTATTTTATAAATTTAAATCACTCAGGAAAATGAATAAACTTACTCAAACTGTTTATTTCTAGCAACATGGTTCAAAAATTTTGCACATTCTGGAAGATGTTTATACCTGGCTTCCAATTGGTACTCTAATCGATGAGAAAATTCTGGTCATACATGGGGGAATATCAGACACTACAGATTTGAATGTGCTCAAACTTATAAAAAGAAATAAGGTGAGTAATAACGTTTACAAAGAGCTGTTTCTCGTGAATTAGTTGCCTCTTAAAAGCTTAGTCAAAAGCTAACTAAAAAGTGAAACTCTCCTAATGAAACCTAAAGTGACTATATATGTATGAATAATAATGAGAACATAATTTTGCATGAAACATGGTTGAGGGTAATTGGGGCTTAGGCAAACCATCTGGCTGTGAGATCTGATCAGGAACTATACAAACTGAAAGCTTCAGGAGATTCTGAGTGACCTTTGCTTTCTGAGTGATTCCATTCCAAGTCAGGTAAAAGAATGTTTAAGATGCTCTGTTTTGTTTTTGCAGATGAAACTACACATAGTCTTTTGGTAATTGAAACTCTCAATTCAATTCTTTAAAGAAAAATCCCAATTATATACAGCATACATATGATTTTATAACATTTTGAACTAGCTCATATTCTTCTTAAAATGAATTTTATAACCCTATATAGTCAAGGATCCTATTGCTTGAAAGGCTTGAAGCAGGGAAACCAGATAGAAGGGTCATGTAAATGAGAGGTGGTAAGAACTGAACCTAGGGTGTTGCAGTGGAGAGAAGGGAATATATAAGAGCTATGTCATCAAGGTAGAAACAGCATGGTTTGGTAAAGGATTAGATGTGTGGGCTGAGTGAAAGTGAGGAATTGAGGAGGACGTGGAGGTTGCAAGCCTAGATTGAGGAGATGATGTGATAGGAACCTTTGGAAAGGGAGCAAGTTTGAGGAAAAAGACAGTGCATTTTGGGAGTTGGAGATGCCCGCAGAATAAGCAGTTGGATACATCTAAGAAGAAGTTGGTGATTCCTGACTAGAGTTTAGCAGAGATGCTGTTGTTCCAATTGTGTCCAACTCTCTGAGGCCCCACTTGGAGTTTTCTTGGCAAAGATACTGGAGGGGTTTGCCACTCTCTCCTCCAGCTCATTTTACAGATGAGGAAACTGAGGCAACATAGTTAAGTGACTTGCCCAAGGTCACACAGGCAGGAAGTTAGGACTCGATATATAGATCTGAGAATCATCTGCTTAGAGATAGGAACTGATAGACATAGAAATAGGAAATTATTTAGAAATAGAAACTAATGATATAACCAAGTGAGAAAGTATAGAAGGAGAAGAGAATCCTGGGCAAGACAGAATCCCTTTTGGAGGGGTAACTCCACAGTGGGCATGACCCAAAGGGAGATACAATGGGAAAGCGATATCCTAAAAATCCAGAGGGAAGATAGTATCCAGGAGGTCAAATGCTACAGAGAGGCCAATATGATCCGAATTGAGAAAAGCAATTGGATTTGTCATTTCTTAATTGTTACTAACTGATCATTAGAAACTTTGGAGGAGTCAGTTTCAGGTGAATAATGGGGCCAGAAGCCAGATTGTAGAGGAGCTAGAGGAGTGAGAGGAGAGAAATGAAAGGTCCCTGTTGCTTTCTGAAGGTATTTGGCTGAGTCTAACAAGAGAATGAGAGTTATCAAGGCTCAAGAGCTTTGTAAAGATCGGGGAGACAGGAACATGCTGGAAGGCAGAAGGAAAAGAAGTAGTAAACAGGGAGAGATTGAACATGAGAGTGGGGGGAATTTCAGGGAGGAGCTAGGAGGGGACAGGATCAAGGATGTGTATAGAAGTGTTTACCTTGGGGCAGCCAGGTGGTGCTGTGAAGAGAGCCCCAGCCCTGGAGTCAGGAGGACCTGGGTTCAAATCCGGCCTCAGACACTTAACACTTACTAGCCGTGTGACCTTGGGTAAGTCACTTAACCCCGATTGCCCTGCCCTCCCCCCTCCAAAAAAGCAAAAAAGAAATATTTGCCTTGTCAAAGATAAGGGCCACCTTTTCATTTGAGACAAGAGTGAAAGAGGAGATGTAGACATGATGTGAGATGAGGAAGATGAAGGGAGAAGATGGAGCCCTCTGTGAATGGTCTTAGTTATTTTCAGTGAAATATGAGGCAAGGTCTCCTCTGAGAGAGTAGGAGTGGAGGGTGTTGTGGGAGGCTCAAGGAGATCCTAGAAGGTTTATAGCAGCTGCTGTGGACAGTCAGATAAGCAATCAATCAGGGAGGGAGAGAATGTTTGCTTGTCACGACAGCATGCTTGCCCGCATTCTAGATAATGGACAGTGCTTTTGTTCCGTGCCAGTCACCAGTGGAGTGAAACAAGGCTGTGTGCTTGCTCTCATGCTTCTTAGCATGATGTTTTCAGCCATATTATCAAATGTTTTTGATGAAGATGAATACAACATCAAGGTCAGCTACGGATGGCAAATTTTTCAACCTGAAAAGGCTACAGCCAGGACCAAAGTAGGGGGAGTGTTGGTGCATGATTTTCTGTTTGCAGATGATTGTGCCCTCAATGCAGCCTCTGAAGGTGAGATGCAACAAAGTCTGGATCAATTCTTTGCTGCTTGTGCTAATTTTGGCCTAACAATTAACAAGAAAACCCAGGAGCTCCCTCAGCCACCACCACACCATCCAGACATGGAATCACCAATCACAGCAAATGGAGAAGTTTTGAATGCTGGGGGTAAGTCCACTTCCCTTGGCAGTTAATTAATAATGTACATTAATAATGTAATAACAATAATAACAGTGCATTAATAATGAGGTTGACATATGCATTTCCAGAGCTGGCTCGGTGTTTGGGAGGCTCCTAAGGAAAGTGTGGGAGAGAAGAGGTCAGTCTAATACCTCTCAGTATTATATAATTATAATGCCTATTAGACTGACTACCAGACTGAAGGCCTACAGAGCTGTGGCACTGACCTCATTGTTGTGCCTGTGAAACCTGGACAGTCTGCTAGCACGAGGCCAGGAAACTGAATCACTTCCATTTGAATTGTCTTAGGAAGATTCTGAAGATCACCTGGCAGGATAAGGCACCAGACACTGGGGTCCTTACTTGAACTAAACTGCCAGGCATTCAAATTCTGCTTCAGAGAGCACAACTCCAATGGACCGGCCCTGTTGTTTGAATGCAAAAATGCACGCTTGTCAAAAAGACTTGTTTTGTGGAGAACTCACATAGCACAGGCGCTCACATGGTGGTCAGAAGAAGTGATACAAGGACACTTTCAAGGTCTCTCTCAAGAATTTTGGAATGGATTGTGTGACATGGGAGATGCTGGCACAGGCCGCTCAGCATGGCGTGCCCTCATCAGAGAAGGTGCCGTGCTCTGTGAGCAAAGCAGAACTGAGACAGCTGAAAGGAAACACAGGATGCGCAGATTTGGAGAATCCACTGAGATGTTCCCATGGACTGTTTGTGCCCGACCTGTGGCAAAGCATCCTGAGCTCCTTTTGGTCTGATCGGCCACAGCAGGGCACACTGAAACTTGACTTTAGCAGAGTGATGTCATTTTGGGCCTCTTCGAGAACGAAGGACAACCGCCAATCAACCAATGGAGACCGCGGTCGAGATTACACAACACAATTTTGTAGTGGAACCAGTAGACATACTTTTGTGATTTTCTCCAGCTCTGTTCAGTAGCACATGAGGCAGATGATGGGAATAATCCCAAGTTGGGGCTCGGTGAGGACGACAAGAGGGCAAGAAAATATGAGAGGAAGGAGTAGGGTTGAATCGGCTCACCAAGATACTGAGACAGGGAAAGGAGTAGAAAGTCGGTCCTGGGAAAGAATCGAGCAGCGGAAGAAATGGAGGTCATGAAGAGACACGGGAAAGCGGTAATAATAGAAAATGACGGTCCGATAAAGGAATGTGAGAATTAATGACAAAGGAGATAGAATCCTTGTGACCACATGTTAGGCATGGACCACCAGGGCATGACCATCTCTGTGTGTGCCTGAGGTAGACTTGAGGAACAGATTGTGCGAACTGAGTGGATTGAGGAAATGGTAAGTTGGGGTATTTATGGAGAGTATCTGTATGTATGTTTAAATTCTCTAGTAGGAGGGCAGGAAACAGAAAGGGAAAATTGTGAGGCCCTAAACTTTTTTACTCCTGTTTGAAGTAGAAGTGCTCCTTGTTATAGAGGAACTTATACTGATTGCATGAAGATCCAGAACATCATAGAATCTCCTAATAAGATCAATAACAATCCCAAAGAGTTCAATGAAATACAGAAAAATTAACACCAAAAACAAACGAATGAAGAACGCCCGTTGTCCAGGCTATGCAACTGGATAGTAACTCATAGGGTTGGTCTATTATCTAAAAATTGTATCACCCCACCAAAATTGAGCACATAGGTTCTTAGTAAATGTTTTTTTGCAGAAAGCCCCAGTCCCTATCCCCTGTGCCTTCCTTCTGAGATTATTTTCCATTTATTCTGTTTCACATCTATGTAGTTGTTTGCATGTTTTTTCCTCCATTATAATATGAGCTCCTTGAGGGCAGGGATTATGTGTGTGTGTGTGTGTGTGTGTGTGTGTGTGTGTGTATGAATATATATCCCTGGCACTTAGATATAGAAAGCTCAAAGTAAGCATTTAATAAATGCTTGTTGATTGATTAATTAAAACTTTATCTATACACCAAATACTTTGAAAATATGAAATAAAAGATTTAAGAGAGAGACCTTCATGGAAACCAATGAAAAAAAATAGATGGTAAAATAAGAGAAGAAATGATTATACCTTCTATAAAGTTTGAAGGATGGGAGCAGAGAAAGTATAGGTACAAAATATCAAATGACTTTTATATGCAAGAAATTAAGTTGGCATACCATATACCACATTATGCTCAGAATAGATATGACCTACATAGAAAAGGTCACATCATTTTAAAAGTAGGAGAGAATCAGTTACCTTTCACTGTATGACTAGGTAGAGAATTCTTAAGACAATAAAGGATCATAAAAGATAAACCATCATTTCATTCACATAAAATTTGAAGGCCTTTGCAGAAACAAAATCAATGAAGCTAGGATAAGAAGAGAAAACATTGATTGGGGAAAACCTTTGTATAAAATATCTTTTGTAAGCATTTGATGTCAAACATGAAGAGGAAATTGGTGCAGATATACATAAGACCAAGAACTGTTCTCCAATGGGTAAGAGGTCAAAAGACATGAATAGTTTTTGAAAAAATAATAGCTATTAACAACCATAGTAAAGATTACTTCAAAAATACAAATCAAAACAGTTCCAAGGTCTCATTTTATCCAACAATTGTCAAAGATGACAAAAGATAGAAATAGTGAATGTGGGAAGACTGGAAAAACAGGCAAACTATTAATGGAGCTGTCAATTTGTGCAACCCTTCTGGAAACCAGTTTGGTATTATGTTAAAAATAAAGTGATTAAAAATATCTACCCCAGCATGGTCAGAGACAGATCCTATATATAACAAAATGTAGCAGGACTTTTCTTGAGACCTGAAAACATGAGATGTCCATCATTTGGGGAAATGCTAAACAAATAGTAGTGCATAAATATAATGGGTTATTGTGCTACAAGAAATTATAAACATGACCAATCTTAGTGTCCCGCTCTATAATCCCTACTACAGGGAAGCAGAGACTGCTGAATCCCTTTAGCTCAGGAGTTACAAACTGCAGTAGGGTTAAAGCCAGCTGGATCTCTGCACCAAATTTGGTGAGCCTCTGGGAGCAGAGGAGCAGCAGGCTGCCTAAGGAGAAGTGAACTGTTTCAAGTTGGAAACAGAATGGATGAACGCTTTTCCTGCCAATCAGACACGTAGTAGCCTGTGAGTGACTGCCATACTTACAACCTATATGAGATAGGGAAACAGTTTGAAGAAAAGAAAAGAAAGAAATGACAAATATGAAGATTTCAGAGAAGCATAGGAAGATCTATATGAACTAATACAAAGTAAAGCAAACAGAACCCCCCTCACACACACACACAACATAGTCAATGACTACAACAGAAAGGAAAAAATAGAGAACCAAATGCAGTGAAATTGTATTGACCAAACTTGGCTCCAAAGAAGAGGTGAGAAAATGCATGTTCCTCACTTCTTGGAAAAGGTGGGGGACTATGGACATGCAATCTTGTGCATACGGAAATATCCATGTGTTGGAGTGGTTTTGCTGGACTGCTTTTTTCTCTTCGGTCTCCCTCTCCTCGCTCTTTCTCCTTTTCCTTCTTCTCTTCTCCCTCCTTTTTTTCTCTTTCTGTTCCTTCTCCTCCTCCTTCTCTTCCTTCTTTCTTCTTTGGAATGACTCACTTGAGAGGGAAGTGGCAGCAACATAAAAATAAAAGATATCAATAAAATTATATTAATGAAAAGAAAAGAGAAGTTAAACTGTACTTCTGATGAATATATTTACAGATAGAATGAATTTATCTTGTAGATGAGATCAGTTCTAATGCCACCACTAACACAATCACCTGCTGACTTAAAACATGGACGTATTTCTTATGATTTACCCTCACCAGCGATGATGGATATGGAGCAACTTTCAAAGACTGAATGGGACCAGGTATGTGAACCCAAAATATGCACCCAGTGAATATTCTTTGAAAAGATAAATGTTCTCAGAATGTAGAAGATGTTTTATCTTGTGGTGAATGAATACAGACAAAATTATTTCTTTTTTTAACGATGAACTCCATTTGTTAATTTTTAGGGCAAGGTTTTTATAGAGCAATGAGACAAAGGGAGGGATCTCAAGTATTGGTATCATTATCTTAGTCTGTCACCTCCTGGAAGTAGCATGGCAGTAAGACCTTTTGTTCTCTAGGTGCCAGAAAGTCTTAGGAAAAGTCAGTTAACTCTTTTCATATGCAGTCACATTACAAAGGATGCTCTAGAGAACAGGCTTCAAGGCCTGAAGCAAAAGCCACAACATCAAGAACATCTGCATAGGAACTGACCACCTAAGAATTCACATATGTTAGTTTCTTGGGGCAGAGCCTGTTGGTCACAGAACTCAAACACCATCCTTATAAGTGTAACCCACATCCAAAGAACTCCGGAGCTAACTTGACGAAAAGTCGCTTCTTAAAGAGATCTTTGATAGTCAGGTCCACTGACAGCAAGGTAATTATCTGAAGTCCTGGCTCAGGCCTCTTTGGCTCCCAACAATTTCACAATTAAATATGATACAAAAATACTAGTATGTTGGTTGTTTATTTTATAGTAGAACATAAATGTAACATACTCAGATCATTTCAGTCTAGAGGGGATCAAGGAAGACTTTAGAAAAGAAATGTCATTTGAGCTAGGCATTGAAGTATGGGTAGGATGTTAACAGGTATACAGAGGGTATTCTGGGAATAGGGAAAGGCACTGAGATAAGACTCCAAGGAAGCACCAAATGATCCATTATGACTGACGCAATGAGTATATAGGGGATTTTTCTTTTTCTTTTTTTAATTCTTTCTTTTTAAAAAACTTTTTTAAACTTTCCATTTTTCAAATGCTTTATTAACTTCTGATTTACATCGTTCATTTCCACCAGATTTTGAGTTACAAATTTTCTCCCCGTTTTCCCCTACCCATCGCCCCAAAATAGCAGTCCCACAGGATATCCCCTCCTCCAATCTGCTCTCTCCCATATCTTCTCCCATACCCCTTTAGACTTTTCCAGTAGGACATGATGGATCTCTATGCCCCAGTGCCTGTATATCTTATTTCCCAATTACATGTAAAATAGTATTGATAATAGTATATATATATATATATATATATATATATATATATATACACACACATACACACACATACATATTTGAACATTTGATTTTAAAACTTTGAATTCCAGATTCATTCCCTTCCTCCCTTGGCTTCCATGCTTACTGGGAAGATAAGCAGTTCAGTATAGGATGTACATGTGTGGCTAATGCAGAGCAATAACACAGTAGATATATTGTAAAAGACTGACTATATTTCCCTCCCTCCTATCCCACCTCCCACTTGTTCTATTCTCTACTTTGATCCCATCCCTTTTCAAAAGTGGGTGCTTCCAACTTCCCTCCCCCCCCCCGCCTGCCTACCCTCCCATAATCCCCCTACTCTCCTGGAGGGTGAGATACCCTATATAGTATGTATTTCGCTCTGTCCTCAAGCCAGATTCAATGGGAATAAGGTTGACCCATTCCCTTTTGCCTTCCTATTCTTCCCCTCCATTATAACCATTTTCCTTTGCCTCTTCTATATGAGATAGTTGACCCCACTCTGTCTCTCCCCATCTCCTCTCATTATATTCCTCTCCCCTCTTAATTTCACCTTTTAAGTATCATCCCTTCCTATTAAATTGGTCCTGTGCCCTCTATCTATGTATACCTGTAAACGTATATACACACATTCACATATGTATTCATATGCCCATATACCCTCATATATAGACACATATATATTTCTATTCCTTTCAACTATTTTCATACAGAGAAAAGTTTCATAAGTTACAATGATCATTTTTCCATGTAGGAATCTTAATAGTTCAACTTTGATAAGTACCTTATGATTTCTTTTCGCTGTTTACCTTCTCATGCTTCTCTTGCTTCTTGTATCTGAAGGTCAAATTTTCTATTCAACTCTGGTTTTTTCATCAAGAATGCTTGAAAGTCCTCTATTCCACGGAATGACCATATTTTCCCCTGAAACATGATACTCAGTTTTCCTGAGGAGGTGATTCTTGGTTTTAATCCCAGTTCCTTTGCCCTTTGGAATATCATATTCCAAGGCCTTCGATCCCTCAGTGTAGAAGCTGGCAGATCCTGGGTTATCCTGATTGTGTTTCCACGATATTCAAATTGTTTCTTTCTGGATGCTTGTAATATTCTCTCCTTAATCTGGGAACTCCAGAATCTGGTTATAATATTATTAGGAGTTTTCTTTTTGGGATCTTTTTCAGGAGGTGATTGGTAGATTCTTTCAACCTCTGTTTTGCCCTCTGGTTCTAAAACATCAGGGCAATTTTCTTTGAGAACTTCCTGGAGGATGATTTCTAGGTTCTTTCTTTGATCATGGCTTTCAGGTAGTCCAATAATTTTTAAATGATCTCTCCTGGATCTATTTTCCAGGTCAGTGGTTTTTCCCATGAAATATTTCACATTGCCTTCCATTCTTTCATTTGTTTGGATCTGTTTAACAGCATCTTGATTTCTCATAAAGTTATTAGCTTCCATTTGCTCCAATCTAATTCTGAAGCAATGATTCTCCTCAGTGAGTTTTTGAGATTCTTTTTCCACCTGGTAAATTTGGCTTTTTAAGACATTCTTCTCCTCATTGCCTTTTTGAGCCTCTTTTGCCATTTGAGTTAGTCTATTATTTAAGATGTTATTTTCCTCAGTCAGGCTGTTGACTCTTATTTCGTAATTTTTTTTCATCATTCTCATTTCTCTTCCCAATTTTTCCTCCACTTCTCTTATCTGCTTCTTAAGGTCCTCTATGGCATGTAACCAGCTCATATTTTCCTTTGAAGCTTTTGGTGCAGGAGTTCTGACTTCACTGTCTTCCTCCTGATCCATGCTTTGCTCCTTTTTGTCCCCAAAATAGGAGTGTAATATTGGAATCTTCTGTCTGCTTTGTTTCCTTTGCCTGGTCATGTCACCCCTCAGTCACTTGACCCCTGGGCTTTTTGCCACAGTAGGACTCTGCCACCAGACAGGGGAGCTTTCCTCCCAAACGCTGGGGTTTTCTCAACTGCTGGAGGTATTAGATGGGTGCCCTGTCTGAGGTCTCCACATGCTCTGGCAAGTTGGACACACACCCCAGGATCTCCACCCTAGACTGCAATCCAGATCCAAGCAGGTTAAAGCAAGAGCGATTACCCCTCAGACTGGTGCTTGGTCCCCTACACTCTGCAGGCTAGGAGCTGAAGCTGCCACGTGGCACTGGCTGTGCCACATCTCAGCGGCTTCTCATTCACTCACACACTCCCAACTTACTGGGTCCCAAAGTCCAGACTGCGCTGACCTCTCACTTTGTCCTTCACATCTATGTGTTGATAATTCTAGAAACAGTCACAGCTGCTGCTGATCTGGAGTCCCTCTGGCTGGTGCTGGTCAGACTTGCCCTGGGGCTAAAACCTCTGGCTAATGCGGGCCTGGGCTCGGCTCCCAGAGCGCTGAGCTGGCCACTTGCTCCTGGGCTGCTGGGCTGTCCTCAGCGGGAGGTTAGCTTCTCTGTGTCACTTTGTGGGTTCTGCAGCTTCAAAGTTTGTTCAGAGTCACCTTTTTACATGGATTGGTGAGGGTGGAAGCCAGAGCCTCTTGGAGGTCCTGCTTCTACTTTGTCATCTTGACTCTGCCCCTGACAAAATTATTTCTTAAAATTACTTCTTTTTGATTAAATTATTGTGTTCTTATTTCAAGAGGTAATACAGATTGGAGACCTAAAAGAAATGGTTTATTTGCATACGTATAGCTACTGAGAGATGAATATACAGTTTCATGATGGTGTGCATATGCTAGGAAAGAAAACTACATTCTTCATAATGCCTAGCAAAGTATCCTTCACACAGTGGGTGCCAAGTAAATTTTGTCTGATTGATAGTAAAGCTAGATTGTTATAATATGTCATCATTTAAATATTTAGGTACTTTAATACCAGTTTTGATTTCCTAACCTGACTTTTGGTTGGACTTCATTGCTTTGGACTAACAACTCTTACAGATATCCCAAAATAATATATACAAATAAGATATTATTACTCTTTAGCTTTTCTGCTTTGAAAATTTTATTAAAATCCTAAATAATTGGACAACTTAGTTAATTTTAAGATATTTTTCTCTAAGGAAAATATTTTTTCTGATACTATATCTGAAGGTAGTCAGGCAATAAGCATTTATTAAGCACCTACTATATGCCAGGCACTGTGCTAAGTTTTGGGGATGCAAAAAAAGGCAAAGTCCTTGCTTTTGAGGAGCTCACAATCTGATGGTAGGGACAATGAAGAAATGAGCGATGTACAAAAAAGTTATAATTGTATATTGTATACAAGATTAATTGGAAATAAGTAACCAAGAGAAGGTACTTAGGTTTGAGTTCGGAAAAGGCTTCCTGTAGAATGTGGGATTCTAGTTGGGACTTGAAAGATGTCGAGGAAGGAACAGGCAGAGATGAAGATGCACAAATGAGAATGTTGCTACATCCTCTATCCCTATGCTTATGCACAGTGACCAGTGTCCCGAGGGGGAAGGAACATTTTGCAAATCAGTGAACTGTGCTTCTCTTACCAAAATGCAATTATTTACTTGTTTAAAGGCACCCTTTTACTTTGAGGATGGCCTTAAATGAAACGAAAACATAACTGAGCTTTGCTTCTGGGGGTTGAAATATAAAACTTCCATTGTCTAATTCAAAGCCCTCATTTCATAGATGAGGAAACTAAAGCCCAGAGAGGTATAGTTGACTTGCCCAAGGGCATACAAGCATTAAGTGGCAGAGCTGGTACACAAATTTCTATCTTCAATCCCAGATCCTGTGCTGTATGGACTCCTGATCCAGACACCATGCTACCTACTTCTTGAGCAAATACGAGCATGGTTTCACTTGTTACAAAATTACAGCAGGATATGTATACTTACACCCATTGAACAATAAAGGTAAATATCATCCCATGAAATATTAGAATGAACAATTAGACATGGAACAAAATGAAAATTTAATAAATCTGATGCACTCAGCACCTTTTTCTTCCATCTACCAACCTCTAAGAGGCTTCCTTCAGTGACTTGGTTTTCTTCCTTCTTTTTTTATTTTGCCTTTTGGATGGCAATTGGGGTTAAGTAACTTTCCCAAGGTTACACGGCTAGTTTTTTTGTGTGGGTGTTAAGTGTCTGAGGCTGGAACTGAACTCGGGTCCTCCTGACGCAGGGGCTGGCGCTTTACTCATTGCACCACCTAGCTGCCCCTTGGTTTTCCTCTTTACTTCAACCCCTTCAGTAATTCTCAGCAACCTCATTTTTCACTTATAATCTTTCTAACATTCTGCTTTTGAAGTTCCTCATCTTCTGTCTCCTCCATCTCTACTCTACCTCAGCTGCTCATTGAGGTGGTTATGGCTTAAATCTTACCATCATTCAAAGTTCCAAGATAATGAGCTCCATATCTCCATCTCTGACCACAGTTTTTGATTTTTTTGCCCTCATTTCTTCTGTAGTTGCTTTATACTTTCATTGAAACCTTTTCATCCTTTGATCCCTCATGGTTTCCCAGATATCATCCCCTACTACGTCTTTACAGTCTTAAGTCTATGGTTCTCCTCTCCTTAATTTCAGATTGGAAAAGTCTTCCTGAAGAATGTGAGATTCTTGCCTCCCTGACATCTTTCTATGCCTACCCTTCTAGTCTCCATTTCTCAGAAACTCCCAGTAATTATTGGGAAATCCTATCATCTGTCTTTTCTTCTCTCAAGACACCAAGCACAAGAAGACAGCACAAAACCAAGCTGACTACAAACTACTGCTACTACTACAAATTAATGCTATATAACTTTAAAAGAACTTTCACTGCTACACAGCAACTCTTTTATTTCTTTCTTATTGACTCTATATCCCATTCTCCATGGCATTTACTCCAAACCTTCCATTCTTTTCTCAAGCTCTCACCTCTACCCATAATCTTAGAAAATGATATCATTTTGGTATAACTGGTAGACAATCCTTGTCCTTAAGAGTCCATGTTCTCCTGGGAAGGTACGACATTTACACAGATAAGTAAATAAAATATAATTTGAAAGAGAGAGGAATGGGGTGGCTAGATGTTGCAGTGAATAGAGTACTGGCCCTGGAGTCAGGAGGACCTGAGTTCAAATCTGACCTCAGACACTTAACATGCAAAACTAGACTTGTGACCTTGGGCAAATCACTTAACTCCAATTGCCCTACCTTCCCCCCTCTGAAAAGCAGAGAGAGAGAGAGACAGAGAGAGCGAGAGACAGAGAGAGAGAGAGAGACAGAGAGAGAGACAGAGAGACAGAGAGAGAGAGACAGAGAGAGAGAGAGAGAGA
>NW_027186324.1:12124197-12174358 GCF_028583685.1 Petaurus breviceps papuanus
AGAGAGAGAGAGAGAGAGAGACAGAGAGAGAGACAGAGAGAGACAGACAGACAGACAGACAGAGAGAGACAGAGACAGAGAGACACAGAGAGAGAGAGACAGAGACAGACAGAGAGAGAGACAGAGACAGAGACAGAGAGACAGAGAGAGAGAGAGACAGAGAGAGAGAGCAGACAGAGAGCGCGAGCACCTTGACGGATTCTCAGAGGTGGAGGGGAGGAAGAAGCCCATCCAAGAGTGTGGAACGCCCTATGAATATGGGGTTATAAGGCAGAATGCTGGGGTCAGGGAACAAGTAGATATGTTGGGCTGAAACATGGGATTTACAAAGGGGAATAATGTGAAATAAGTCCAGAAAGGAAAGGAGAGAGCCAGACTGTGGAGAATTTCAAATGCCAAGCTGAGGAATTTCATTGATTGATTTATTTGTTTGTTAGTTTATTTTGTCCTGTGGCAATAGGGAGCCACAGAAAATTCTTGAGAGGTGATATTGTCTTAATTACATTTTAGGGAGATTATTTTGTAAGCTGTGTGGATGTTGCATTGGAGAGGTGAGAGATGGGAATCAGGGAGACCAAATAGGATACTGTTACTTTAATAGTTCAGAGAAGTGGTAATGAGGGTCTGAATTAAGGTGATGGCCATGTGTCTAGAGAGAAGTATTAGAGATGTTGTGAAGACATTGATAGGCCTTGGCAACAGATTGACTATGAGGAAACAAAGAATAATGAATAGCTGAGGATGGATCTGGGATTATAAATCTTCATGGCTAGAACTATGGGGGTACCCTCAATAAAAACATGGGGGTTTGATGGGGGCAGGTTTAGGGGGAAAGATCGTGGTTGAAATCATATATTCCATAATGTGTTAGTCATGTCTCCCCAAAACCGGGAGAACAAAGGGGCCCCACCCTATGTGTATGGCTGGTCTGAACTGGTAAGTACAAGCAGAGGAGCCCTCTGATCCTTCTTTTGGTAACTTCACCTCTTAATTCAAATCAAATAAGCATTTGATTAAATTTTGGTTATCTAACACTGGGCTTCTTTCCCTCCTTTTGAAGAGGGACTCCAGAGTGCCCTTCTATCTTTCTCACATTTTCTTCATCCCCTTTTCCCCTCTTTATCAATTTTCTACCACTCTCCAGTCCCTAGTTCCATCTAATCCCCAACAAAGCTATATTTGGAGGTGGGGTGGTCATATTTAGGTAAGCAGAGAGTTGAAAAAGGACCTATTATGGTTTTCCTCTTGATTCTTATTTGAATTTACTTGAATAATCCCAGTGTTAAGTTGCCTCAGTCAGTAATGAATATTAGACATACATCGTGTATAAAGGAAATTGGCAGCGTGGAATTGTGTCTGTCCTTGAAAAAACGTACAATTTAATGGTAGGGATAAGATGAATGCAAAAAACAAAACCAAACAAACCAAAGCTCGATCCAAGACACTTGACAGGAGTGTAGGGATGGAGGCTAGACCTGTAATTTCATTGGAGTGCTATAGGGAACCTCTGCCAGTGCAGGTTGGTACAATCTCTGCAGCTGATGATCTTAAAATGTTGCTCAGAGCACTGAGAGGCTTAAGTGACTTACTCAGGGTCTCACCTCCAGTAGGTATTAGAAAGAAAACTTGAACTTGGGTCTTCCTGCCTTCCTGTGCTATGAATTGTCTTTCATTGAAAAGTGTACAAGTGCAAGAGCTCTTTGCACTTGTTATGTGTCCCTAGAAATTACACAGCAGACCACCCATATCTTGAGAGGGCACTTCTATCACTCAGGTGAAATTCTGATGATTTAAATAAGGATCATAGGAACTGGCAGATGGAAGCTAAAAGTACACATAAGATTGCATAAGGCTGCAAAAAGCAAAATATTTTTAAGAAATCTCTGATGACCTGATAGTAAGTTCCTACTTCATGCTCAGCATTCTCTTCTGAGGAGCTTATTTGTGTGGCTTTATTTTGTTGTTTGGGAGTCCAAACCCGTGAATTCATCAGTGTAAGAAACTCCCATTTTGTGTGAACCCCCTCTACTTGCATTGGCTACTCATCTCTAACTTAAAGTAGAGATTCTTAACCTTTTTGTGTGTCTTGGACCCCTTCAGCAGTCTAATGAAACCTGTGAACTCCTTCTTAGAATAATATTTTAAATGCATAAAATAAAATGCATATGATTGCAAAAGAAACCAATTATATTGAAATAGTTATGAAAATACATACATTTTAAAAACAAGATCATACACCCCAGGTTATGAGGACTTTAGAGGGCTGCTTAGGGCTTTGAGAAACGAGGTGAGATTATCACACAATAGTTTACCCCTTTGCCAGAGTTGAAGTGGCAGTTCTTCAGCCCAGGTCTTCCTGACTTCAAAGACAATCTTCTTTCTCTGTATCATAATGCTTCTCATCAGAGAGAATTACACAGATAAAAAAGACATGATCCCCAAGGAGAAGTCATATATACTGTAACTACTACAAAACAGAATCTAATAAGAGAGATGTGAACAAAGTACCATGAGAGTTCAGAGGAAGGAGAGATCTCTGTCAGGAGGAAGCATCAAGGAAAGCTATGGAGGATGTAGCATTTAAGCTTGGCCATAAATGGATAGGGTTTCACTAGCCGCCTAGCAGTGGCTCAACTAACCTAAAACTAGTACTAGTGGGACCCGAGGAAAATCAGTAACACAATCTGACCCAGACCATGGTCGACGTGACCATGATCGCTGGCACGATCCCTCCAATCCATGTATTTCCTTCTTTCCCATATCCCCTCCCCCAAATTTAGGCAGGGGTGACCAGGTGCTAAAACTTGACAGTCAGTTACAGGATATTGTCAGTGTCTGCTTCCTTCTTCATGTAATCCCCTTGACCATATGCCTTCCAGTTGAAGGTAGCAGCTGTGTCCTCTCATTTGCAGATAATCCAATTTCTTTTGTATCCTTTATTCTATCGTTCGTCCTGCATGCATCAGAGTTATAAATTGTGTTGTCAATTGGGGAATTACAGAGAAAGTATAAGCTTAAGGTAGGAAACAAGTAAATTTGGGTGACTTTCGAATGTCTTCACTCTGTAAACTTCATAGCTTGCTTTGTTAGCTATGAAATGCAAAGCTATTATTAAATTGACATGAAGGGCATTATTTAGGACAAACTCATCCAAGGGTTGGTAAAGGCTCAGTTCTGCCCTGAATAGGAAAGGTAGCAGCCCTGAAACTTCTACTGTAGCTACTTCTGCTGGTGAAGTCAGTGATTATGTCTTCTCCAAGCTTTGTATCTCCTCAGAGTATAGCACAGTTGTCGACCATGTTTCGGTTTACTTATTCAACATCTTCATTGAATTGCCCGAGAAGTTGTTAAAACAATAGCTGACCTCAGAAGATCTTCTATGGCACCTCATCACTATGTTGACTAAATTAAATTATTATTAAATGAAATTATTAAAAATTAAACTAAACTAAATTACATTTCTGGAGTGATCTTAACGTGCAGAGGCCACAGTATCTCTATGACCTCTAGGACCAGCCTTTCCACGTACTTCTGAAGCCTTCATTTCTCCATAACTGCTTGTTTTGTTTCCTTCTTTCACCAAAGTGTTATTTTTCATGTTGCTCCCAGGGCTAGAGACACGTAATTCCTTGATAGCCTCAAAGTCAGCTGAGTGTATCACTCCATCACTCTTCTTTCCTTTCTCTAAACTAGGCTTCCGCATGCAGTCCTGGCGCCAATCCATGGGAGGGTGCCACCGTGAAAGCATAGCCTACAGTGGGATTGATTTGACCTTGCTCTTGTTTTCATTGGCTTAACTGGGAAATGAGAACTGGAACATCTTGTTAGCTTGGCAATGATCACCCCCACTGCTGTAGTTTGTATAGTGGCCACTGCATCCTGATGCTGGTGGGAGTGCTCATTGGAACATTGCTCATTGCTTCATTTGAAAATGCTTAGAATGAATTTGGTGTCTGTGTATCCAGAGCTACTTAGGTAAATTTGACATAGAGATCTACCGTATGATAGACTGTGTATTTGTACATGTATGTATATGCATATACATATGCATATTTGTGTCTATCTATTTACCCTTTTTTTTAATAAAGCAATTGGGGTTAAGTAACTTGCTCAAGGTTACACGGCCAGTTACGGCCAGTTATTTCTGGGTGTGGTGCTGAGTATCTGAGCCCGGATTTAATCCAGGTCATCCCGACACTGGAGCCGGTGCTCTTACTCACTGAGCCACCTGGCCGCCCCTAAGCAATTGGGGTTAAGTAACTTGCTCAAGGTTACACGGCCAGATGTTTCTGGGTGGGTGCTAAGTGTCTGAGCCCGGGATTCGATCTCCAGGTCAATCCTGACACTGGAGCTGGTGCTCTTACTTGCTGTGCTACCTGGCCGCCCCTATCTATTTACCCTTATTCCAATATGGATAGCTTTCATACTGATGTAGTCTGAAAGGAAACTACCTCTAGCGTCTAGCTGAAAAAGCAGCCATAAAGATCCATTTGGGGCAGTAAAAGGGACATGACAAGAAGCAATGTGGCACAGTGGGAAGAGCTCTTGGATTTCAGGTCCG
The DNA here is from genome assembly GCF_028583685.1 of Petaurus breviceps papuanus. Classification (NCBI taxonomy): domain Eukaryota; kingdom Metazoa; phylum Chordata; class Mammalia; order Diprotodontia; family Petauridae; genus Petaurus; species Petaurus breviceps. The sequence goes on from NW_027186324.1 coordinate 12,128,759, forward strand.
GGGCTAAGATTTGAATCCTGCCTTTGACACTTTCTAGATGTGTGACTTTGGGCCATTTTTTCACCTCTCTGAGCCTCAGTTTTCTCATCTATAAAATGGGAATAATAATACTGGCACTACCACTTCCATAAGAGAGTAAGGAAAGGTTTTTAGTGATATCTACACACACACACACACACACACACACACACACACACACACACACATTATAATTATTGACCCAAACTGACAAAGGAACATTGAGAGACAAAAAAATCTCAAATAATATATATCTTTCATAGGATCTTTTCTCAAAAATAAGGAAATGCTCAAATAAAAAATGTCTTTTATAGAAAGCAACTTAACAATGGAAGGAACAAAGAGGGATAACTAAATCTTCTAGGAGATTCAGGTATAAAAATGAGAAAAAATAATTCCCCCTATGAGATCTGTAGCTTGCTGAGCCTTAAAATGTTTGCTGGGAGGTGGGGAGATTGGGGAGGTTGAGGTGAATGGGCAGAGTTCATGGAGGGGATGTGTATAAAGTAAAATTTTGCAGGAGGAAAGGGTCATGCATGATTTGCCTTATGATGTTCTGGTTAATAAATTTAAATCTGGGCACACTGGTAGTGGTCAGCTCTGATTTGTTGTTCAAAGATAGTCAATATTCTTTGGAGTGATCCCAGAAGCAAAAAGGGCTGTTACCCAAACACAAGTCGAGGAGGAGGTTGTTATTTTGGACCAGATGTTACCGACAGTATATTGGCCAAGTTTGCTCTGAAAATGATCATCAGGTCTCATGAATGTAAACCAGAAGGTTTTGACATCTGCCATGACGGAAAGGTAAGATTACATGACTTGTTATGTTTCTCAGTAAAAACTCCAGAAAGCCAGGCAAAAGAAGTGTCTTAAAGCAAATCTCTCCAATTGTTGAGGGAGACAAGGGTGGGGTGAGAGGGAAGGAGAGAGGGAGGAGAAGGGAGAGGGAAGAGAGAGGAAGAGGAAGGAGAATGGGAGGAAAGGAAAGAGAATTGGGGGTCAAGGGAGAGGAAAGGGGGAGAGGGAGAAGTTCTGAGCAATGCTTTGAAATGTACAATTCATTAATGTATAGAGGAGTATTGTTGCCTTTTGCCTTAAGCAATATTTGGCTAGTCAGTCTGGTTTCCTTTGAAAATAATTAAGTTTGTAGCCATGGACCTGATATAAAATATATTTTGGCCTTTGAGGGAAAGAGGCTGTCTTGACTTCTTTGGATTCTGAGGACCTGGGTTGAAATCCCATCTCTGATGCATCTTTCCTGTATTACCTCACACAAGTCAGAACCTCCCTGTGCCTCAGTTTCCTCACCTATAAAATGAAAAATTTAAACTAGACCCTCCTGAGATATCCTCCAGGCCTAGGTCTATGATCCTGTGACCCTGTGTAGTTAGTCAAACATTAAAAATCATTAATTTGAAAATAAATCTCCAAAGAGTACATTCTGTTGGGGGAGATATTTAGGCCTGCCTCTGACTGAGCTGTCTGCTTTGCTCTCACTCCAACTTGTACTTGGTCATTGGACCTTTGTTTTTGGTCAAAAGCAACACAAAGCATTAGTCCTCACCAAGCTAAGTAATTAATCTCAGATGAGGGAGGGGTTAAATGTTTTAGCTTTAGCTATAGTGGATGTTGTATAGTATTTTATAGAGTATTTTGTGGAACCTTGATAGTGTCTGACAAAAACTGTAAAGATAACCTTTGATGAGTTATCAGATTCTTTGACTTGGGGATGTATTTCTGGATTGGTTTCTCAAGGCAACCTTAGACTGGCTTAAGACTTAAGGCTTCCTATGACTAGCAGAGACAGTCTATATAGTAACTCAAATATTCCAATGGATGAAACTGTGCTTTTATCTACATGGGCACTCCCTCCAATGATGCAAATCACAACCTACCCATGGATTCCCTTCCTGTATAACTTTTGTTCAAGTCCTCCCAAAAATTCTCCCCAAGAGGTCCACCCAGTGTGTTGGAGGCTTTCCTTGCTTTTTCTTGACATCAAAAGCATAACAGTGGAGCACACAGACTTTGGATAGCCTTCACTCTCACTGTGTAGCCAGCGTATCTTCTTTTTAGCTCATACATTTCTTGGATGACATATTTATTGTACAAACTATGTGGTCAGTTAGATAAACAATGTATAGAACTTCCCCATCTATAACACAGAATAATATGATTTATCTATTATTATGGATATAATTTATACTGTGAAGATATTATTTATGTATTATATTATCTGTACTATTATATAATATTACTTACTATTATAATATAAATGGTGAAGTTCTATTCATTGTCCATCTAAATGAATATCACATGTGGACTAAAAAATATGAAAAATTCTTTTCTGATCCCAAACTTCTCTGTGACACAAAGACCTGTTTTTTAGTGCCAGTATTCAATTAGTGGTGTTGTGTGTTATAGAACAATACAGACTCCAAAAAAGGTTAAAATGTATTTCATTCAGAAGACAAAGGAAAGAAAGGCAGGGGTGGAGGTGAACAGGCTACAAAACATATTACAAATAAGAAATTACTAAGGTGATCTTCAATGAACAGTGCCAATCAAAGAAATGTATGAACATAGTTACTACACATTTTTGAGAGACTCAGATTTCCTTTGCCTAATTCAATAGGTGTCCTTCCTATAATAATAAAAACTGTTGAGAAGGAAAGAAGGGGAAGGAGCATAGATGAGCTATTAATTACTAGAGAATTAAAAATCCCCCAGCAATAGTATAAAATCATTACCATCCCACATAGTAGCACTTTCTTCCTTGTCTAAGTATTTTCATCAACATTATCCCATTTTAACTATATAATAATCTCATAAGGTGGATTTTAAGAAGAGAAAACACCACAACATGAAGTGACCTGTGTCAGGCTCTCACTAGTTAGGGATATGACTAGTGCCTAAGTCTCCTGGTGCTGAGCAGGTGATTTGATCCTTTGTAGCAGTCCAGGTTTCAGGGCCCCTCCACGCTCCCAAATGTAAAGCATGTCATCTTTTGGAGCCCCGAATCACGTATTTCTGAAAGGCAATAGGGAGATTGTGGCCCTAGACAAATCTTCATCTGGATTATGATAGCTATTTTGGAGAGAAAAACAGAGAAAGATTACTAGCTCCTTATAACCTCACAATTTGCAACTATGAAAGCAAAGAACTCTCTAGTCCTAAAACTGAACTGTTCACAAGTCCCTAAGTGAATGTGCTGAGAATATTTCATTGGATTGGGATAACTGATTGGGAAGTCAAGTAGCTACAAGCGTACTGATTACGTATACACTCTACAGTTTCACCACAATGCAATTGATGGCGCTGTAGCAAACACAGTTTTCTAAAGTCACTATGAGAATCTACATTTCTGACTGCATTGAGGACATGAATAAATCCACTATTTTCTTTATCCTTCATCAGATTATCACAGTGTTTTCTGCGTCTAACTACTATGAAGAAGGCAGCAATAGAGGTGCTTACCTCAAACTGAGCCATGATAACACCCCTCGATTTTTCCAGTACCAATCTAGCCAAATGACTCAAGGGAAAACTCTTCATGAAAGGTACAGTTATACTTCATGGTGAATACTGATGAATCAGAATCCTATACCCATTTTATTTCATTATGCTTCTATGGAGATTGGTCACAGTCACCTTCAAAAATGAAGGACAAACACAAGACCAAGTTGCCTGAACAGGGACCCAGCTAGGTGGGTAACTCAGATCGTCCTCTTCCTCTCCCTCTCCTCTTCCTCTCTAAAGGAAGGTAAATTTTAATGGCTAGAAGCTGCCCACTTAACCTGGGGTTTACTGGCTACCTTGCTTCCTTCCTTCCTTCCTTCCTTCCTTCCTTCCTTCCTTCCTTCCTTCCTTCCTTCCTTCCTTCCTTCCTTCCTTCCTTTTCCTTCCTTCCTTCCTTCCACCAAATCTTAAACCCAGTTGACTCAAGCTCATACATTGAACCACAATAGATCCCTGCCCAAACTCCACCTCCTGGATTAGAGTAAAGCTCAATGGTAACTCTTTGGAACAGCAACCACTCCTCCAAGATTGTTTTTTTTCCTTTTTTTCTAATTAAAGGGGCCATCCCTTGACTCACTTCTTAAAGAGGCCTACTCACTGAATGGGTGATACCTCAGTTTTAAGTGGCCTTGGCCTGAAAGGGCCAGGGTCTCCCCTTGCATCCTCGGTCATCTCCAGTCATCCTGATGAATATCTGGTCACTAGACTCAGATGGCTCTGGAGGAGAGAGTGAGGCTGGTGACCTTGCCCAGCCCTCCCTCACTCATAGTCAACTGCAAGTCATGTCATCATCTCCCTGAAGCCATGGTCTCCTTTGAAAATGAGGGACAAGCACAACAGCAACCACAGAGATTGATTACTATTACCGCAAAAGATAAAGTATTGCCAATATGAACAAAGTATGGAGAAATATATTTCCATGGGGGAAAAATGCTAAAATATGGAATGATGTACCATCTCAACTTATGACACTTGCTGCTAGAATGTTCCAGTCACAGCTGAGCTACTGCATTTCCTTGCCTCTCCTAGCACTGGTAGATTCCCTTCTCCTTCATTCATCTTTTAACTCTGTGGAATCTGTAATTTTTTTTTTTATCTTCTCTACCCAGCATTAAGGTTATAAACTGGTCAACTTTATTTCATTTCAGGATTTGGGCTTTAAAAGATGGATAAAAAGTAAACAGACAAGGGAAAAGGAAGGTATCCTAGGCATAGGGACCGACCTAAGCAGAAAACAACAGAATAGAGTTCAGTGTCTTTTTAGGAGGCAGAGATGGGTTTAATCTGGTTGTAATATAGTGTTCATGGAGAGGATAAGATAAAACAAATCTGGAAGAGAAGGATGGTGCAAGGTTTTGGATTTCCTTTACCGCCAGATGAAAGAATTTGATTAACTTTATACTAAAAATTTTTTTGAGCAGCATGATGGCATAATCAGCTCCTCTAAATGAGAAAAAAAAATTGAGGGGTGGCTAGGTGGCACAGTGAATAGAGTACTGGCCCTGGAGTCAGGAGGACCTGAGTTCAAATCCAGCCTCAGACACTTAACACAAAAGCTAGCTGTGTGACCTTAGGCAAGTCACTTAACCCCAACTGCCCTCCAAAAAGGAAAAAAAAATTCTAAAAACACTGTGAAGGATGAACTGGAGGGGAAGAGAGTTGAGACTGGAAAACCTGAAGGGAGGCTACTGGAATACGCCATTGAGGTCTTTCCTATTGTAAGAATAGAAAGGTGGGAACTTGGACAGGTGGAAGCAATGGGACCTGGTAACTAATTGGATCTGAGAATTGAGGGAGAGGGAAGAGTCAAAGAGAGTGCCAAGGTTACAAGCGTGGAAGACTATTATGACCGATAGAAATCGGTTTTTGCAATTACAATGTTGTAGTCATTGTATTTTTTTCTGGGATTGCTTACTTTTCTCTATATCAGCTCAGATAGATTTTCCCATGCTTCTCTGATTCTTTATATTCATCATTTCTCACAGTGCAATAATATGGATTTGAAAGAAGAATTTAGCAAGAAGGATATGCTTTGGGGAAAGATCGGGAGCTTAATTCTAGAAATGAAAAGGTTAAGGTGCCATAGGACAGCTAAGTGGAGATGGTTAGAGGTTCTGGTCTGGAATCCAAAGAGAAATCTGTACTGGAAGCATATTTTGGGGTTGATCTGCCTATAGCGAATAGCTGAAACTTTGGAATTGAGAAAGCGTGCCAAAGGAGAGATCACAGCAATAGGAACATGCCGAGTTCCGACTCTTGGATCTTCTGGTCAGGAAGATGATGAGGAATGAGTAGAAAAGACAGAGAAAGAAAGGTGAGAGAAGCAGGAGGAGATCCGGGAGAGCGTGGTGGGATCTCCAAGTCTAAGAGGGCGAGAGAGTGAAGATTTGGTCATTGGAAAGAGAGACAGAGAAGGAGAGAAGAGAGAGCAGCTTTAGTCTAATGGTGAGAATAGAAGACAAGGGGCTACCAAAAATGGAATAGTGAGAAAGTGGGATGGTTTAGATATAGACAAAATCGTCTCCTTTTTTTACTTTAAAAATTTTTATTGATGCCTTTTGTTTTTACATAACTTTCATTTTCAAATTGATCCCTCCTCCCCCTACCTAGTCAATGATTCCTTGTAACTAAGATTTTTTTTTTTTTTGCTTTTTGGAGGGGGGAAGGTAGGGCAATTAATTGGGGTTAAGTGACTTGCCCAAGGTCACATGGCTAATTTTTTGTGCTGAGTGTCTGAGACTGAATTTGAACTCAAGTCCTCCTGACTCCAGGGCCGCTGCTCATTCACTGTGCCACCTAGCCTCCCCTTTTAAAATTAATTTATACTTTCTTTCCTTTTTTTTTTTTTTTGCTTTTTGGAGGGCAATTGGGGTTAAGTGACTTGCCCAAAGTCACATGGCTAGTAAGTGTGTCAAGTGTCTGAGGTAACTAAGATTTATAAAGAGGAAACAAAGCAGTTTATAAAAACTAACCAACACATCATCAAAGATTACAGTACACAGTACACCTCTGCAAATAAAGGAGAGATGTACATTTTCTCTTTTCTGAATCATACAACATTCAGTTTTGTTTGTGTTTGTTTGTTATTTGCATTTACAATATTGTAGTCATTTTATGTGTTCTTGGCTCTGCTTACTTTGCTCTGAATAATTTCCTGTAAATCTTCCCATGCTTCTCTGAATTTTTCATATGCATAATATATGATAGTGCAATAATATTTATTTCCAGTTTTTTGAACCACAAAAAAGAACTTCAGTGAATTTTCTGGGATTTATGGATCCTTTCTTTCTGTCTTTGAGCTCCTTGGGGAGCTCTATCCAGCCACAGAATCTTTGGGTTAAAGGGTGTAGACATTTTAGTCACTTCTTTTTAGCACAATTCAAATTGCTTTCCAGAATGGTTAACTCGGCTCAGTTTCACCATAAATTCATAGTTCCTCAAGTATTGACTATTGCCAATGAATATCTGTAAAATTGTTTACATTTTTGAAAAGCAAAATTGTAACTGTTTACAATTATATTTGTAATTGTCTTTTCAAGAAGTTTCTTAGTTAAAGGATGGGGAGAAAGTGTGAGTTAGACTAATAGAATTGTCAAGGTAAGAATTTGTGTGTGTCTGTATAATTTTAGAATTGATCTAAGCATAATCTTAGGGAAGGGATGATAGAAAGCTAACGAGGTAGAGAAAAGTGTTGAGTTCCCCCCTAAAACTCCTTCAAAAAGATCTAAAAAAACATACCAGACCAAATTCTGCGGGGGACATCCAAGAAAAAGACACAGGGAATCTTTTTTTCTAGTAGCTTAAGCTGGCACAGAGAAAGATAGTGAGGTTTATGGCTAGAGTCTGAGCAGAAGCACATGTGCAGAGCACTTCAGAACCTTGAGGAGGTCCCAGACTTATAGCAGCACCATGGCAGGGACAGGTAGCAACTCCAAGCTCTGTCACCCACTACCCAAGTGTGACTCCCAGATCCAGGTGCAGTGAGGAGGGGACCTGTGCCCGGGGGTGGCTAAGGGTCCTTGGCAGTTTACTGAGAGAGTGTTGGGTTCAGAAGCAAGAAGCAGCAGTGTGGCTCAGACCCCAAGACTAGAATGAGGTCTCAGTTTCAACTTCTAGCCTAGTCTGAAGCCTGCAGAGAAGTAAACAGGCCATGAATCCCTATTCAAAATAGAACCTACATTTCTGTCATTCTAAACAAGCAAAACTGCCCAGCTGACTAATAGAGACTGAAGCAAGATGCACTTTGCTATTGCTTAGACTCATAGTCAGATGGGGAATTTGTAGAGCTCAAACAAAGGAGTCTTCAATCAGACATTGACCTGTATCAGACCACTTTGGGCACACTGAAAGCTTGTAGATCCCCAGCCTGAAGTATCCCTGAAATCCTGGAATAACACAATACTCAATATCTCCAAGAAAGCAGCAGCAGGACCAGTCCAGATATTTCCTCCAGAAATGTGCAGAACCTGGCCCTAAGAAGTTCAAAATTAGAACATAGACTGGAAAAATGAGCAAACAAATAAACAAAAAAGAATCCTATCATAAAATGCAATTATGATGACAGGGACAGTTGTGATACACACCTTAAAGGTATAATAGCTTTATAACCTTAATAACTCCAAAACAACATCTACAAAGCCTCAGAGAAAAACACAGCTTAGGAACAAATTAAATTAGAAGTCCTTGAAGAAATGAAGGAAGAGTTTTTGTTCCTCAAAAGGAGTTAAAATTGTTTTAATAAATGAAATGAGAGTACTGGAGGAAAAAATGTAAAAGAAGTAAGAGTTCTGAAAGTGCAGCTACGGAAAGGGAATGGTTAGTTTGAGACGATGGGTATAAAACTATCTAAGTAAGAAACTCTCTGAAAATTAGAATGGACTAAATAGAAGCCAAGGCAGTTAGGTGGTACAGTGGATAGAGCACTGGGCTTGGAATCTGGAAGATTCATCTTCCTGAGTCCAAGTCCAACCTCAAACACTTATTAACTGTGTGACCCTGAACAAATCACTTAAACCTGTTTGCCTCAGTTTCCTCATCTGCAAAATGAGCTGGAGAAGGAAATGGCAAACCTCTCCAATATCTTTGCCAAGAAAACCCCAAGTGGGGTCATAAAGAGTTGGACATGACTGAACAACAGCTGGACAATAACGACAAAATAGAAGCCACTGACTCCAGGAAACAACAAGAAACATTAAGGAAAACATCAAGACTTTAAAAAATAAAAGAAAATGTGAGGTATCTCATAGCAAAGACAACTGATCTGGAGAAAGGATCAAGAAGAAAATAACTCATGGGGCTCTGACCAAAAAAAGAAATTGTAACAGAGAACTACCCAGATCTCTTAAGACCAGAGGGCAAAGTGCAGATATAAAGAATCCATCAGTCACCTTTTGCAAAACCCCCCAAATGAAAACTCCCGGAAAATTATACCTAAAATCTAGAAATTTCAGGTCAAAGGAAAAAACCCTGCAATCAGCCAGAAAGAGTTCAAGGACCAAGAGCCATCATCAGGATCACACATTGATTCGTCAGCCACAACTTTAAAGGACTGGAGAACTTAGAATACAACATTCCAGAAACCAAAGGATATAGCTTTATATCCATGAATAAGTTATTCATCAAAACCGATATAAATTATATGGCGACAAAAGGGGGCTTTGAAGAAATAAAGGAATTCCAAGCATTCTGGATGAAAAGGCCAGAGCTACAAAGAAACTTTGAAGTTCAAACACAGGAGTTGAGAAACATGAAAATGTAAACCAAAAGCCATAAGGGACTAAACAAGGGTAAACCCTGAGATCCAGGGAGATAATATATGTGACCTTTATGAAGCTTTATTCACATCAGGGGTCATAGAAGGAGTCTAATTAGATAAGACCTGGGAGAGATTCTGTTGACGACCTTAAGAATGAAAAGGGAAGGGGAGAGAAAAACACCAGGGGAGAAGGAAAAAAATGGTTAGGGGAAATTTCCTCACGTGATCAAAGTGTCCAAGTAGCCATAACAGGAGGGGATAGAGGTGAGTGGTTGACATTTCACTTTCGTCTGAACTGGTCAATTCAGACCAGGAGGAAAGAACATACAAATGTGCCCAGTTGGATACGGAAATACATTCAATAGGGAAATATGTGGAAAGAGGAGAAGGCAGAAAGGGCATTTAGAGGGAAGGTAGATTAAGGGAGGGATTAATTTAAAGCAAAATAAACTCAAATGAAGGATGTACAACAATATTTGTAGCTCTTTTTGAAATGGCAAAGAAAGGGAATCTGAGGGGCTGTTCATCAAATAGGGAGTGATTGAACAAGTTATGGTATAAAAATGTGGTGGAATAAAATTGTGCTGAAAGAGAAAACTAACAGAAGTCTTTAGGTTTGTCTGATGAAGGGAAAAAGAACAAAATCAGAAGAACAATTTATATGATGACAAAAGTATTGTAAAGACAAACAACTTTGCAAGAATTATAGACTCTAATTAGTATAATGACAAATTATGATTCCATGGAATTTAATAATGGAACTTGTTACCATCTCCTAATGAAAGACTCAGTGCAGAATGAGACATATGGTTTCTTTTTTGGACAGGGCCAATGCAGGAATTTGTTTTTCTTGCTTGACTACACATGTTTGTAACATGGGTTTTATTTTTCTTTCATTCTTGATGCAGGATGGGAGATGTTGGGGTGAGATGGAGAGAAAGAGGATTTTAACTGATTGAAAAATGTATAGCTTAAAAAATGAAAAAGCAAATGAAAATGGAGGAATTAAAGATGTATAATGTAGAGTGGACAACTGTTATTTAAGAATCTTAGGAAAGGAAAGTGGCATTGGGATGAAGGGCACAGGTAGAAGGATTATTCTTAGTGAGTAGTTTCTTCTCTAATAAAAGAGGAAAGAGGATGATCATTCTGAAAAGGTTTGAGGAATGAAGAAAGGAAGTGGAATCATATTTTAATGATTCACCAACTACTATCTTTTAATTCCTTATACTTCTGACCTGTCATTACCAACCTGAGAATCCCTGGGTAACCCACCACCCAACTTCCCCTCTCCTATGCTAGGATTGATAGGTATATACAAAACGGGTACATTAAGTGATGGGAGCAGGTGTTAGCAGCTTGGAACATCAGGAAAGAGCTCATGAAGAAAGTGGTGTGAGAAATGAATTTTGAAGGAAAGCAGGGATTCCAGGGGGCAGTTTCATCCATGAGAAATGGCAAGAAGTCTAGTTTGACTGGACAGTAGAGTATGTGAAGAGGGAAAATAATATAATAAGGATATTATAATTGTAATAGAATAATAATAGAATATTATAATATAATAATAGTGTTAGATTGGAGACAGGTTGGGAAAGTGCCAAAGAGATGGGGTTTATAATTATTCCTAAGGGTAATAGGAAGTTACTAGATTTTATCAAATAGCAGGGATAGGAGAGCCAGGGCAGCTAGGTGGCACAGGGGATAGAGTATCAGGACTGAAGTCAAGAAGACTCATCTTCCTGAGTTCAAATCCGGCCTCAGACACTTACTAGCTGTGTCACCCTGGGCAAGTGTATCACCCACACAATATTTACAGCGCAAATGGAGACTATAAACATGCCAGCATAGTGCTCAGGCACAAAATATAACAGACTCTCCATATATAAGACAGAAGCAAAACATTTATTCAGACACCAAGAAACTGAATCCCCCAAACAGAAAGCTGAATCCAGCATAGTAGCAAAGAAGTTATCATACCATAACAGCACAGAGAGTCACACCATCCTTTAGCCTTCCCACAAACCAATACTCACAAGCCTAACTGTGTGCCTGGGTGTGTCATCTCCTCCTTCCATCTCTAACTGCTCCTACTCCCAGCTTCCTGTGGGCTCTGTTCCACCCTTTAGCAAAACCCTCCCACTATTAGGGGGCAGGGAAAATCTTCAAAGCAGGGAAGGTCTTCAAATTTCCCTAGGTTTATTAAGGGGTGGGGATATTGCCATTACCATTGCAGCAACTCACTTAATTTTAAAATTAAATTAAAGTCACTAGTTGCTTCAGTTTTTTCATCTGTAAAATGATCTGGAGAAGGAAATGGCAAACCACTCCAGTATCTTTGCTAAGAAAACCCTGACTCACAAAGAGTCTAACACAACTGAAAAGAAATGACTGAACAACAGCAAGGGATAGAGGAAGAGAAGAAGTTGTCAGACATTGGCTTTAGGAGCTATTTTTTGCCAGATGTGCAGAGAATAGTGTGAAGTTCATGAAGGAAGAAGATTGAGATGTGGTAACTTGAAGAAAGCAGTTTCAGTTGGATCATGAGGTGGGAAGCTAGATTGCAGAGGGTTGTGAAGCAAGGGAGAAGATAGGAAGTGGAGGCACCTACGTTAGCTGAGGAGGGGAGAAGAGATGGAGTTATTGCTGATGGGGACAGGGAGAAGAAGTAATGGTTTTTGAAAGATGATAGAGACATAGCATGTTTGTAAAGGTTAAGAATGCAGCCAGTAGTCAGGGAGAGATTACGGATTAGAGAGACAGAGTAATAGTGAGGTCAGTATACTGGAGAAGACAGGAGGAGGTGGGATCAAGAGAACACGTAGAGAGCTTACCTTGGCAAAGGGAAGGCCACCTCTTCATGTGAGACAACGGTGAAGGAGGAGGGATTACGGCAAGATATAACACTAAACACAAGCACCTACTACGTTCAGGCACTGTGCATGATTTACAAATACTACATCATTCGATCCTCACAACAAACCCGGGAGGTAGCTGCTACTATTATCCCCATTTTACACTTGTGGAAGCAGAAGCGGGTGGAGGGACTTACCCAGGGTCATGTAGCTAGGAAGGGTCTGAGGCTGGATTTAAGCTAGGTTTTCTTGACTCCAGATCCAATGCTGCATGCCTGTCTTTGGAGCTTTTGTTCAAAGACCTCAGTCTTTCCAAGGAAGTATGAAGGGAGGTCCTCATGGGAGAGGGCAGAAGGAGAGAGGCTTGATAAGAGATGAAAAAAATTGGAAAAGATGCTGTGGTGAGTGGTCTGCTCAACTCAATAAAGCAGTGCTGAGAAGACTTCCTTGATGCAAAGAGGACCAGCTGAGACTATATAGAATCAATTTATGGTGGACCTAGTCAACACAAAAGGATGTTTTACCTTAACAGTAATAGGGAATCTTTGGGGAGGCATAGATTTAGGGAAAAAGATAATGATTCCTGTTTTGGTCATGTTGAATTTGAGATGCCCACGGAGCATTAGTTAAAATGTCCAATAGGAACTTTGTAGTGTGGGACTAGAACTCAGGAGAGAGAATAGGAGTGAATTCATGTATCTGGCATTCATCTATGTAAGAGTCTTTTTCTCCCTTTGTGGAATTGTCCTGATGTTACCTTGGGTGTAACTTCAGCCAGTCAGACAGGCATCCAGGTTTCATGCCTTCTTTGAGAAGAGCTAGACATTCTCTTGGTTACAATAACACACATTCACTCAAGCTTCTGCCCTCCTCAAGTGACTGGCCCTCCTCATTGGGATTCTGCCAGGGGCGCTAGTAGACACTTTTACCTATTTTTTCCAGTTGATACTCACCATCTAGACAGTTTCATCTTGGCATTTTCATTCACCTAAGATTAGGAATGAAGAAACACAAAGAGACAGAGGGGGGAAGTTCTCACAGCCTTTATGACTATGTGAAAATCAAGGTCACTGCCTGTCCCACCGCCTACTTCACAGGGGAAGCTCAAAATTGTCCTGTCGCTTCATGGCCACAAAGGAAAGTAAGTAATGAGAAGGCAGGTTGGTCTTTATGTATTCTAAGTTCTGGGTCAGCAACCTTTTATTCATAAGTTCTCTTGGGCCTAGGCTAGACTCCTAACCAGACTTATTAATCATTTAGTATAAGTGCCTCATCTCGTAAGGTCAGAAACAGCCCTACACCCGCAGTTGTTTGGACTAGGAGAGAATATCTGTGATGCTCCCAGGATCGGTCCCTCCTTATGCCAGTCTACCCTCATTATAATGGAAAGCTATTTTCTTCTCGTCTCAGTTTAAGTGGTTTTTAGAAATTAGCTGATTCCAGCTCAAAGAGCTAATATAAACAGGAACTTTCCTCAGCTATATAATACAAATTCTAACTACTTCTCTGCCTTTTAGTTTTTGACTTCAGACCCTTTATCTTCTAGTCTTGCCTCTTTACTGTCTCACTGTTCTAAAATTCTGGCTGTCTTTATTAGCTAAGTGACCTTGGACAAGCCACAACTTTTTAGGGTCTAGGTTTTTTATTCTATGAAATGAAAGAGTTGAACTAGAATCAGGGGTGGGGAATCTATGACCTTGAGGCCACATGTGGTCCTCTGGGTCCTCAAATGTTGTCCTTTGGCTGAATCTAGACTTCATAGAATAAATCCCCTTAATAAAAGGATTGGTTCTGTAAAAAAAAATAAAGAAAAAAAAAGATTTGTTCTGTTTGACTTGGACTCAGTCAAAAGGTTGCACCCAGGAACTAGAAGGCCACATGTGGCCTTGAGGATGTAGATTCCCCACCCTGATTACTAGATGATCTCTAGCTCAAACATTCTGCTATTTAGTACTGTATGTAGGGGGAGTAAACGGGGGAGAGGAGATTGGGTGCCTAAAACATAATATAAAATGACTAAATGATCCCAGGGATCAAGTGTTTGAAGCAAGATGAAGGAATTTGTGTAATTCATTTTGAAAACTAGTAACAAATGATAGTGAAGCAATATATTAATGTGAAATATTTATTTTTAAAAGCTTATTGATAGTTTTTTTTCTGACAATATTGCAACAAACAACCAAATTGCTTTACAAAGTATATTCTATTCTCCTTCACCCCTTTCGCCACCCCCACCTCCCAAAGATGATCAATATCAAACAGAAAGGGAAGTTAAAGGGAATCCTTTAACTCTGGCAATATGGTACTAACATTTACTGTTATATTTGACCAGAAGTTTGTTGTTATTAAACGGTGACTTTGTTTACATGGTTGTAGCTATTTTATAGTGCCTTTGACTTTGTTTTTTTTTGTCTTGTTTTGTGTCTGCTATACTTCGCTTTCTCCAAGTTTAACATTCCCTTTAGGGCTATTTTCCCCAGACTTCCACTAGCATTGGCAGAACAGAGCCCAAGAGGGAATGACATGACTCCTTGGGATTTTAGGGGTAACCCTGAGGGGATCAGGGTGGTTTTAACACCTTTACTTAAAAGTCCCCACCAATATGCTCCAGATTGATTATCTAGTTAATATTAATTATCCAACCTAAATTCATTAGCTTTTAATTAGAGGTATTTACTAAGAAGTTATAATAAGAATAATTGGAGCAAAATATTTCCCCCAAAGCCTGGGATACACTGTCCCACAAGTCCATGCAGAAGTCAAAGAGGGCTCGAGTTCTTGTGAAGCTTCACTTCTATTTGAGTGTTTAGTAACTGGAACAAATTCTTTTATTAAGGGTGTTTTTTCTGTGAAATTTGGATTCAAAGCACCTGCATTTGAGGACCTAGGGGGCCATATGTGGCCTTGAGGCCACAGGTTCCCCACCCCTGGCCTAGCTTGTCTTTTCTCAGCTATGTTGTTTGTTACTCTTTCATTTCTCTGATGACATGGTTAACAGCCATAGGAAAACGGAAGAATGTCACACTCCTTTAGAGCTCGTTGCCACTGTCTTGGCTGGTTTTTGATGCAAGGGTTCTGTTTTTTTCTGAGCGCTCTTGAAGCTAGTCCTCCAAATTGTTTATATTCATCATTCACCATAGCATAATAATATTACGTTGCCCTTATGTTATGCCTCCTTATTTGTCCAGCCATTCTCCAGTAAATGGATCCTTATTTTGTTTCCAGATTTTGGGCATCATATATAATGCTTCTATGAACATTATTGTATGTGTGAGCTTTGCTTTTTTGGTTTCTGTTGTTTGCTGTCAATAGTATCCTTGGGGTATATAATCAGACTAGTGAGATCCTCAGATCAAAGTTTATGAATAATTTAGTAACCAATATCATTTATTTCTTAAAATAGGGTGGATCTTGTTGAAACTTCTGCCTTCAGGATATTAGGAGAGAGAATGATTAGCCGGAAATCTGACCTCATGAAAGCTTTCCAAAAGTGTGATCCGAATAACACAGGTAAGTAACAAAAGCAAAAACAAACCAAACAAAAACCGCATGGTCCCTGGCATCTCTGAACACATCGATCTGCACACAGACCACTCTTCATTCTCTTCTTTTCCTTTTGATTTCAATTCTTCCATTTCTTCAGAAATGAAGTTAATCCAGTAATATAGAGATAGGAAGAAGGAACGAAGAAAACAAGATTTATGAGGCTCTTAACTGTGCGAGGCGCTGTGCCATGTGCTTTATAAATATCACATTTGGTTCTCCCAACAACATGGGAGGTAGGTTATTGTTATCCCCATATTACAGTTGAAGAAACCAAGGCAGATAGCAGTTAAGTGACTTACCCAGGGTCACATAGCTAGTAAGTTGACCAAGACCAGATTTGGAGTCAGGTATTTTGACTTAGACCCAGTGCTCTATCCACTACATTACCTACCTTGCATTAGAGAGAGACAGAGAGAGAGAGAGAGAAAGAGAGAGAGAGAGAGAGAGAGAGAGAGAGAGAGAGAGAGAGAGAGAGAGAGAGAGAGAGAGCATTTACCAAGTGCTTATTATATGCACTGGGGATAAAAAATAAAAGATTGTTTAGGCCCTAAGGACTTCTGATGATATAGTGGTTTTATGTGGGGACTCATCGATTCTTGAATCAGTTTCAGGGTAGAGTCATTCTCAAAGTGATCAGGCAGCTGGTGTTGAAAGTGGAACAGAGAATGAGTCAAAAGTTAGGTGAACAGCATGTCTTGGACTTCTAATGAAGTCTAGACAGAGACTCACCAATCAAGACAGAATTATTTATCTCCTGAGACCCCTCTTTTCATCAAAACACTTTAAATATAGACAGTACAAGCAGTTTGCTCAAGGGAAGCTGGGTACCTTGGAAGGAGACATTCCTATCTTGGGGCTCTAGGGCTCTATTTTCCCTATAGCACCCACTTATTTTTTTTTTAAAGCAATTGGGGTTAAGTAACTTGCTCAAGGTTACACGGCCAGGTGTTTCTGGGTGGGTGCTGAGTGTCTGAGCCCAGATTCGATCCCAGGTCATCCCGACTCTGGGGCCAGTGCTCTTACTCGCTGTGCCACCTGGCTGCCCATAAGCAATTGGGGTTAAATGACTTGCTCAAGGTTACACGGCTAGGTGTTTCTCGGTGGGTGCTAAGTGTCTGAGCCCAGGTCATTCCGACTCTGGGGCCGGTGCTCTTACTCAATGCTTCACCTGGCCACCCCTAAGCAGTTGGGG
Source organism: Petaurus breviceps papuanus (assembly GCF_028583685.1). Lineage (NCBI taxonomy): Eukaryota > Metazoa > Chordata > Mammalia > Diprotodontia > Petauridae > Petaurus > Petaurus breviceps. Next base: position 12,145,641 of record NW_027186324.1, read on the forward strand.
TTAAGTAACTTGCTCAAGGTTACACGGCCAGTTATTTCTGGGTGTGGTGCCAAGTATCTGAGCCCAGATTCGATCCCAGGTCATCCCGACACTGGGGCCGGTGCTCTTACTCGCTGCGCCACCTGGCCACCCCCACTTACTTTTTAAACCATTCGAATCTACCATCGCAGAAGAGGAGCAACTGTTATAAAACACTTGTCACCTCTACTTCTTCATCCATTCAGACACCTCGCCACAGGGGGATGAAGAGGCTATACCTTTAGAGCAAGGAAACAAAGATTTGTCTTAAGAAAAAAAAATCACCGCAAACACAGAAATGAGCAAATCGCTTTACTTCCAAAGCTGATATTATTATAAAGACCTTATTGTGAAAGAGTCCGAACCTTATAGTCAGGGCCTATTTCTCCCAAATAAATTTCTGTATCAACAGGTTCTCAAAACTTATGTCCTAGATGGAAATTGTTGATTATCAAGAGTGCTGTGCCTGTATCAAGATCATGTCCTAGTGAGCGGACTCTCCTGAGTTCAGCAGCCGTACTTCGGTTCTCAATAGTACTGTCATGTAAGGAACCACTATTGTCATCTCCAAGAGATTAGTCATAGGGTATGGCTCCATTCCCAATTCTATTGCTGGAAATGCCTGGAAATGTAATGTCCTATTGCTGAATTAGACATAGGTTTTTCCCCCACCCCCTTCCCTCCAAAATCGAGGAAAAGAACCCACTACCCCATGTTCTAGCCAAATAAGTCCTGTGGGGGATATAAAAGATCACATAGGAATGGTGTCTGACATTTAGGTAGCCCTCGCTAAGGTTAGTTCCTGAACACATTTGCACACCTGAACACATTTCCTCCTATAACCTCTGTAGCTCACTCCTTTGACCATTCCTTTATTGTATCCAATCATTCTCTTCCTATTGCTTCCTTCCTTTGCTACCTGAAAACGGTCCCAGGTTTTCCTAATCCTCAAAAAAGTATCACTTGACCCTGACCTCTCCTCAAATCATCATTCTCAATGTTTTCTCTCTTTTATGGTCCAACCCTTAAGAAAAGCCATCCACACTCTTGATCTCTACTTCCTTACTTTCCATTTACTTCCTGACTCCTTGTAATTTGACTTCCAAGCTCACCCCTGGAATGTATGCTATCTCTAAGACTAATGGCAATCCTTTAATTACTAGCCCTTCTCTTGGCCCTCAGCCCTCCTGATCTTTCTGGCGTGATAATACCTCAGTAACTTCTTCACTGATAACTTGAGTGACACTACTTTCTCCTGGTTCTACCCATCTGACCACTCTCCAGTTTCTTTCATGGCTTATTATCAGTGCCCTATTTCTATCCATAGGTTTTCCCCAAGTTCTATGCTGGGCTTTCTCCTTTCTGTGTACTCTCGCTCCTTGTAATGCCATAAGCTCCCATCAGGTCAAGTATCATCTTTTTTAGGATGGCTCCCAAATCTGCATTAAATGACCCTCATTGCTTCCTGAGTTCTGGTTCTGTATTGCCAGCTCCCTACTGGGTATCTCCACCTGGATGTCCTGTTAGAATAAAAATTTCAAAAAGGGAAACAATGACTATTTCCTTCAAGTCCATCACCTCCAAAATTCCCTATTCCTGTTGAGAGCTCAACCATCTTCTCAGTCACCCAAGTTTGTAACTTCAGAGTCATACTTGACTTTTCATTCTCACAAATATCTCATACAACAACGTTTCCAAGTTGTACCAATTCTATCTCTACAATAACTCTCATATCTCCTTCTCTCCCTTACTAGGATCACCACCTTCATTTGGGAGCTCATGATGGACTATTGTAATAGTCTTCTAATTAGTCTCTATGTTTCTTCTATCTTTCTAAAATACAGGACTGACTGTAACAGCAACCACACTGGCATACCCAGGATGGCTGCTAGCACAGGTTCTTAGATCTGCTTTACTAGGAAAGACAGCTGTTTAAGAGGTCAACAATCTTTTATAATTACATTCACTAGTTCAGGGAAAAGTCGACACCCTGAACTTTAGAGAAAAAAAAAACAGAGAAAATACAAGCAGAGAAATAAAGACCAACAGACAGGGCTCTGACTGCCTGAATCAACTACACACTTTACATACATCCCTGGATAGAGAGAGCCTTTACATCTGAGCAGTCAGGGAGCTCTCTCATAAGCAAGCCCCTGAAGCAAAATACCAGCTCACAGTATACACTTCTCAGAGCCAGAAGGCATCACAACACTCGTGACTCAGTGCCTAATTAGAAGTTAGCAAAAGGTGTGAAAGCCTTCCTACAAGCCAGCTTCCCCTAAGCAAGCTTCCCTCCCCCAACAGTCTCTGTGGCTCAGGATGATTTACAGCTCTGTGAGCTGGGCCAGGGCTCAAAGCAGGTCACAAAGGCCTCTTAATGAGGGAGGCAGATCTTCCTAACTCATTAACATTACACTGACCCTGTCTCTTCTCTGTTCAAGAATATTCTGTGATTCCCTTCAATTTAAAACAGACTCTTCAGCATGACATTTAAAGCCTCTCTCAGTCAGGCTCCAGCCTGTTTTTTTCTGAATTATTTTATTTACTCTTCTTCCTTTCATTTAAACTGGCAAACGTGGTCTTCCCCTAGTGTGACACTGCACCTCCTGCCTTTGTGCCTTTGTGCAGGCCACATCCTGCACTACATTCATTCCTTACTGATCGCCTTGTCCTGGATCTCCATTCTTTTTAGCTTCCTTAAAGCTCAGATGTCACCTCCTAGAAAAATGAAGATTTTTTTCATCACCATAATTATTGTGTTCGAGCCCACTTCAAAGTATCTTAACTTTACTTATCTTTTATCTTTTTATATGCTTTAGTACCCAATGAAATGTAAGTCCTTTGAGGGCAGGAACTATTTTTATATACTTATGCTTGTGCATCTAGCAGTGATGGTGCCTTCTAGTTACTAGGCACTTTAAGAAATGCTTGCTGAATTTCCTTTGTTGAAGTGAATTGTTTCATTTGATTCCCTTTAGAGATGGCACTAGTCACATGTAATAGAACTGTTGGTATTGTTATTCTAATTTTACAGATGAGGAAACTGAGGCTCAAAGAAGTTAATTAAAACTTGACTCTAGTCATGCAGTTAGTAGATGGGTGATAGGGGATTTAAACTCTGGCATTTATGTATTTATTTATTTGCTTTTTGGATGGCAATTGGGGTTAAGTGACTTGCCCAAGGTCACACAGCTAGTTTTTGTGTTAAGTGTCTGAGGCCAGATTTGAACTCAGGTCCTCCTGATTCCAGGGCCAGTGCTCTACTCACTGCACCACCTAGCCGCCCCTAGGTATTTCTTTCTAACTCCAAATCCAACATCTTTCTACTCTATCACTCTTATCATCCTGGCCTCAATGGGTTCCTTCCCCTGGCATAGTCATAATCTAGAAAGGAAGACAAGATAAATAAATAAGGGAAGAAGGACAGAGAAGGGGGTGGAAATAAGCATTTATTAAGTACTAATTATGTGCCACTCTCTGTACTAAATGCTTTACAATATCTCATTTTATTCTCACAATGACCCTGGGAGGTAGATGCTATTATCCCCATTTGACAACTGAGGAAACTGAGGCAGACAGTGTTTAATGACTTGCCCTCATTCACACAGCTAGGAAGTGTCTGAGGCTGGATTTGAACTCAAGTCTTCTTAACTCCAAGCCCCAGAGCTCTACCTACTGTGCACCCTAGCTGCCTTATATGAGGCAATATACCAGAAACACTGAAAACCTAAGCAAATAAGAAATTACATAGTACAAAGTATAACTAAGTGCTAAGTGAAGCAAAGAAGGAGTGGGTATATATGACATAAATAGGGGAAGGCTTCTTTCTGAGTCAAATCTTAAAATGATAGGTGTAATTTCATAGAGAGGAGGAAAGAAGGTATTTCAAGAAGATGGGACAATCAGACCTAAAATGAAGGTAGAAATGGGTAGAATTTGTGTAGAAGATTAGACTGACTTGAGTGGTGGGTCAGTGATAGGGAGTAACCTAATAGGCACTTAACACATATTTACTGCCTATTTGAGAATATTTATTCTTGCTTATATGTACAAAATAGATTAAAGTAGAAAGAGGCTAGAATCAGGTATACTACAAAGTGGTGGTTGTGCCTTCTAGGCATGAAATATTCAAGACCTAAACATGGGTGACAGCTGCAGAACTGAGAGAAGGGAACCACTTTGAAAGACACTAAGAAAAAAATGAACAAGCATGTTGACTCCCTGGATGGAAAGGGAACGAGGGTGAGGGAGAAATCAAAGAGTGTAAGCCTGGTGGCTATGATAATATGGCGCAGTGGTGCTCTTACCTCATAAATGAGGAAACTGGGAAGAGGAATTGTTTCGTGTGAGGGAAGGAATGTTTTCAGGTTACGCATATGGAAATGGAGAATCCCGTCTCCTAATTGGAGATAGGATACCAGGGAAAGGTGAGAGGTTAGGACTGAAGATGTAACATTTTGGCATCATTCACATAGAGACCTTGGTTGAAATCAATGATGAGTTCTCTGAGAGCAAATTAAGAAAAAAGACTAATGGTCAGACCATGAGAATGTTACATTTTAAGGAGATTCATTAACAAGCTAGAGATGTTCGAAATATAAGCTCTTATATGACCTCAAAGGTCATCTAATCCAATGCATAGCTGATCAGGAATCCTCTTTCCAGCATGCCCAACAATAGTAACCGGGGAGCTAATACAGTGAGAGAAGTGTTTTTCACCCTCATTGTATTTTATTCCTCCCTCCCATACACTGCAAAATAGCCAAACTGGCCTTTTTCTCCCTCTACATGAAACTTCATTTCTAGTTTCTGTACATCGGGGAAAGAACTCCTTCCTCGCCTTTGCTTCATATCATCCCTCCCTTCAAGACATACATCAAGACACACCTTGCTGGTCCTCCCTCTTTCTCCCAAACAAATATTAAGGGTCTCCCTCTCGAACTACCTTATTTAACTATTTTGCATTTATTTGTATGTATTCTCTCTGCATTTATTTTGTGTGTGTAGTACATATATATACATATGTATATACATTATATATATATACAATATTTCTTGTCTCTCCTATTAGAAAAGAACTTTTCTTCAAGAAAGCTTTCTGAGAGAAGAGCTGTTTTCATTTTCTGTATTTGCATTCCCAGTGCCTAGCAAGGTACCTAGCTCATGGTAGGCACTTAAGAAATGCTTGTTGGTTGATTAATCAGGAAGTTTGGCGGAATGAGAATGGAGAAAAAAGAAGATTGTGTAGAGGTGGAAATGGGAAGGTAGGAAATGAGATTTGCCTTTAAACATTTAAAGGCACGAAGGGATATCATGTACAAGGTTCATTTTATTTACTTTTTATAGTTCCAGAGGGCAGAGCTAGAACCAGGGAGTCAAAGTTATAGGTGGGAAGTTTTTGGCTCAACAGAAGGAAGAATTTCTAATAATTAGAGCTATTTGAAAAGGCAATAGATTGCTCGAGATGTGATTTCCCTATCACTGCAGATGTTGAAACAGAGGCCGGGTGACCATTTGGAAATATCATGGAAGAGACTCATGCCTTTGCTTGGGCTACCTGACCACTGATCTATCTTTTAATATTAGGGTTTTATACTTCTATGACTTAGTTTTGAGGAAGACTCATAGCAAAAGGGGCAGAAAGAACAAGGGAACTTCTGAACTGAAAGTAACTATTACCCATGCCACTAATTTTATACCTAATCATAAACTACAAGGAAACATCTCTTATATTATTTGATAAATTCTCATACTGTTTTAATATTGAGGAACCACAGCTGGACCCACAAGGACTGGGATACTATTTGATTCCCCTCTCCACTAAGGGTCTTTTCTGCTCTGAACCTGCTCATGCAGTTAGACTAGCTTTAATTCTGGGGGAAACTAGCCTTTAATGAGAGGATTTGGTTTCCTTTTCTTCCGCTCTTTATTTCATTTAAACCCTACCCTCTTGTCTTAAGTGACAGTTGCTTAGCACTATTATTATAGCTCACTTTTCCCAAAAGGAAGTCAAAAAAGGTTCAAGGTATACAATATGAATCAAATGTGGGACAAAAAATTTATTCTTATCTGTAGGGGGAAAATTAAACATAGACTCAAAGTGTGCATTAACAAAACATAAAACAATATTAAATAATTCACCTTATAGCTACTATGTCCAATGAGAAGATGACAAATTAACTTCAAAAAAACGCAAAACAATTTTTTGGAATGGTAATTAGGCATTTTACATTTCCCTTGACTCTGTACAGTCCAAACAGCTTGAAGTGTTGCACTGTATTGGGCAGGCTTGGGTCAATCTTTAGGTCCTCTAAGAGTGCTAGAAGAGTTGCTGAGGTCTCCTTCCCTACCACCATTGAGCTACAACTCGAAGGGACCAGACTTCTGAACCTCTCAAACTCATAACTTATTGCCAGTCCTGGACATGTCCATCTCAGGATAGATACTCATTCACCAAAGATCAGAAAGGAACACAAAAGAAAAAACAAAGACTTCTAGGACCCAGCTACAAGCTTTTCTAATGACCTCCTCTTTATTAACTGTCTCTTGGGCATGGTAACCATGACACTAGGGAGGAGAAAGGCCAGCCTCAGCCTACTGTTCCCTGAAAGTCACAGTGTTATATGATGTCAACTGGAGTTGCAGGAAGAGAGACTGAGCTCGAAGCTGCACCTTCTTTTTACTAACACAACATCTTTCACAGAACAAGGATTTGCCATGTCATTCCAAAACACCAAGTCCTTTCAGCACTAGTTCCCTAAGATCTCAAAGAGACCCTAAAGCTCCTACATGATTTAGCAGAATCAGGAAAGGTAACTTTTGGAGTGCTCTATGTTGAATGGTCTATGTTGAAACATCGTTCAGTTTTCATGCTTTAGTCATCTTCCTACATCTAAATTCCTTGAAAGGAAACTTAGTTGGAAGGTAGCAAGATGATGGACAGATAGAAGGACAGTCAGGCAGACAGAGATAGAGAGATAGACAGAGATAGATAGAAAGAGGGGGAGATAATGATAGGTAGGAAGACACGGTAAGATGGACAGATAGACATAGATAGATAGATATAGACAGACAGAGAGAGCATTTATTAAGTATTTAATACATACCAGGCACTCTGATCCTTTAATGTAGGAGCTGCTAAATCGTGTGTTATCCTGATTGGCTCCATGATACTGGAATTGTTTCTTTCTGGCTGCTTACAGTACTTCCTCCTTGACCTGGGAGCTCTGGAATTTGGCTATAATTTTTTCATTTTGGTATTTCAGGAGATGATAGATGGATTCTTTCAATGACTACTTTATCCTCTGGTTCTAGAATGTTAGGGCAGTTTTCCTTGATAATTTCTTGAAAGATGATGTCTAGGCTCTTGTTTTGATCATGGCTTTCAGGTAGTCCAATAATTTTTAATTATCTCTCCTGGATCTGTTTTCCAGTGAGATATTTCACATTATCTTCTATTTTTTTTTTCATTTTTTTGGCTTTGATTGTGTCTTGATTTCTCAGAATCATTAGCTTCTACCTGTCCAATTCTAATTTTTAAGGAGTTATTTTCTTTGGTGAGTTTTTATACCTCTTTTTCCCTTTGGCCGGGTCTACTTTTTAAGGAATTGTTTTCTTCAGTGAGCTTTTTTCCACCAACTTGGCCAATTCTCCTTTTTAACTAGTTCTTCTCTTCAGTGGATTTTTATACTTCAGAATTTGGTTAATCCTGGTTGTTTTTTTAATTGTTGTTTTAAATTTTATTAATTTTTTGTATTTATTTAATATTTATTTTTTCCACAGTTACATGTAAAAAAACCCTTTTCAACATTTGTTTTCAAAACATTAAGTTCCAAATTCTATCCCCTTCTCCACCCCCCCACTGAGAAAGCAAGCAATTACATATAGGTTATACATGTGTAGTCATGCAAAACAGATCCATAATAGTCATGCTGTGAAAGAAAACATAGACAAAAAAATCTCAAGAAAAATAAAGTGGAAAAAACCCAAAAGTTGCTTTAATCTGTATTCAGACACCATCAGTTCTTTCTCTTGGGATGGACAACATTCTTCTTCTTAAGTCCTTCAGAGTTGTCATGGATCATTGTATTGCTGAGAATAGCTAAAATCATTCACAGCTGATCATCTTAGTATATTGCTGTAACTTTGTACCCAGTACATTTTACTTTGCATCAATCAATCCATATAAGTCATTCTAGGTTTTTCTGAGAGCACCCTGCTCATCATTTCTTATAGTACAATAGTATTCCATCATAGTTACATACTACCACTTATTCAGCCATTCTCCATTCAATGTACATACCCTCAATTTTTTACTCCCATAAAAAACTACGATAAATATTTTTGTACATATGTGTCATTTCTCTTTTTATTTTTATCTCTTTTGGGATACAGACCTAGAAGTGGTATTGCTATGTCAAAGGGTGTGCATGGTTTTATAGCCCTTTGGGCATAGTTCCAAATTGCTCTATAGAATGGTTTAATCAATTCACAATTCTGACAACAGAACATTAATGTCTCATTTTTCCCACATCCCTTTCAACATTTGTCATTTACCTTTCTGTCCAATTATTTAATCTAATAAGTATGAGGTAGTACCTCAGAATTGTTTTAACTTGCATTTCTCCAATCAGTAGTGAGTTAGAATATTTTTTTTCATATGGCTATAGATAGCTTTAATTACTTCATCTGAAAACTGATTGTATCTTTTGATCATTTATCAATTGGGGTATGGCTCATATTTTTTATAAATTTGACACATTTCTCTTTATGTTAGAGAAATGGGGCCTTTATCAGAGAAACTTGCCTTAATTTTTTTTCAGTTACTATCATTACCTTTATTTCCCTTGATCCTATTCTCCCTACCCCCATTTCTTCTATTCTTTCTCTCCTTTCATCCTGTCCCTCCTCAAAAGTATTTTGCTTCTTATTACCCCTTACACCAATCTGCCCTCCCTTCTATCATCCCTCCTTCTCTTATCTCCTTCCCCTTCTATTTTCCTGTAGGGTAAGATACTCAATTGAGTGTGTATGTTATTCCATCCTCAAGTCAATTCCAATGGCAGTAAGGTTCACTTATTCCCTCTCACTTTCCCCCTCTTCCCCTTCACCTCTTTTATATGAGAAAATTTACTCCATTCTACCTCTCTCTTTCTTCTTCTCCCAGTACATTCCCCCCTCACCCCTTAATTTTATTGTTTAGATATCATCCCTTTTTATTCAACTCACCCTGTGCTTTCTCTCTCTCTCCCTCTCTCTGCATATGTCTATAGATAGATAGATAGATAGATAGATAGATAGATACATACATACATACATACATACATACATACATACATACAGACATACGTATATATTCCCTCCAACTACCCTAATAATGAGAAAGGTCTCATGAGTTACAAGTATCTTTCATGTAGGAATTTAAACAGTTCAACTTTAAGTTCAACATAAGTACCTTATGATTTCTCTTTCCTGTTTACCTTTTCATGCTTTTCTTGAATCTTGTATTTGAAAGTAATATTTTCTATTTAGCTCTTTTTTTCTCAAGTATTAATTAAATTCCTCTACCTCATTGAATATCAATTTTTCCCCTTATAGATTACACTGAGTTTTGCTGGGTAGGTGATTCTTGGTTTTAATCCTAGCTCTTTTAACCTCTGGAAATCCTCTTATCCCTTAATGTAGAAGCTGCTAAATCTTGTGTTACCCTGATTGTTGTTCCACAACACTTGAATTGTTTCTTTCTGACTGCTTGCAATATTTTCTCCTTGACCTGAGAACTTGAATTCAGCTGTAATTTTCCTGGGAGTTTTCATTTTGGCATTTCTTTCAGGAGGTGAACAGTGTATTCTTTCCAATTCTATTTTACCCTCAGGTTCTAGAATATTAGGACAGTTTTCCTTGATAACTTCTATAAAGATGATGGCTAGGCTCTTTTTTTTGAAAGGGGAAAATTATTATTATTATTATTTTTTGTTATTATTATCCTTGTGCAACTCAGTTTCAATCCTGTTGTGTTTTCACTTTATGGCAGTCAGTTGTGGAATTGTATATTATTATTTCTTTTTTTGTCTTTATTAATTTGTTTACTTTTAATTTACAAGATTCATTACCACAATTCCTTGAGTTTCAAATTTTTTCTCCTTCCTCCCTCCCCCTCCCATGGTGGCATACAGTCAAATATAGTATCTGCAAATACTTTCACATTAGGCATTAGTCAGGTTATAAAGAAGGATTGTAACAGATGGAATGAAGAATGGGAAAGAGGAAATAAAACCAAACAAGAAGACGAAAAAGGGCAGGTAGTTTGCTTCATTCTGGGTTCAATCTCAGTTCTTTCTCTGGATGTAAACATCTCTCTCCATCATGAGTCTTTTTGGGTTTGACTTATGACTCTGGATTGCTGAGAAGAGTCCAGTTTATCAGAGTTGGTCGTCACACATACATTGCGTCTGTAATTGTGTACAAATTCCTCCTGGCTCTACTCTTCTCACTCAGCATCAGTTCGTATAAGCTTCTCCATGTAAATATGAAATCCATCTGCTCCTCATTTCTTGTTGCACAATAGTATAGTTGCAAATAGTATTCCATAACATGCATATACCACAAATTGTCCAGCCATTCCCCAATTGATGGGCACTCCCTTAATTTCCAATTCTTTGCTACCACAAAAAGAACTGCTATAAATATTTTTGTAGATATGGGTCTTCCTCCCACTTCTATGATCTCTTTGGGATACAACCCTAGAAGTGGTATTGCTGGATGAAAAGGTATGAAATTATTTATAACCCTTTGGGCATAGTTACAGATTGCTCTCTAGAATGGCTGGATAAGTTTACAACTCCACCAGCAATGCATTAGTGTTCCAATTTGTCCACATCCTCTCCAGCATTTGTCATTTTCCTGTTTTGTCATCTTGGCTAATCTGACTAGTGAGATGTGGTACCTCAGAGTTGTTTTGATTTGCATTTCTCTAATCAATAGTGATTTAGAGCATTTTTCATATACTTATAAATATCTTATATTATATATACTTAATGAAGTATGTTATTTCTTCTTTGCACCAAGAGTGACAGGAAAGAAGCTCCTCTCCCTCCACTCTTTCCCTCTAATATGATACGTTTTGCACCTCTTTTGCACAGAGTCCCATGCTTAACTGGTTGTTATTCCCTCCTTGCACCAGACCCAATGAGGGAAAAGCTCATATAATACTCATCTCCTTCCCTTCTTTTCCTCTGCTATATTGTTTTTATGCCTCTTTGTGTGACATGATTTACCCTTTTCCACTTCATTCATTCCTCTTCTTCCATTGCAGTCCCTTTGTAGCCCTTAATAAGATTTTTTTAATCATCATTTTGTGTAATTTATACTCATACCCTCTACTTGTCTATAAACAATTTTCTCATTTATTTTTTTTAAAGCAATTGGGGTTAAGTAACTTGCTGAAGGTTACACACATGGGTGTGGTGCTAAGTATCTGAGCCCAGATTTGATCCCCAGGTCATCTTGACACTGGAGCCGGTGCTCTTACTTGCTGAGCCACCTGGCCACCCCCCAAATTTTCTCTTATTAAATAACAGGGTGTGTGTGTGAGTGTGTGTGTGTTTTCCTTGTTTACCTTTCTATGTCATTCTTGTATCTCGTAATTGGAGGTTGAATTTTCCATTGAGATCTGGCTTTTTCATCAGGAAGGTATGGAAATCTGTTATATCACTGAATGACCATCTCTTTGCTGGGAAGACTATGCTCAGTCTCGCTGGGTAGGTGATCCTTGGTTGTAACCCCAGCTCTTTTGCCTTGCAGAAAATTGAATTCCGTTGCCTCCAATCTTTCAGTGTAGAGGCTGCCAAATCCTATGCAATCCTCACTGTGGTTCCTTGATATTTGAATTGTTTCTTTCTGGCCACTTGAAGTATTTTCTCTTTTACCTGGTAGTTCTTGAGTTTGGCTACAACATTTCAAGGACCTTTCAATTAGGGATCTCTTTCACCAGGTGTCTGGTGGATTCTCTCAATTTCTATTTTACCCTCAGGTTCTAGTATCTCATGGCAATTTTCCTTAATGAGCTCTTGGAGAATGTTGTCCAGGCTCATTTTTTCATCATGATTTTCTGGTAGGCCTATGATTCTCAGGTTCTCTCTCCTGAAACTGTTTTCCAGGTCAGTTATTTTTCCATTGAGATATTTTACCTCTTTTTCTAATTTTTCATTCTTGTTGTTTTGTTTGACTAATTCTTGGTTCCTCATGGAGTTATTTGTTTCAATTTGGTTGATTCTAGTTTTTAGCAAATCATTTTTCTTGGTTAGTTTTTGGAGCTCCTTTTCCATATCATACACTTTTCTTTTGAAGGAGCTGTTTTCTTCACTATAATGTTTTTCTAATTCTTCAATTTTGATTTTAAAAGAATTATTCATTTTGTCTTCTATCTCTCTCATTTGGTTTTTAAAGTTCCTTTTGAGCTCATCTAGGAGAGCTTTCTGTGCTTGGGACCCATTCCCTGTTGATGTTTCAGCTGTGAGTGTGGAGTCCACATTGACTCCCTCTGAGTTTGGTTCCTCTCTCTGAGGATAGTAGGACTCCAGAGTCTTTGTAGTCTGCTTTCTACCCATTTTGAGTCAGGGCCCTAGCCACACCCTTCCTCTAGGGATCCCAATCCTTTACTGTTGAGGGTTTTGCCCTGGGGCAATAGTTACTATGTTTTCAGGGTAGGGGGGGTTGGAGCAGGTTGGGTTCACTCTGCCATCCTGATCCTTGGAGGTCTTGAGGGGATGTTTTTTTTAATTTCTGGGCTATGGAATTGTAGTCCCAGGAGTATTTGCTGACCTGGACAGGGGCCCTGCATTTGGTTCTTACCTTGCTCTTTCCAGTCCCAGCCTTTGGTGAAAGGCCTGGTAATGGCCCTTGTGGTTGGTGGGATGACTTGTCCCCCTTGTTGGTCAGGCCTCTTCCCGGCCTACCCTGTGCCATTGTTTCCTGGCCTGCCCTGGTGCACAGTGCTGTTGCTTCCCCTAGGCTCTTTTTTCAATCATGGCTTTCAGGTAGTCCAATAATTTTTAAATGATCTCTCCTGGATCTATTTTCCAGGTCAGTTGTTTTTTCCAATAAGATATTTCACATTGACTTTATTTTTTCATTCCTTTGGTTTGGTTTTATAATTTCTTGACTTCCAAAATAACTCTGAGGTTATCACTTCACACCTATCAGATTAGCTAATATGACAGAACAGGAAAATGATAAATGTTAGAGAAGATGTGGGAAAGTTGGAACACTAATTCATTGTTGGTGGAGTTGTGAGCTGATCCAACCATTCTGGAGAAGAATTTGGAACTTTGCTCATAGGGCTAAAAAAATGTGTATACCCTTTGATCCAGCAATACCACTTTTAAGGCTATATTACAAAGACATCATAAAAATGGGAAAAGGATCCCCATGTACAAAAATAGAGCAGCTCTTTTTGTGGTGGCTAAGAACTGGAAATTGAGGAGGTATCTATCAATTGGGAAATGGATGAACAAGTTGTGGTATATGAATGTAATGGAATACTGTTTTGCTATAAGAAATGATGAACAGGTGGACTTCAGAAAAACCTGGAAAGACTTATGTGAACTGATACTGAGTGAAATGAGCAGAACCAGGAGAATACTGTACACAGTAACAGTCCTAGTGTGTGATTGACTGACTTTGATAGACTTAGCCCTTCTCAGCAATGCAAGGACCTAATGCCATCCTCATCCAGAAAAAGAACTATGGAGTTTGAATGCAGAGTATAGCAAACTATTTTCTTTGTTGTTGTTGTGGTTTTTTTCTTTTTTGTGGTTCCTCCTATTTGTTTTGGTTCTTCTATACAACATGACTAATGTGAACATATGTTTAATAGGAATGCATCTGTAGAACCTATATTGGATTGCATGCTGTCTAGGGGAGGGAGGAGAGAAGGGAGGGAAAGAAATTTTAAAACTTATGGAAGTGAATGCTGAAAACTAAAAATAAATAAATTAACTTTAAAATTCTTCTTGATTTCTCATAGTGACTATCAACTTCCATTTGTGCCATTCTAATTTTTATGGAATTCTTTCTTCAGGGAGCTTTTGGACCTCCTTTTCCATTTGGCCAAGTCTACTTTTTAAGGAATTCTTCTCTCATTGGCTTTTTGGACCTCTTTTGCCATTTGGGTTAGTCTATTTTTTTAATGTATTTTTTTCTTCAGTATTTTGGGGGGTTTCCTTTACTAAGTTATTGACTTGTTTTTCATGATTTTCTTGCATTACTCTCATTTCTCTTTCCAATTTTTCCTCTACTTCTTTTACATGATTTTCAAAATCCTTTTTTGAGCTCTTCCATGGACTGAGACCAATTCATATTTTTCTTGGAGGCTTTGGATCTAGGAGCTTTGACTTTGTTGTCTCCTTTGTTTTGATCTTCCTTGTCACCAAAGTAAGTTTCTATGGTCTGAGGTTTTTTTTCCTGTTGTTTGCTCATTTTTCCAGTCTGTCATTTGACTTCTTAACTCTTTGCTAAGGAAGGGCTCTGCTTCCAGTGTGGAGGGTGCACTGTCCCAAGCTTCAGGGTTTTTTGTGCAACTGTTTTCAGAGATATTTCTGGGGACCTGTAAGTTTTCAGTTCTTGCAAGGTGGTATGAACCAAGAAGAGGTGTTTTCTTTTCTCCTGGTCTGTGCTCTCTTTTCTGCCCTGGAACTGTTATGAAGGTCCTCTCTTCACTGCTCCCACAAGCTCTGCTATGCTAGTGTTCCTCCTTGCCCCAGGACTGTGACCCATATACAAATACGGGCAAAGCCAAAGAGTCCTGCCTCAGTACTAGCAATGAGAACCCTATAATCTTCTTCTGACCAGTTGTTTGATCCCCTTTCAATCTGTGGACTGAGAGCCCTGCAAGTAGCCACCACCACAGCTGATTCTCTCCCAAGATCTGCACTCCCAATCTTGATCATGCCCAAGCCTTCTTCCTGGTTTGTTGGGGCCAGGGCTGGACTGTGGTCCTCTCTTACCCAGGGCCGACTGACCTTTCCTACTGGCTTTCTCAGTTGTCCTTGGTGTTTGTGGGTGAGAAGTCTGGAAACTGCTGCAGCTATCAGTGATTCAGTCTTCTGGGGGTTGGTCTGTGCTGGATTGTGCTTCTCTCTCAGCTTGGTGAAACAGACCTATCCTGTTGACTTTCCAGGTTGTGTTGGGCTGGACATTTGTTTCATTCTGTCTTTTTGTGGGTTCTGGGGCTACAATTTTAGAGACATTTTTTACATGTATTTGGGAGATAGCTCAGGTGAGTTCCTGCCTTTAACTCTGCCATCTTCCAATTTTGTTTTTTAATGTGTTATTTCTTTGTGTCCCTTTTACTAAACTATTGACTATCTTTTCATAATTTTCTTGCATCACTCTCATTTCATTTCCCATGCTTTCCCTTAACCTCTCTTATTTCATTTAAAAAATTCTTTTGGAACGCTTTCTGGAATTCTTGTTGGACTTGTATCCAATTCACATTATCTTTGAGGTTTTGCTTGTAGTTATTTTGACATATTATCTTTTTCTGATTTTGTGTCTTGATCTTCTCTGTCACCACAGTAGCTTTTTATGGTCAGGTTCTTTTTTATTGTTGTTGAGTTGAGTTCTGCTCCCAGGGTGGAGGAGGCACTCTTCAAAGCTTCAGGTTTTTCATGCTCTTGTTTTCAGGGTTAGTTTTGGGGGTCTGTTAAGTTTTCAATGTTTCTAAAGTGGCATGATCCAAGGAAAGGTGTGGTTATTGCTCTCCTAGCCTGGGCTCCGGTCTTTACCCAAGAAGGGACCTTGTTCTTCTGCAGCTGCAAGTGCTGGTGCCCCTCTTGGCCTTGGACTTATGACCAGGTGCTCTGATACCTTGTGAATTACCACAAACACTCTTCTCTGCCCGGGAGCTGTGCCCATGGCCCCTGTATCCTTGTGGCTGCTATTACCATGGATGCAGCCATGACCTGCTGCTGGTGTTGTGCTGGCAGGGTTGCTGTGGCTGGCACCGCATTCCAGGCCGACCAGCACCCCTGCCACCTCCTAAGTTTTCCTAGGCTGGAAAATGTCTCATCCTGACTTTTTGTTGGTTCTGCCACTCTGGAATTCCGTTCAAGGCTTTGTTTTAAAGTTGCTTGGAGGAGAATGTTGGAAATTTAGCGGAGTTATTGCCTATGCTTCATGATATTGGTTCCACCCCCCAAATATAATGCCTTTCCATAAAGATCTTAATTATAATAGGGAAGTCAAAACATATATGCTACATAAAATAGGGATTTAATAAATGCTTTCTCTATCTGTCTTTAGAAGGGAAGCATGAACACAGTATCATGTTATTCACAGGAAGGAGAGATCACTTCTGATTTGACATGGGGAATGAATCAAAGAAGGATGCATTGGAGTGACATTTGTGTCAGTTGTTGAAAGATAGTTATAATTTTGACAGGTACAGTTTAGGAAAGGGGACACTCTAGGCTTACAAAATCAAGTGAACAAAGATATGGAGTCAGGAAAACAAAGATTGTTCCAAAAACTGGGAATATTTCTGTTTAACTGGACACAGACTATATAATTTTTACACTCAGATCTTTATTATTAACTAAATAAATGAGTTGACAAAGGGAGGAAGAAAGAGCTACTGGGGGAAAGGAGTGTTGGAAAAATATATGTCATGTAATCCAAGAGAGGAGACTTGCAAAGAGGATGGGTTGGTCATCACAATTTAAGAGAGGCAGCCAAGTAATTCAGTAGATAGAATACTGGACTTGTAGTCAGGGATTCAAAACTGGCCTCAGATACTTACTAGTTGTGTAACCCTGGGCAAATCATTTAACTTCTGTCAGCATTAGGTTCTTCATCTTTAAAATGGGAGTAATAATAGTACTTACTCCCAAGGGTTATTATGAATTAATATTTGCAAAATGCTTTACTAATCTTTTTTTTCTTGCTTTTTGAAAGGGAAGAGGGCAGGGCAATTGGGGTTGAGTGACTTGCCCAAGGTCACACAGCTACTAAGAATTAAGTGTCCGAGGCCAGATTTATACTCAGGTCCTCCTGACTCCAGGGCTGGTGCTCTCTATTCACTGCACCACATAGCTGCCCCCAAGCTTTGCTAATCTTAAAGTGCTATATAAATGCTAAGTATCATTACTATGTAAGTCCCTGAATGATAAGAAGCTATGTGTTGGTGTTTCAGTGACATCAGGTCAACTGCAAGCATTTCCAGGCTCTGTACTAAGCTCTGGAATTACAAAGAAAGGCCAATATTCTATAACTACCTTCAAAAAGCTTCTAATGGGGGAAACATGTAAACAACTATATAGAGAGAGAATAGATGGGAGGCATCTGAGAGACATCAGCAGTGAGGAAGACCATTTGATCTGCCTCTTGGAAACCTAAGAGTCAGAGGTGAAGGGGCACAAGGGATGGAAGTATCGATGTATGGAGATGGGGCATGTTATGTTCTTAGAAATGTGACGGGATCTGCATTGATGCATCATAGGATGTGTTGAGGGATAGTAAGGTGTAGAAAGACTGTAAAGGTAGGATTTTATTGTTGTTGTGTCTGACTCTTCATGACCCTATTTGGGGTTTTCTTGGCAGAGATATTGGAGTAGTTTGCCATTTCCTCTTCCAGCTCATTTTACAGATGAGGAAACTGAGGCAAACAAGGTTAAAAGACTTACACAGCTAGCAAGTGTCTGAGGCCAGATTTGAATTCAGGAAGATGAGTCTTCCTGACTCCAGGCCCAGCACTCTATCCATTGTGCCACCTAGCTGCTTCTGTGAAGGTAGGAAGGGTAAAGGTTTAAAGGATAAAGACCTTCAAATGCCAAAGGAGTGTATATATAAATACTTTAAAAATGCAATAAATATAAATCATATTTATTAATTTATTTTTAGTTTTCAACATTCACTTCCACAAGATTTTTAGTACCAAATTTTCTCCCCATCTCTCCCCTCCCCCACCCCAAGATGGCATATATTCTGATTATCCATTCTCCCCAAAGGAATCATATTTAAATATTATATTTAAGAAATTTTACTTTACCTAATTTAATGACTATAAAATTATGAATGTTTACATTAAACTTGATAAAAATTTATACTTATTACGTGTTATATAAATGTTACACATTTATTATAATATATTACTGTGTTATTTATAAATATTATATATGTAAATATTGCATATTGTATAAAATATTAGTATATATTTTAGTAATAGCTCACATTTAAATAGCACTTTGGGTGTAGAAAACATTAAAAATATGATTTCATTTTATGCTCCCAACCATCCTGGGAAGTAAGTGTAATTATTATCCTCGTTTTCCAGATAAGAAAAACTGAGCTGGTCACCCAGCTAGTTAGTGTCTGAAGTACTAGTCAAGAAACATTTTCATTCATAATTTCAAACGCCATGGTGTCCTTCCTTTGGATTCTCTAAGTTTTCTTACTTGAAAACAACCTGCAGAGATAAGGCACTTGGCCAGAGCTAAAACTTCCTCAATGCCTCATTTTCCAGATGCTGTTAATTTGCATATGGTCAGTGACATGACTCTCTAGTTAGTAACTAGGGAATCTTAAAATCTCAGAACTATGATTATTGTTTGGTTATGACATAACCTATTGAAATGTGTATTTGATACTAGTTAATCATCATAAGCTAGAATGAAGTTTCTCATTGAGAGGACTGGAAGGGACCTAGGGATTGGTACATATAAAGCGAAGAAGAAGTCAAGCCTCTCCCTTCTGGATGGCCCCCACCTTTGGAACGTGGTCTTTTACACTCATACATTTTCTCCTCATGCTGCGCAAGACCTTCTTGAGGCACCATCTCCTATAGAAGAAGAGAAAGCAGTGTAATTCAATATCAGTCAGCCTCCCACAAGACAACAACATTAGGTCATTTTTACCTAAGGGAGAGGGTACTCATGCAGATTTTTATCCTACTTTGGGATGTTTACAAAACATTTTAAATATATAAATAAAAGTATAAAATATTTTATAAATCAATATTAATAATTCTCTTCTAAGAGTTCCTGAGTACTATTTGGGGAAAGGAAGGGTTGGAGAAAAACTTCGTTGTCTCCCTCCTCCCCACCCCCTGTCAACAATTTCAACAGAGAATCAGAATTTCCGTCCTTTTCACTTTATCTCACATCACTGTTTATCTCTTTTTGTAACTCCCCATTCATAGATAATGAAATAAACAGAATAGAAGTTATGACTGATGCCTTTATGAGGCTGATAAATGCAGAACTAATTAGAAAAATTTAGAAAGTAACTTTAAAGAGCCTTAGGGCTGCTTTCTCTTTAGGTGAGAAAAAGCAGAGGAGTGGCATGAGAATATCCCAGCATAATCAGTCATCTGGCAGGGAAAATTTCAACAATAATCATATATACCTCTCCTTTTGGCTCCCGGAGAATTTTATCCGACTGTGGTAGTCAGAGACACCTCTGGCCAACCAGTGTACAGTTTGACTCCAGTTACTGCCTTCAAGGTCTTGGCCTCATTTTTCACAGTCTTTCTATATACCATCAGTTATTTTGGCCACTGGAAGCTCCTCTCACTCATGATCAAACTTTGTGTTCCTCCATTATTTCACCCCAGCCCAATCCTCTCACTCATGATCAAACTTTGTGTTCCTCCATTATTCCACCCCAGCCCAATATCCCTGAGAACATATCTCTCCTGTCTTGGGACAACATTTTTATTCCTTCCAAGGTAGGGGGAAAAACACTTCCATTTAGGGAGAACTTCTCTGCAGTTCATGAGTCCTGACATGCCAAAGAATTCTAGTCTACCAGCAGAACTTTGTTCTGCAATGTATAATTCTCCATGTCTTATAGTTACATAGAAGTAACACATGTACATTTTGCTTTCCCTGCTCAAATGTAAGATCCTTGAGGGCAGGGAATTTTTTTCATCTTTGTATCACCAGTCCCTAGCACATAGTGGGCACTTAATAAAAGTTTATTGATTGGGGTGGCCAGGTAGTACAGTGAGTAAGAGCACTAGCCCCAGAGTCGGGATGACCTGGGATCGAATCTGGGCTCAGACACTTAGCACCCACCCAGAAACACCTGGCCGTGTAACCTTGAGCAAGTTACTTAACCCCAATTGCTTAAAAAAGAGTTTATTGATTGATTTCCAAATGTCTAACCATGGGTTGGTCACTTGGCTTGTCTCAGTTTCCTCTGACACTTAATAGCTGTGTGACCATAACCCAGCCACTTCATCTGGCTCCATTTCCTCACCTATAAAAAGGGGAATAATGTTAACCATAGTACCTGTGGCTGTATTACATATCTATGCCCTCATTTCTCAAGAACATGAGTAACAAGGGGCAAATTCCAGTCTAATTGTGCTAGAGTGCATGCTCTCCTGGGACACATCCAGTTCTGATATCACATAGTATTGTTGTTATGAATCTCAAATGAGTCTAAATAAAGTACTTTGCAAACCTAAAGTGCTATGTAAACGTCAACTAAAATTATTCTTTTATTGCCAAATTATAATTATGTCATGGCCCTTCTTTTCAGGAAAGATTTCTATGAGTGACTGGGCAAAGGCTACAGAGGAAGTTTTAGAATTACCACTGCCGTGGTTGTCTTTGTGTCCTCGAGTGGCCAAAGAGATTGAAAACGGATATGTTCTTTATACTATGGGTTTTAAGGACCTGCCTATTATAAAGGCTCCACAATCGGTAAGAAGCATGACATTCTATCTTAATCTTTCAGGGAATGAAGCCCCTTCTCTGTAAGGTTGAAACAACGAAATGATTGGCTTATTTCCCAGTTTAGGGATGAGGGATGGGTAGGATAGGGGGTGGCTGAGAATAGGACACTCAAAGGAAAGGAGTCACATCCTGTTCTTTGGAAAACCACTGGTTTCCAAAGCTAGTCGGGAATGGCATAACTCTTCAAGAAATGAGGACACCTAGAAGGGTGGACAAAATACTGAACCTGCAACTGGAAAGATCTGAGTTCAAATCTTAGTGGTGCTTGCTAGCTGTGTGACCATATAGGCAGGTCACGTCGGACCCTCAGGCAATGGTAAAATGTATGTGCTAAATATGTACCAAATAGATTGCAGTCTGTGTTTGTAATGACAAAATCTCAGATGCTTAACATATTCAAGAAGTATTGTTAAGAGCTCTGGATTTGGAGTGAGAACATATGTGTTTAAATCCCAGTTTGGCCGCTGTCATCTTGTGCAAGTGACTTTACCTCTTTGGGTCTCAGTTTCCTCACTTATAAAAATGAGCCACCTTATAATACTTTGGAAATTTTATACAGTGTTTGCTAGGTAGAAAAGGAGATGTGCCTTCCTTGCACTAGTAGAAATTATATGAATAATATTCTTTATGGAATTGGGAGAAAGGGGGGAGAAAGAGAGATATCTAATACATGGTGTTGCTATGAGATAATATGATTGAAATATCATCGATAAGAATGATGCAAGGCAGCATAATGGTTAGAGAGCTGACCTCAGAGCCAGGAAGACTAGGCTTACGTCTCTCTTCTGGCAGATCCTGGCTCCCCGATTCTAGAAAAATCACTTGACTTTTTAGCACAGAGAAAGTACTGACCTGCACTGACAGAATTTCCTCATTCCAAAATTCCCTGTTCTAATGATATCCCTATCTTTATTGGAACTGATGCTTATTTTTACTCCATTAACTTAAAATGAAGTGTTTTTATTCACACAACTAATTTATAAAATGCTTGTTTTAGGCTAAATCAGGGATGATAGAAACCTTAGTCAGATACAGATCTGACTTGAAGATCATATTCAACATCATCGACAAAGATAAATCAGGTAAATTAATTACTTTAGTTAGTTCATGGCAGAAAGAAACAAAACCTCTCATCCTTTTCACCCATTGCTGTTTTCTGCTAAACATTATTCAACATGTTAAAATGGAAAACATGGATATGGCAATCTTTATTACTTTTAAAAATAATTTTGGTTAGACCAGTGATTCAGGAGCCCAAGAGAATCTTTAGTCCAAAGGTAGGGAACCTGTGTCCTCAAGACCACATGTGGCCTTCTAGGCCCTTGGGTACAGCCAAGTTTTATAGAACAAATACTTTTATTAAGGGCACTTATTCTGTGAAGTTTGGATTCAGTCAAAAGGCCACACTTGAGGACCTAGACAGCCACATGTGGCATCAGAGCCACAAGCTCCCCACCTCTGCCTTAGTCTATATGTATTAGGTAAACTTCGAGAACTCCTTTAAAGAGTTACCAGCACAAATGCAATGTTAGGTGACATTTCAAAAAAAGTAGTCATTCTCTTTACATTTTTAAAAAATAAATTGTATTGTGGCTTTTTTGTTTATAATAGTCATTTAGGGATAGAGTCAGCACCTCTTCGTTCAAACTGAATATTCCTTAAAACATAGAAAAGCAATAAAGTAAAATATATTGACTGTGTCTGACAGTGCTGTGCCCCTGTAGCCTCTAAAGATTAGCATATTTACGCCCTTTACAATTTCTTCTCTGAATATATAATTATTTGTCCCTAGAGTTTGAGTTTTATTCTTAGAGAATAGGATAGGAAAACCTAGTCTCTCAACTGAATTTTGTGCTTAAATACAAATAAATTACTTTAAAATAACAATAAAAATAAATCATTCACGACAACCAGTCTTCATCCATCAGCAATATCAGTATTATGGACATATTCCATCAACACTGAACAATTATTCACCCAACATGTTGAAAGTAATTATTCCTAAAGTAAGATTCACTATTTGAAATTACGGGCAGTCACTGTCCAGGTCAGACCTTTGTGACTGGGTGCTATACAGTAGGCTGTTGATTTCATCCAAAACGTTCTCCTCCATTCCAGATTTTCTTATAGTCTCCACACCACTCACCGTCCCATAATACCCACTCCGATGACAGAAGCAAACAGGCAGCACTGTTTCTTTATTCGCCTACCCTGATATTTTCCTAGTCCTCGTTCTCACTTGGCTGTTATAAAGGGCACGCTATTTTTTTTTTCACTTTTCTGGATCTCCATTACTCTTCCCCTTTCCTGAACTTCACATTCTGTTAGTTGGTGAGAAATGTGATAAAGAAAAGTGATTGACTCCACTTATTTCTCAATAAAGTACAAGTCTTGCTTGTTCCTGTGGTGGGTCATTAAAGGAAAATTCACATCCTTTTTCTTTCTCTCCAGGTCTGATCTCCATGGAAGAATTTCGTTCTATGTGGAAATATTTTTGTTCTCACTATAACATTAACATTGAAGATTCTTATGTTGACCAATTAGCTCATAGCATGGATCTCAACAAAGATGGCAGTATTGACTTTAATGAGTTTTTAACAGCCTTTGATGTTGTCCATAGACTCGAGGGCAGCAAATAAGACATAGCCCTCAAATCTCAAAATTTATGAAATTCCTTAGACTGTCTCTACATGCAGAGCTGAAATCTTTATCAGGGCTCTTAATGTTCATAAGCAGTGCAGGAGGAGAGTAGACCCCCAGCTATCTCAACAAGTCCAGATAAACAGTATGAATAAAAGACGTTCTCAGTGCACAGTTAATGATCGATAGAGGCTATATGTATACCTTCTTGTAGGGTCTGTGCTCTAGATTTAGGCCACACATTGTCAAGTGAGAAATCAAGGTCTGATCTCCGGTACTGGTCCCTCAGACCCCCCTTTAATCTGGAGATCAAAGCACAATCAGAACATTACAATTTAACTAAAGAGATCTGGAGAGGGAAAAAAAGAAAGCAATCCATAGAACACAGAAAATTAGTCAACGTTCTGTTTGTGAAAGATCTTGAAACCACAGAATGAAGAATAACAAGGAACTGGTGAAATAAAATGTTATTTCCATCTCTGCCATCTTTCTTAAACACTCCATAGTCACTAAGTCCCTCTTCAACAAGGTGGACGGAACAAGTGGATGACATGGTAAGATCCTAGTGAAACTTGCAACACCATCAGCAATCATCCAGTACACACGAAACTACTCCCATGGTACAGCTCCCCTGGAAGGTGCTGATTCGTAAAGCATGATTCAGCAAGTTTGGAGAACTGTGTGCATTAGGAAAAATAACAAGAAAACATGCAGGGACATCGTCCTCCAACACAGTACTATGCCTAGGACGTTGGGAACTGTCTCGTAGATGAAACCACCTTACAATAGTGCCCAGACTCTCAGGATAGTCCACAAGCACAACTCTAGAGAAGTTTTCGTGACAGCAAGAGTTCTGTTTTCTCCCCCGACTGTGTATGATGCAGTCTCTTTTTTTTCATTACTAGCTACATATAGGATCACTTCTCAGCTTTGGAACTCTGACGTTTCAGTGACAAAAGTGTTCATTCTAATTAGAAGGTAACAACAAAAAAAGGGTGAACCTACGAAGTTCCTCAGGAGAGCATGCAGCCACTCTAGCACAGTTAGACTAGGATTGTTACTCCTGTTCTTGAGAAATGAGAGCATAGAGCCATTGATTCAAAGCAACAAATACTTATTAAATGCCTACTATGTGCAGAGTTCTATACTAGGTACTGAAGGGAGATAAAGATGTTTAAAATAAGACCTTGTCTCTATTCTTGTAGAGCTTAAAGTCTAACTTAATTCAGTCCCCTTGGACCCTATTAGTAGATTCGAGCAACAATGACTTGTAACATTCAGTGATCATTTCATCAGGAAATGGCGCTAGGACTTGGCACTGTGTCGATGTACGTCTCTCATGTGCCTTTCTCCTGTAGCCTACAATTCCCATTCCCACTCTTGCTCAGTTCTTCAAAGAGGGACCTTCAAAGAGGGACACTGCCTATTGATTCTAAATGCTTTTTCGTAGACAGATTTCTACTGAGTAAACTATTTTTTCTCTCAAATTTGCCTAGAAGCCTTTAATCAAAGTCAGTGAAAGTTTTTCAGTGAGTTCAATAACCCCAGAAGCAGACAGTAAGCCAAGCAAGTGCACAGGTATATGGGAAAAAACTGTTAATTGTCTTATTTTCATATTCGGACACTAATTTCTTCATACATAGAATAGAATAAAGTGTATTAATACCTGTTGTAAAAACAGCATTGTATTGTTTCAAAATGTGTTGTAGGGTGACATGGAGTCATGCAGTCCATGAGGGGCTCTTGAGTTTGAATCGACAAGCTTCTAATCAGCTTCAGAAAATGTGGTTCTCTGAAGAGAACCTATGATACGTTATGTTCTTTCCATTTCTCTGGAGAAGGATGCCAGAGAATCCAGAGAGTGAAGTTAGCTCTCAGTTATGAGTGGTTTCTAACTGATTTTAAGAAAAAAACAACAACCCAGTGCTTAGGTTTATAAAACAGGCTGAGAGGAACCAGGTTCTAGTCTTTCCTTAAATGAGGGAAAATGCTCCAGTCACAGAGGAAATAGCTTGTTCTAGGGCTAGCTGTGAGGAGAAAAAGTCCTTCGTAAGGACAGGGAGATTGGCAAAACATGGTATTTTAACTGTCTCTGCAGACTTGCCCAGGGAGTAAATGCCTTTTCTTCTTTCAAATTAGAAGATAGCCTATTTGGAAGAAGGGTCGGTATCAAGTAAAGACCAATGAACAATAGCACTACCCAAAGAGAACTACAGGACAAAGTTATGAAATTTAGCAGTGATGAGCCAAAAAAAAGTTAGGGAAGAATTTGGAGTCTAGGACTGGTTCCAAAGTCCAGTTCCATCTCCTAAAAGGAGAGGACTGAAAGGAATCTTAAAGAAGGGAACTCACACAAATATGTAAGACTAGGAGCCATTCTCCATGGAGGAGGAGTCAAAGGATATGAACAAACAGTTCTCAGAAGAAAAACTTCAAGACATGAATAACTGTTATAGGCAGTGCTGTGTAAGAGAGTTGTCCTTGGAGCTAGGGCAACCTGGGCTCAAGGTCTGCCTTTGACACGTATTCCTCTTGTGTGACCCTAGGCAAGTCACTTAATTCTCTAAGACAAAAGGTTTCAGAAGTGTTGAACTACACTGGTAAAGGGAATCCCCTTAGCAAGTTCTCTGTATCAATGGAATCCCAGGTCCAGTTTCCATCCCTATTAACAAATCTTGGGAAGATTTTTCCAAATCAGGGCAGCTAGGTGGCACAGTGGATAGAGCACTGGCCCTGGAGTCAGGAGGACCTGAGTTCAAATGTGGCCTCTGACACGACACACTTACTAGCTTGTGACCTTGGGCAAGTCACTTAACCCAGATAGCCCTGCTTCCCCCTCCAAAGAAAAAGATTTTTCCAAATCACTAAAAATCCCCAAAATGCAAATTAAAACAACTTTTAGGTTTCACCTCACAACAGAATGATAAAGATGACCAAAGTTTGGAAGTCAGTGTTGGAGCAGCTGTGAATTGGTGCAAACATTCTGGAAAACGACTTGGAATTGTGCACAAAAGGAGTGGCTAAGATGGCTGTGCCCTTTGACCTATAGGCATCAATCCCAAGAAGTAAAAGACAGAAAGATCCCATGCATTCCCAGGCATCCACACCAACACTGTCTGTGGTAGCAAATAACTGTGAGCAAAGTAACAGTTAGGGAAGGACTCAGTAAATTGTGGTACGTGAATGTAGTGGGACTATGCTGCACCTTAAGAAATGGAAAATTCCGTTCTCTTAACGAATATAAACCAAACAGAATACACAATGATGACATCAAGCTAAATAGAAAGAACAGTAATACCAAAATCCCCAGATAAATGCTGTGCTAATTCAATCCCATCACTGCCTGTGTAATCTTAGGTTGCGATAGTGAATAGTCAACATGATGGCAAATGCCATCCACATCCAGAGAAAGGACTATGGAAGCTGAATGCAGAGCAAAGCAGGCTGTTTTCTTTTTGGGTGTTTTTTTCTTTCTTGTGGTTCCTCCCATTTGCTCTAATTCTATACAGCATGACTAATGTGAAAACATATTTAATAGGAATGTATATGTGGAGCCTGTAAAGAATTGCATGCCATCTTGGGGAGGTGGGGTAGGAGGGAGGGGGACAAAAATCTAAACTTATGGAAGTGAATGTTGAAAACTAACAATAAATAAATTACCTTTAAAAATAGTAAATGGTCAAATAATATTATTAAGTGTCTACTAGATGCTAGCCACTGGCAAAGGATACAAAGAAAAAAAAACAAATACAGTTCCTGCCCTCAAGAAACTTATAATCTAATGGAAAAGCCAGTACACAAAAGGAAGTCAAAAAGCACAGAGGAGTTGGCCAGCAGGAGCTTCCTGCCACAGGGGTACAGGAGTATGGGGTATGATATTCATGGAATGGAAGCCAAGCAGAACTGCTGAAGGAAAAGGAATCCCAGCTCTCCAGTTAGAGGGAGGAGGCAGCTGAGGGGTCTGAGAAGGTATTGAATATCAAAGCTAAATCAGTCTTTCTGCTGATGAGGTTTATCCTGGGGGAGGTGTGCTGTTCATGGAGTCAAAGCCAAGTGGAGCAGCTGATGGGAAATTAAGACAGCCTCTCCAGGTTTCATCCACAAGATGAAGGGGTTGGTCCAGGCAACTGTAATGCCCCAGTTCGGACCCAGAGAGAGGAGATGAGCACATGTGCCTCCCTCTCCCTTTCTAACAGAGGTGGGAGATTTGAACCAAGGTCCTCTGACCTGAGAGCCAAGGCACTTTCTCCTTACCTAGGACTTACCCAATCCTAATGCTGTCGACCACTGTGAATATGACAATCAAGCCATAGTCTTGTTTTGATCTTGGTTCCATCCATTAGTCTGTAGTCACTATTTTAGAAGACTAAATTGGCATTAGGAATAATCAATGTATGCAAGTATGAAGTATGCAAACCTTCAGTGTCGATCGACCCCCGATAAAGTAAGCTGTCAGCAGGCTTTTACTGAGTGCTTATGAACAAACGGCCCATCTGAACATTGAGTTCTGGACATCTGAACTTTTCCTAATGACACCTTCCTGATGACTCCTACAGAGGGGAAGCCCTAACATCAAAGGCCAAAGGCCTGTTGGTTGAGGTTTAGGGTTTAGGGGTGCTTGAGATCCCCAAAACCTGATGAATGATTTCGACTCAAGCCTTCTCTCAGCCAAAGAAAAGCGAAGTTTATTAAAGCTTTGCCATCATGGGCAGACTCTTAGGGAACCTAAGTATTTGTGAAGCTTGTGTTGGACAAGGGACAGAACAATCTGACAGACTGAGTCTGTGCTCGAGTGAATCTCAGCACCTTTGTGGAGGCCAGATGGATCAAGACTGTGGGAGGATTTAGGGGTGCTCTAGAGGAGGGGTTTGGGGAGGGTCTTCAGGAGGAGTGAAGGAGGTCATTGAGTGATTAAGGGTGGGAAGTTGTTGGAGGCCACAGGCTATGGTGGGCCAGGCAGTTCAAGGGTAAATATTTTGATAGGCTCAAGGGTGGAAAGTAGATGAACAGTGGAGGGCTAGGCTAGTAACTAGGCTAGAGGTCTGGGCCCAGCCACAGTGTAAGGCTGATTGCCTCGTGCAAATGCCTCATCAAATGAGACGATTTAATCAGAGGTCCAGGGGGTTCCCAGAGCCCATACCTCATCACATCAATAGCCCCTTGGATTATGTGAATATAGTGAATGAAATGTCTATTTTCAACCCAAACATCATCTCATTTTACAACAAGATGGAGGGCAACTATGTCTGGGAGAATCTCCAGCAGTCCTTGAACAGATGAGACAAGTGACTCCTGAGTAGAAACTGGCAAAAAGTTCCTCTG
>NW_027186324.1:12174458-12190213 GCF_028583685.1 Petaurus breviceps papuanus
AGAGAGAGAGAGACAGAGACAGAGACAGAGAGACAGAGAGAGAGAGACAGAGACAGAGAGAGACAGAGAGACAGAGAGACAGAGAGAGAGACAGAGAGACAGAGAGAGACAGAGAGAGACAGAGAGACAGAGAGAGAGACAGAGAGACAGAGAGAGACAGACAGAGAGAGAGAGATGGAGAGAGACAGACAGAGAGAGCGAGACAGAGAGAGAGAGACAAAGAGAAAGAGAGAGAGACAGAGACAGACAGAGAGAGAGAGAGAGAGACAGAGACAGAGACAGAGACAGAGAGACAGAGAGAGAAGGAAAGAAGGAGAGAGAAAGGAAAGAAAGGAATCTAGCCAGTAAACCGCAAGTTCAGTGGGCAGCTTCTGGCCACCAAATTTTACCTTCTTTGGAAGGGAGAGGGAGAGGATGAGGTAAGTTACCCAACTAGCTGGGTCCTCATTCAGGCAGTCTGGTCTACTCCCAGGTTGTGTTTTTCCTGTTTTTGAAGAGAATGGAAGATGATGACATGACTTGCAGGTGACTTTAAGCGAGTCAGGGAGGGCTGTGCAAGGTCACCGGCCTCACTTTCTCCTCCAGAGCCATCTGGGTCCAATGACTGGAGATGACTCAGGATGCCATAGGAGACACAATAAGCAGGGAACGCCCAAGCTCCAATTGATGGCTGTATTTTGGACTCTCCTGGCTTAGAGTGAATGTCAATGGTAACTGTTTCTTTGGAACAGCAGCCCTGAGGGTCTTTCCCTCCCCTTGACTCACTTCTTAAAGAGGCCTGTTCACTGAATGGCTGTTACCTCACTCTCAGTGAGCACCTGAAAAAGACTTAGTCTAAAAGGGCCAGGGTCTCCCACTGCATCCTGGGTCATCTCCAGTTGTCTGGAGGAATATCTGGTCACGTGATCTAGATGACCCTGGAGGAGGAAGAGAGGCTGGTGACCTCGCTCAACTCCAAGTCAACTGGAAGTCATGTCATCATGTCCCTGATGTCATGGTCCTCTTTGAAGAAGGACAAACACAGCCAGCTTGCCGCTCAAGGCTGAAATCCCAGGTTGAGTGATGTGGAACTCCTCCCCCCAAAAACAATGTATGTGTTAAGTCAGAAGCCTCTTTGTGACTCCATCATAGAGTAATGGAGGGATAGATGTTAGAGAGAAGCAGAATAATGGTTCTTCCTAAAGAAATTCTCCAATTTTAGATGGTTTTCCATCCCTCCTAAAATTAGGCCTCAGACACTTCCTGGCTGTGTGACCCTGGGCAAGTCAATTAACCTCCATTTGCCTTAATCTACTGGGGAAGGAAAAGGCAAGCCTCTCAAGAATCCCCCCAAGAAAGCCCCATGGACAGGGTCACAAGGGTCCCATATGGCCTCCCTGAACCTGAACCACTTACACGGCAGGTCGTCTCTGCACTGTCCAGGCGCCCTTTCCTTTTGGACCCTTCCAAATTTCTGGGCCCCTTCCCAGCACTTTATGTCTGGGACCTTCAGTGCCTGGAGTGATGAACGCTGGACAGTCCGAATCTCATAGCTAATCGGCATCTCCCTGTCTTTGACATCAGATGGACATGAGACACACTTGTCCCCATAAAACATCTGGCCGTTTTCCACCTTGTCATTGAATGTTGCTGTTTGGCATGGCTTATGTGTCCTTTCCTCCCTCTCTTCCCCTCCTCTGGCAACGATGGAGTGATTGAGAAGGAACAGTAAGGCATGAGTCAGGACAGGAGGGTCCCTCTCACCTGAATCATTAATTCTGTTTCTCTGCCCTCCATGGCCTCGAGATCTTCTCAGCCAAGGACTGACCAATCTTCCAGATGTATCTTACCCTTCTGTAACTCCAGCGGGTTCCTTGCCATTCACTTAGTGCCGGCACACATTTAACCCCTTCATCTCCTGCTTCTCTCTCCTGGCCCTCATGCTAGAAACAACATTCATTAATACCACCATTGCCAATGCAATCGAGTGCTTTCTGGATCCATCAGCCCCCTGGAGACCCACATTCTCTTTCCTGGTCTCTGCTCTTTATGTGTCATAGCTCCCTATTAGAATGTAAGCTCCTGGGGGGAAGGGGTTATTTTGTTTTGGCATTTGTACTCCCTAGAGTCCGAAATACTATCTGGCACATTGTTTTTTTTTTATTTCCATAATCAGATCTGATTAGAGACATGAGTATAGGGATTTCTGATGAGGAACTTCACCCTTTACTAGGCACTTAGGCAATAGAGTGGACAGAGTACAGGGCTTACAGTAAGGAAAACCTAAGTTTGAATCCTGCCTTGGATACTTATTAGCTGTGTGACCCTGGTATGTCTCTGTGCCTCAATTTCCTCATCTGTAAAATGAGAATAAACCATAGAAGCTACCTCATGGGATTGTTGTGAGGATCAAATGAGTTAACATATGAAAAAGTTCTTTGTAAACTTAAAAAAATATTCAGTTTTATTTTATTTTTTCACTTCCAAATTCTTTCCATCATTCTATCCTAGGCAATGCCTTCCTTTATAGAGGCAGAAACTAGTCTTTTGGGGTTCATTCTACTCTGAATCTGCTGCTCTGACTGATTTCAACCCCAAGGAACAAATGACGAGGTATCCCTCCCTCCTTTCCTGCCTCCTTTGGTGTGTTGGTCCACATTAGATTATAAGTTCCTTCCGGGCAGGGCTTGTCCTTTATTTTCTTAACCTCCCCAGGTTAGCATTGTGCCTGACTCATAGACACTTAATGAATGTTTATTGGATTGGATTAAAAATACAATGCCCATTATACAAATGGGATTAGACAAAACACATTTCCTTTGCAAATTTCAAAGCACTGTATACTATCTAGCTCTTTTATTATCAATAAATGTTTGTTGACAGATTGATTGAAGTACTTAGTCAACAGGGTATCTAGGTGGAGCAGCGGATAGAGTAAAGGACCAGCAGTCAAGACAGACCTGAGTTCGAATTCAGCCTCAGACACTTACTAGTCCTGTGACCCTGGACAAGTCACTTAACCCTGTCCGCTTCAGTTTCCTCACTTGTAAAACAAGCTGAAGAAGGACATGGCAAACCACCGTCTTTGCCAAGAAGACACAAAGAGTTGGACACAACTACAATGACTTGCTCAATGCTAAGATGACTTTTACATTTCTTGCTGTAAATCTATGATCTTGCATTGAAGTAGGCTATGTCATCAGAATGAGCTGAGTGACTTAGGGCAGTAGTGTCATAGGCAGAACTTGAACCTGGGTCTTCTCTGTGAGAAATGCCAGTAGTTTGGTTTCCATGCATTCTATAGGACGTTGCACAGGATGTGCAGGAAGGTGTAGCACCAACATAATATTCACAGTGGCACTGGTCATTATAAATATACCTGCATGGTGCTTGATCACAAAATATGACAGACTTTCCATATAGAAAACAGAAGCAAGGGCGGCCAGGTGGTGCAGTGGCCCCAGAGTTGGGAGACCTGGGATCGAATCCGGGCTCAGACACTGAGCACCCACCCAGAACCTTGAGCAAGTTCCTTAGCCCCAGTTGCTTAAAAAAAAAGAAGCAAAACATTTATTCAGCAACAGAAAACCGAATCCCCAAACCAGTAAAATTCCATCACAGCAGCAAAGAAGTTAATAAGCCACAACGGCACAGAGAGCCACAGCATCCTTCAGCCGTCCCACAAACCAACACAAGACCAATGTTTACTCACAACCATCTAGCTGGCTTTGACTCCCAGCTTCCTATGGGCTCTGCTCCACTCTTCAGCAGACTCCTTCCGCCACAGGCTCCATGTGATTGAATACAGTCAGCCTATTAGGGAGCAGAGTATATATATATATATTTTAAAGCAATCGGGGTTAAGTCACTTGCTCAAGGTTACACGGCCAGTTATTTCTGGGTGTGGTGCTGAGTATCTGAGCCCAGATTCGATCCAGGTCATCCCGACACTGGAGCCGGTGCTCTTACTCGCTGAGCCACCTGGCCACCCCTAAGCAATTGGGGTTAAGTAACTTGCTCAAGGTTACATGGCCAGGTGTTTCTGGGTGTGGTGCTGAGTGTCTGAGCCCGGGATTTGATCTCCAGGTCTTCTCAACACTGGAGCCGGTGCTCTTACTCGCTGTGCTACCTGGCCGCCCCCAGAGTATATTGTCAAAGAAGGGAAGGTCTTCAGATTCCCTCAGGCCTATTAAAGGGCAGGGAAGATCTTCAAATTACGTTACCATGACAGAAGACATAAATCCAGATAAGAGGGGAAGGGTAGAATACCCTATCCAATCATACAGCTGGAAGAAATCTGTAAGGTTACCCTTGGAAGGGGCCTGGGCAAAACTGGCTTAAGCCAACTAGGGCGAAAGGATGGTCTTTATTAACTTGTGTGATTAACTGGTCACTGACACATCCCACATAGAATTAGAACCTCATTATTTGATCACGGGGTGGATGAAACTCATTCTGGGTGGAGGGAAGATGCTAATGAGTACATATGTGCAGTGGGCAGGTCAGAAAGAAGACCTGGGACCAATCCCGGTTCTGATGGGGAGGAATAAGGCAGGGCGTTTGAATGGAAGTAGCGTGAAAGAGCTTGCATTTGTCTTACTCTCTGTAGTCGCTGGAAGAGTCCACACATTTATTTAGGAAACAATAAATGTGAAATGAAGATAATGAAAACCTTCCTGGCTTTCCAACAAGCATTGTTCATTCCTAGATTGAGCATGTTTAGACATCCTGACTCATCAGAGGTGGGAAGCCAGTGAGATGCTCCTAAGGGAGGGCCCCCTCCTCTCTCCATAAATCACTGGGCCCTTTTATACCTAGCCATTGAACCCCGTGGTGTGGGGCAGCCCAGGTGGCATTATCCCTAATGCCCAGGATAAAATATACCCAAAATCAAACACACATCATGATCAGAGGCAGCTGGTGGCACCGGACCTGGACTCAGGAAGACTTGAGTTCAAATCCAACCCCAACACTTCCTAGGAAGGTGACTCTGGGCGAGTCATTGCCTCTGTCTCCCATCTATAAAATGGAGATAATAAGTAGCACCTGCCTCACAGAGCTGTTGTGAGGGCCAGATGAGATGACATTTATAAAGAGTGCTCAGCACAGTAGGAGGTACTAAATGCTTATTCTCTTCCTTCCTCCCCTCCCTCTTTTAAAAAACATTATTAGTCAGTTCATGTCATTGGAACAGGAAGACACTTTTGGCAGGAGTTTCTATTCTGTAATAGATTGGAACAAGAGGCCACCGACATGGGCTGAACTCCACTGGGGACATCCAAAGAGCCCAACCAAGGTGGTTCAGCAGCGCTCCCTCCTGCCTTGTCCTCACCAGCAGCACCGCTAGTGTAGACAGGCACTCTCAGACTGAGCTGAAAACCGGGGCGCCTTGTGCTCCCCTTCTTCCTTCTCAGCACTGTTCAGCCCCGGGCAGGGCTGCACTGCGGCAGCACCATGGAATGGAAGCCTGGTGTCCACTGGCACTCCAGACTGACCAGACTGATCCCAAGCCCCTGCAGGCTGCAAGAAATGCAGTAAGTGACAGATGTGAGGACGGCAGGCCTTATGGGGAAAGCAGAAGGGGAGGCATAAGGTGCAGCGGCGGCTTGAAGTCGGGAAGACTTGAGTTCAGATTCCGCCTCAGATGCTGGCTGTATGACCCTGGGGTAGCCTCAGTTTCCTCACTGGTAAGATGAGGATAGCCCAGATGCTAAGTTGCACCTAACAGCTATTCCCTACCTCCCAGGGTTTTTGTTGGATAGAACGAGATGATATTTCTAAAGCGCTTTGCTTGCCACAGTGGCTTGTTAGCTAGTAATGTGGGGCTGTGAAGACTCTCCTTCAAGGTCAGCTGAGATATTTGGTGACCCCCAGATAAGATCCAACACAAATGATCATGGTTGGTTCTGTACGGTCTGCGATGATGCCAGAGACACGGCGGTGTGGGACTAGAGTTACATTCATAGACAGCCTATTTGGAGTCTCATCGCAAACATAATGATGCATTTCTCCCCTCTGGTTGTCCCTCTTGTCTCAGCTGCATATCAAGATCCACATCTATAACATCATTCAGATATAAATTGCCAGCCATGTGCTGGGGCACTCATTGTCAGAACTAATCGACTTTGCTAGCTATTTGGGAATTCTGATTCAAAAGTCCCCCTCATTCCCTTCTCTTTGACTATAAATTCTCTTTTTATTTTTATTTTTTTATTTTTGCCTTTTGGAGGGCAATTGGGGTTAAGTAACTTGCCCAAGGTCACATGGCTAGTTTTTTTTTGTGTGTGTGGGTGTTAAGTGTCTGAAGCCGAACCGAACTCGGGTCCTCCTGACTCCAGGGCCGGTGCTTTACTCACTGCGACACCTAGCCGCCCCCATATAAATTCTCTTTTTACTTATCCTGTCCCTTGTGACTCAGACTGCCATCTAAGCCACCAATTATTATCTCAAAGAAGTGAAAGCTACTAAAGGGGGCTTGTAGACTACCTGAGAAGATGCCGATACTTCATGTAAATATCTATATACCATCCCAAACAACCTGTGCCAGTCAGAGGTTTGCTCTGGCCATTTTCCAAGAATTTGACCCTCCTGGAAGCTAAAGTGAATCTGGTGGTCTTCTTGCCAAAATTGCCTGATATTATGTGAACCCAACAAGTATTTCACTAGACATTCTAGAAGACTGTGAGGATCAACCTATGTTTTAGTCACTTGTATAAAAGGATCTGGCAGTTAGAGTGGACCTAAGTTCAATTCTTCCTCGAACACTAGCTGTGTGACTCTGAATAAGTCACTTAACCCTTGTTTGCCTCAGTTTTCTCATATGTAAAATGAACTGGAGAAGGAAATGGCAAACCACTCTAGTGTCTTTCCCAAGAAAATCCCAAAATGGGATCATGAATAGTCAGAAATGACCAATTGACCAAAGAACAACATAAACATATCCTCTGGCAATGACTGATATTTTTGATGAAGGGAATGCTAGATCCTGACCAGCAGCAGTAAGTGTATTAGGAATGTTCGACAGTGGTGTAGTATTTATTTTCCCCAGTCTGTACTTGTCACCTCTGGCATCTACTTGCCACATAGGAAGTCCTGTTACTAAGGAAGATGGTGTTCAGGCCATGCCCTACAACATCTTCAGGAAATTAATAAATGTGTAAATGAATAAAAGGGATATATACACACAAGAACAGTGACCTAGGAAATGGGGAGATCGATTAGGAGGCTATTTCAATAAGCTAGGATGTGAAAGATAAGATTCTGAACTGGGTTCACTGTTAAGTCTTGACTTAGTAACCTCTTCTCCCAAGGGAGTGGTCTATTAGATGCAGAATCAATGTTGGAAAAAATTTGCATAGAGTCAATATTACTTTGCATAATTTCCTCTTGACCCTCACAATACGTGTGTGTATGATATTTATATCATAATATGCTTGCTTATTTCAAATATTCATTTTGAAGAAAGAAGCATATATTTCTTTTAGGGGGTAATATACTTACTGAACTTTCATAAATATTATTTTCCCCAAGTCAGATGTAAGCTCCTTCAGGGCAGGGGCTGGTTTTCATTGCGGCTCCCTCTGGCAATGACAGCGCAGCATCTTGCACACAGTAGGTCTTAATAAATGCTAGCTGAATTATTGGATGGATGGATGGATGAATGAATTCTCATCTTTAGCATTTCTGAAACTTTGCCTCAGGGTCTCACTAACACTTTCATATTCATCATCAACTGAGATCTTGTATGGAAAGTATAAATTTTCAAGAACTATATAAATATTGTTATGATTCATTCTATCTTTTGTGGAAATTTTATACAATTTCATTTAAAAAATTTTAGTTACAGAACTCAGAAATTTTAGACATATTTTACATGAAAAGTCAATTTGATTCCTAAATATTAGACCATTTTGAGGCAACATTGTATGATTCAACACTGGTCTGAGTCAACAAACTGTAGCTAGGTGTCACAGGGGATATAAAGCTGGGCCTGTAGTATGGAAAACCCGAGTTCAAATCCAGTCTCAGACTATTCTTACTTACCCTGGGCAAATTTTAACTGCCTCAATTTTCTCAACTATAAAATGGCTATAATAATAACATCTATTTCCCAGTTGCTGTGAGAACAAATTAGATGATATTTTTAAAGTGTCTGGCACATGAGAGAAGCTATATGAGCATTTGCTTTCTTACCTTCTCCCTTCTCCGTAAATCTAAATTCTGCCCTTTGCTTGCGTGATAATTATAAAAATTATCCTTTCAATGCTTTAGTGTCGTCATCTACAAGACGGTGGTAATATCAGCTGCTCTTCCAACTTCACGGTTCTGAAAATTGAATGAGATACTCCTGGTGGAAATTCAAATTCACAAAAGAAATAAAATGAGTTTTATCACAAAATCAGTATTATTCTGCCTTCCACACGTGATCTGACACTTCTCCTAGGTCCAGGTTCTTTGCTGTTGTCTCCTTAGTGAAGTTCTAAGATTTTTCTGGATAGAGTAGAGAGAGTGCAAGGCCTGGAGTCAGGAAAACTCATCTTTCTGAGTTCAAATCTGGCCTCAGACACTTACTAGCTATGTGACACTGGGCAAGGCATGTAACTCCGTTTGCCTGTTTCCTTGTATAAAATGAACTGGAAAAGGAAATGGCAAAGCACTCCAGTATCTTTGCCAAGAAAACACAAATGGGGGATGACTGAAACATCTGAACAACAAAAAAAGGTTTTTCTCATCCCTATTTTTCCTTATCCTTATTTTCTTCCCTATGTCTCCAGTTTTCAAAGTTAATAGCACACCATTATTGAAACATTTATCTAATAAAAATCTCTTGATTTTACTGATCTCAACCCACAATCGACCCTACTGCTTTGTACTTAACCATACCTACATTTTAAAGAATTATGTAGAGGCTAGGGTGGAGTCAAGATGGCAGAGTAAAAGAAGTAAAAGTAAAAATGAGCTCATCCCCAATTACCTCAAATACCTGTAAAAAATGACTCTAATAAAATTTGAGCTACAGAACCCACAAAGTGAAAGAGGGAAACAAATTTCCCACTGAAAGCAGACTGGCAGGCCAATAGGAAGGGTCTATCACACTGGGCTGGGAGTGGAGTGCAGTCCTGCATGGGCTTCATTGGCCCAGGCCAACAGCACAACTGACCTGAGAAGACTTCAGGGGAGTGATTCACTGGTAGCTGTGGTGGTTTCCAGACTTCTCAACCCATAAATACCAAAGAGAAAGTAAAAGGTCAGTGGGGGAACTCTGTTGGAACTGGGCGAGAGAGGAGCGTGGTTGTAATGGGAATGTAAATGTTTAAGACCTTCCCTGCCCCTAGGCTTAAGTGCACCTGGAGCCAGTGGTGGGAGGCTTGTTTATCAGGAGATACTTTGTAATTAGGCAGTGGGTCAAGAGGGTTGTTACATTTTCTGACCCTGGAGAAGGCTGTATAAGCCTGATGCAAGACTTTGCTTTGGGGCTCACTTTGAGAAGTGTTGTGTGATTTGACCAGATGAGACTCTGGGCAGCCATTGTTGAGAGCCCCCTGGCTTTGGAAACCCAGATGTTGATGCTTCCCTCTCTGGTAACTGTGATTAGGTATGGAATTATGTAATGGTTGGACAGTTTGGAAGCCTGTCTGCTGAAATGTTCTTGTAACCTCTGTATATTCTGAAAAGGAACCTTTTCCCCCTGAACTAGGTAAATGATATATGTTTGATTGATTAAAGTAAGCTTGTTAACCCACTTTGAGTTGCTTTCCTTTGGCAAAGCAGATTTAAGAACCCGTGTTGCTAGCCACCCTGGAGATGCTGGGGTGCTTGCTGCTACAGTGGTCCAGCTCCTGCCCCCTGGGTAGCAGAGGCCAGTGGCTGCTGCAGTGGTTGCTTCCAAAGCTCTAGGCCCACAGATCGTGGGGGGACCAAGTGGCTGACCAGAAGGCATTTGCAGGAATCTCTCTGCTGGTGCTGAGGCAGGATTCTCTTACTTTGCCCTGCTTGGATCTGGGTCACAGTCTTGGGTGGCGGTCCTGGGGTGAGGAGCGCTGGTGGGGCAGAGCTTGTGGAGGCTGTGGAGAGGCAGGTCCCTAGAAGAATTTCTGACAACAGCTGTGCAAAACCCCAGAAATTTGGGACACAGCACTCTCCACTCTGGAAGCAGAGTTCTACCTTGGCAAAGAGCTCAAAAGTCAAGCAATTGACTGGTAAGATGAGCAAAGAGAGGAAACAAAACCAAACTATAAAATCCTTTTTTGTGACAAAGACAATCAAAACCAGAAGAAGAACCAGAAGAAGACAAAAAAGTCAAAACTTCTGCATCCAAAGCCTCCAAGAAAAATATGAATTGGTTATAGGCCATGGAGGAGCTCAAGAAGGATTTTGAAAATCAAGTAAGAGCGGGACAGCCAGGTAGCACAGCGAGTAAGAGCACTGGCCCCAGAGTCGGGATGACTTGGGATCGAATCTGGGCTCAGACACTTAGCACCCACCCAGAAACACCTGGCCGTGTAACCTTGAGCAAGTTACTTAACCCCAATTGCTTAGGGGCGGCCAGGTGGCTCAGTGAGTAAGAGCACCGGCCCCAGAGTCAGGATGACCTGGGATCGAATTTGGGCTCTGATATTTAGCACCACATCCAGAAATAACTGGCTGTGTAACCTTGAGCAAGTTACTTAAGTCCAATTGCTTAGGGGTGGCCAGGTAGCACAGTGAGTAAAATCACCGGCCCCAGAGTTAGGATGACCTGGGATTGAATCCAGGCTCAGACACTTAGCATCCACCCAGAAACACCTGGCAATGTAACCTTGAGCAAGTTACTTAACCCCAATTGCTTTAAAAAATATCAAGTCAGAGAAGCAGAAGAAAAATTGGGAAGAGAAATGAGAGTGATGCAAGAAAATCATGAAAAAAAATGTGTCAAGAGCCTGTTAAATATTGAAGAAAATAACACCTTAAAAATAGACTAACTCAAATGGCAAAAGAGGTCCAAAAAGGCAATGAGGAGAAGAATGCCTTAAAAAGCCAAATTTGCCAGATGGAAAAGGAATTTTAAAAACTCACTGAAGAAAATAATTCCTTCAAAATTAGACTGAAGCAAATGGAAGCTAATGACTTTATGAAAAATCAGGATACTATAAAACAGATCCAAATAAATGGAAAGAATAGAAGGCAATGTGAAATATCTCATTGGAAAAACCACTGACTTGGAAAATAGATCCAGGAGAGATAATTTAAAAATTTTTGGACTATCTGAAATCCATGATCAAAAAAAGAGCCTATACATCATCTTATGGGAAATTATCACGAAAAACTACCCTGATATTCTAGAACCAGAGGGTAAAATAGAAATTGAAAGAATTCACTGATGGCCTCTTGAAAAAGATCCCAAAAAGAGGCATATGTAGGCAGCTAGGTGTTGCAGTGAATAGAGCACCAGACCTGGAGTCAGCAGGACCTGAGTTCAAATCTGGCCTCAGACACTTGACACATTTACTGGTTGTGTGACCTTGGGCAAGTCACTTAACCTCAATTGCCTTGCCTTCCCACCTCCAAAAAAGAAAAAGAAAAAGAATTATATATGTTAATGTCTTCTTCAAAGGCAGGAATGAATGAATAGCGTTTGTTAAACACCTACTATGTGTAAAACACTCTCCTAAGCCCTGGGGATGTGAATAGATAAACAAGACAGATCCTGCTCTCGAGGTACTCACATTCTAATGGGGAAGACAATACACACAGTTTTTAGCTGTAGGTCAGATGGGAAGATCTTTAGGTAAAAGGGCAAAGCAAATGATGATACATTTTCTTTAGTGTTACTGCCAATCATAAAATCATATTTATTTCTGGTGATGAACCATCGAACAAGTTCAAAGGCTTTGGTGGTGAGAACTTTCTTTTCTAGTCATTCAGCAGCTCTTCATCCTAAGGATGACATTCCCAGCTCACATTTTCCTTATTCCTTGTATGACGGTGGCAGGGGCTGAGGCATGCTACTGTTCCCAGACCTCTCAGGTTTAAGATATTAGGTTATTTCTCCTCATGGGTTACCTACTCCCCTGAATGCTGGTTGCCTAGATTGGGTTGGAAGCAGGTCCATTGGGTTGAAGTGAGGACAATCCTTTACTTGGGGCTCTTGAAAGGCTTATCTGCCCATAAGTAGTAACTAGTCAGTGGTTGGTACAAGTGATAATGAGGAGAGCCAGTCCATTCTGTATTGGGGTTTCTCCATTCAGTAATAGCTGCAAGAACCAGGCAAGAAGCATGGCCTTTCTTAGATTCAGGGTCTAAGAGGTAGTGGTCAAGGTGGAGGTGATGGTTTTACTCCCTTGGCACCTGATCTAGGGTAAAAGTTTGTAGAGAACAGTTTCAGTTGAGCATTGAAGTTAGAAGCTAACCGACGATATAAAAAACAGGCAGAAATTGCAGGATTTTGGGTTGGATTGAGGAAGAAGAAATAGATTCATAAATGACCTGGAGAGTTAAGAACCCTCACTGATTCAGTGAGAATTGATGACATTGACATAATTCCTCCTCCGTCTACTTTCCTCCTACTTAGCTGGATTGCAGGAGGGTAATTAAAAATAACCAGGCACTCAGTGACTCTTGGAAACAGAATCTCTTCCTAAAGGAAAAGAGCCAATCTGGGGGAATGGGAATTGAAAGTTGGAGTCTGAGTGAGAGGAGAAAGGGTCCAAATAAGCAAATAAAAATGGAAACCATTGGGGATGCGTGATTCATTTAACCAGTTTGACTCATGTTCTGCTAATGTTTCCTCGAACAATATGTTCACAGCTCGATTTAATTATAGACTATATTTACTGCTGCCACAGTAAGCCCATGAAAACCAGTGAATCTCACAATGGCTACATAGAGTGTGATAGTGGGAGCAAAGTTTCCTTGTAGGAGGTTGGGAAATGGCATGAGAGAGGAGGCATTTTACCAGCCACATGGAGAGAAGGCTTAAATGACTTCTGGGAGAGAGGGCAGCTGTCCCAATAAAATGGAAATCATTTCCTGGTTGATTTTAGACCCACTGGTGTAATCTGCCTCTCTAGTTCCCTGTTCCATTGTCTGTGGCTTAGGATTATTCCTGCCAGTTTATTAGGGTTTCGAGAATGCTGTGGAGGTTTAAAATCAACCAAAGGGAGACATAGGACTTAATCAGGGCTCTCTAAATGCCTTGTAAGCCCAGCTTGGCCACTGGTTCACAAGTCACCTCAGCCTTTTCTCGACTGATGATGCTAATCTTTCACATGACAACATTAATGGGGTGTTGCCTATTCCAATTCCCCCACACAGTGTAGCACTCTACATGCAATACTGCAGATGGGGTTACTAGTCAACTCCCACATTTTGTAAATCTTACTTAAGAGTGTGGAATACCTCACTTCTTTCTGGATTTGGCTTGCTCCTGAAACCCAGTGAGTCTAAATTCCCGGAGTTCAACAACTACCCCACAGTTTACATGAACTCTCTCTGGCTCCCAGGAGTAACCTTGTTGAGGGGAAATATACTTCCCAATGCTCTAGCTGTTGTGCCTCTATACAATATGTATTCTGTCAATACAACCAGCCAACTATAATAAAGACAGTTTTAGATCTTAAATATAACAATTGACTTAATGATATGGAAAAAGAAATACTCTAGATATTAGCATATTAAAGTAAATATGAAAATAATAAAATGTATCATAATAACCTCAATTTACATTTTTCAATTAATGTATTCAAATAACCATGGTGAAGAGTGAGCACTCACTTATGGAAGCCCATCAGGGAAACATATGAGGGAAGAAAACTCAGATGTTTAGAACGACGCACAAGGTCAGGAGCTAAGATGGTGGAGGAAGACCAGGGAGTTGCTTGAGCTCTCCTCAAACCCCTCCAAAAACCTGTAAAAAATTACTTTAAACAAATTCTAGCACTATAGAACACACACAATGACAGAATGAAGCGAATCTCCAGGCCAAGACAACCTGGAAGGTTGACAGCAGAGGTCTATCGCAGGCTTGCAGTCCGGCTTGTGCTACACCCACATGGACTGCATGGAGCAGATCTCAGACACTGAATCGCTGGTGGTTTCCAGGCTTCTCAGCCCACAAATGCCAAAGGGCATAGAAGGTCAGTGGGAAAACTCAAGGAGTGATGTGGGCTGTCCCCAGCTTCAGGGCAGTGGAGGCGGTGCTGGTGGCAATGGCAGTAGCAGCAATAGCAGCTGCTTCCAGAGCTCTGGGCCCACAGACAGAGGGAGATACAGCAGCTGATACAAAACCCCTGAAGACTGGGACATTACGCCCACCCCCACCCCCACCCCCACTGGAAGCAGAGTCCTACTCTGACAAAGAGCTGGAAAGTGAAGTATTTGTCTGGGAAGATGGACAAAACAGTGTAAACAAAGTCAGACTATAGAATCTTACTTAGGTGACAAAGAACATCAAAACACATGACCAGAAGAAGACAGCAAAATCAAAGACCCTGCATCAAAAGCCTCCAAGGAAATACGAACTGGTTGCAGGCCATGGAGGAGCTCAAGAAGGATTCTGAAAATCAAGTAAGAGAAGCTTAAGAAAAATTGGCAAGAAAAATAAGAACGATACAAGAAAATGAAAAAAAATGAGTCAATAGCTTGCTAAAGGAGACCCCCAAAATACTGAAGAAAATAACACCTTAAAGAATAGACTAACTTAAATGGCAAAAGAGGTTCAAAAAGCCAGTGAGGAAAAGAATGTCTTAGAAAGTAGAATTGACCAAATGGAAAAGGAGATTCAAAAGCTCACTGAAGAAAATAATTCCTTCAAAATTAGAATGGAGAAATTGGAAGCTAATGACTTTATGAAAAATCAAGAAATTATAAAACCAAACCAAAAGAATAAAAAATAGAGGTCAATGTGAAACATCTCATTGGAAAAACCACTGACCTGGAAAATAGATCCAGGAGGGATAATTAAAGAATTATTGGACTACCTGAAAGCCATGATAAAAAAAAGGAGCCTAGACATCATCTTTCAAGAAATTATCAAGGAAAACTTCCCTCATATTCTAGAACTAGAGGATAAAATAGAAATTGAAAGAATACAACAATCACCTCTTAAAAGAGATTCCAAAAGGAAAACTGCTAGGAATACTATAGCCAAATTCTAGAGTTTCTAGGTGAAAGAGAAAATATTGTAAGCAGTCAAAAAGAAATAATTTTAACATTGTGGAAATACCATCAGGATAACATAAGATTTAGCAGCATCTACATTAAGTGATTGCAAGGGTAGGAATATGACATTCTGGAGGTCAAAGGAGCTAGTATTAAAATCAAGTATCACCTGCTCAGCAAAACTGAGTATAATACTTCAGGGGAAAAAATGGATATTCAATAAAATAGAGTACTTTCAAGCATTATTGCTGAAAAGACCAGAGCTGAATAGAAAATTTGACTTTCAAATACAAGAATCAAGAGAAGCATGAAAAAGCAAACAGGAAAGAGAAATAATAAGGAGTTTACTAAAGCTGAACTGTTTACATTCTTACATGGAAAGATGACATTTGTAACACATGAGACCTTTTTCAGTATTAGGGTGGTTGGAGAGGAGAGAGAGAGAGAGAGAGAGGGGAGAGAGAGAGAGAGAGAGAGAGAGAGAGAGAGAGAGAGAGAGAGAGAGAGAGAGAGAGAGAGAGAGAGAGAGAGAGAGAGAGAGAGAGGGAGAGAGAGAGAGAGAGAGAGAGAGAGAGAGAGAGAGAGAGAGAGAGAGAGAGAGAGAGTGAGAGAGAGAGAGAGAGAGAGAGAGAGAGAGA
>NW_027186324.1:12190613-12287468 GCF_028583685.1 Petaurus breviceps papuanus
AGAGAGAGACAGAGAGAGAGAGAGACAGAGAGAGAGAGAGACAGAGAGAGACAGAGAGAGACAGAGACAGAGACAGAGAGAGACAGAGAGAGTTAGGGTGAGTTAAATACAAAGGGATGACAACTAAAAAATAAAATTAAAGGCTGAG
Organism: Petaurus breviceps papuanus; assembly: GCF_028583685.1. Lineage (NCBI taxonomy): Eukaryota > Metazoa > Chordata > Mammalia > Diprotodontia > Petauridae > Petaurus > Petaurus breviceps. Next base: position 12,190,762 of record NW_027186324.1, read on the forward strand.
AGAGGAATAAATTGGGGGAGGAAGAAAGGGAGAGATATAATGGGGTAAATTATCTCACACAAAAAGGCAAGGAGGTTTCACAATGGGGGGAGGGAGCGAGAAGGAGAGAGGGAATGAGTGAAGTTTACTCTCATTGAATTTGGTTTAAGGAGGGAATAACACACACAGTCAATTGGGTATTTTACACTACAGGAAAGTAAGGGGATGGGGGGGAATGAAAGAAGGGAGGGCAGACTGAGGGAGGGGGTAGTTAGAAGCAAATACTTTTGGAAAGGGATAGGGTCAAAGGAGAAAATAGACTAAGTGGGGGCTGAGATAGGATGGAGGGAAATATTGTTAGTCTTTTACAACATGACTGTTATGGAAGTGTTTTGCATAACTACACATGTATAACCTATATTGAATCTCAATGAGGGTGGGTGGACAGGGAAGAAGGGAGAGAATTTGGAATTCAAAGTTTTAAAAAACAAATGTTAAAACTTGTTTTTACATGCAACTGAGAAATAAGGTATACAGGCAATGGGGTATAGAAATTTATCTTTCCCTACAAGAAAATAAGGAGGAAGAAGATAAGGGGGGCGGGGCTGTGACAGAAGGAAGGGCAGACTGGGGGAAGGAGTGTAGCAGCAAGCACCCCAGTGTCCCTAGGGTTGCTGCCACCACAAGTTCTTGGATCTGCTTTGTTAAAGGAAAGCAACTCAAAATGGGTTAACAAGCTTACTTTAATCAGTCAAATATGTATTGTTTACCTAGTTCAGGGGAAAAAGGTCAGCACCCCGAACTTCAAAGTATACAGACAGAATTATCAAGACAGAGAAACAGATCAAGTAGACAGTTTTCCAAACTGTCCAACCATTACATCCATACCAAATCAACATCTGGGTTTTTCAAAGCCAGGGGGCTCTGGACAACAGCTTCCCAGAGTTTCATTTGATCAAATCACGGAACACTTCTCAAAGTGAGCCCCAAAACAAAGCTGCACATCAGGGATTATATAGCCTTCTACTGGCTCAGAGAATATAACAACCTTATTGACTCACTGGCCAATCAAGAAGTATCTACTGAAAAACAAGCCTCCCACCCCAGGCTCCAGGTGCTCTTTAGCCTAGGGGCAGGGAAGATCTTTAAAATTTACATTCCCATTACAAGGAGTAATCCATATGCTTGCCATCTTGGGGTGGAGGGCAGAGGAGAGATGGGGAGAAAATCTGGAGCTCAAAATCTTGTGGAAATGAATGTTGAAAACTAAAAATAAATAAATAAAGTTTTAAAAAGAACAACTCACAGCTCTAGGAGCAGGTTTCAATGTTATTGGTCCATTCAACAATATCTATGAAATGCCCATGGCCTCATATATCCAGCCCCTGTATACAACAAGTGTGGAAAGCTACTGAACTCTTCCTGAACTTGTACATGCCTAGCCAGGGGCCCTTCTGTTGCGATACAATAGTAAGACCCACCTTGCTGTACTTCCTGATAAGATGTCAGAATGACCCAGGGCAGGACATGGACATCTGGGTCCCTCGATAAATCAGGGTAGGGCTATACAACTGTCCAGATCAAGGCCTGGCTGTAACACACATGTTTTTACTCCCCACACCCGTTTTGTGGTTTGGGGCTTTAAATATTCCTCCCCTCCTGATGGTCGGTCAGGGCAGCTCTCCAGCTCGATAAACTGGTGCTCAGAACTATTGGCTTGGCTTGGGTCATTTCTCTCGGTCAGTCCATTTCATCTATATCTCACAAAACTGCTTCTCTGCTCACTATATGACTGTTGAAACTCACCACAACTGGAGAAATCCTCTTTTATATTTTAACACAACTTTTGGAAATTATTTTAATTAACCATCATCTTTAAAAGGATGTTTAGAAACTGTTGGCTCTTAATATATCTCTAATATCTATATTATTATATAGATAATATATATAATAATAATCTCTTTAAGCAAGAGAACTGCCAAGTTCATCAAGCTGGGTATCTCTGGGCTATACAGTCTAGCCTGGTCAGTTACTCACTCATTAGCAAGCTGAGCTGTCCTATCAGAATAGAGTTTGAAACAACACAGCTCAGATTTATAAGACAACTCACCAGGATACCCCTGGAGTCGTCATACCCTTCCCCTGCTTTTCCTTCTGAAGCTCGAAGTGGCAGCAGAGACAAGTGACAAGTGCTTAGGAAAAGCTTCATCTTTCTATAACTCTAGAGGCAATGAAGGGAAACAGTTGTCCCTGAAGCTCCTAGCCAATTACATCAGTTCTCTCCAACTAATCAGAGATCACTCAGCTGAAAGCTTCTCTGCAGTCCTTCTAACTACCTTCATTCCTGTGGAGCATCTCTTAAGCCCCTGTCCCCCTTCTTCCCTTTTTCTCCTCTCTTTCCTTACCCTTCTGTCATTCTTTCATTGAAGTAATTATAGTCTTAAGTGAGAATTTCCTGGCTCTCAATGACTTACCTTTTACTTAAAAAGTCATCCCCTCGGGGCGGCCAGGTAGCACAGCGAGTAAGAGCACCTGTCCCAGAGTCAGGATAACCTGGGATCGAATCTGGGCTCAGATACTTAGCAACCACCCAGAAATAATTGGCCATGTAATGTTGAACAAGTTGCTTAACCCCAATTTCTTTAAAAAAAAGTCATCCCCTCTCTCCCACCTTGCCCCCACCAATTTTTCCTATCAAATGGACAATATTTAACATTCTCATAGTCTCTCTTTGGTCTCCACACTTGAATTTCTCTAGTTTTTAATAAATAAAAGACTGCCTCTATAACATTAAACTGTTCCCACATAAGTGAGGTATCACTTGACATTGTGTGTGTGTGAGAGAGAGGTAGAGAGAGACAGAAAGACAGAGAGAGAGAGAGAAAGAGAGAGAGAGAGAGAGAGAGAGAGAGAGAGAGAGAGAGAGAGAGAGAGAGATCCAAGTCCTCAAATCCACACCACAGATCATCTCTCCAACTCGCTGAAAATCTCAATTAAAACTTTCATTATACACATATTTTATCAGGTTACACTGAAATAAAGTTATTTTTCTACTTGTACTAGAAATTTAAAGGTTAATAGGTAACAATGACAGTATCTTACATTTTTGATAATAAATAAAAATACTTTTTTTTTGAGAAAAACACTTTTTTTCTGTTCTTTTCATTATTTATGGTGCTACATGAAAAGAGACAAACATGATGGCTATAATTTTAGCTTCCTGGGGGGCGAGGGGGGGCTCAACTGATCTCTTAAGCTTGAGTGTTCTTAACTGCAGTGGGCTATGCAGACTAAGTATCCTCACTAAGTTTGGCATCAGTAGAGTGAAACCTTGGAAGCATGGAGCTACTAGGTTGCCTAAGAAGGGACAAACAATCTCAGGTCACAAATGAGGCAGGTCAGACTCTCCTGTTCATCAGAGTGGGACTGCAACTTTAAGGAGCTTTTGCACTTATAGCCTGGGTGAGATGGGGACACCTGGTTTTAAAAAAAGAGAAGGGAAGGAAAAGTAAAAAGAGAAGGGAAAGGGGGGGGAATTTGGAAGGGAAAGTAGTGTATCTTACATTAAAACATTTGAAGATAGCAATTATGTATCCCTTAAGTCTTCTCTTTTTCAGGTTAAACCAGTCAATTAATTAAAAAAAACCCATTATTAGGCACTTATTATTGAATGATAATATTCTATTTACGCATTTATTTTGAAGACTAAATGTAAACTTTTGGGCTTGAACTGGGGAAACATTGGACAAATATTGGAGAATTCTCAGTTCCTTATCTGATCTCAAATCCTGGCATCGTTAGAAGGCATAAGAGATACTTCCCTAAAAGGTGACTTCCAGTCAACTTCAAAACTAAATATGAATAATTGTGGGGGAGGGAATTATAGATTGTTCATATCACTTATCCCATCTGTATGAAAACTAATATTCAAGAAGTGACCAATTCATATTCACATTGATTATGTTGATGATTAAAAGTTTCTCTTTTTTTAGATATTTAAAAATATTTTAAATTAATTTGTTTGTTTACTTTTAGTTTACAGGATTCAATTCCATAATTCCTTGAGTTTTACATTTTGTCGCCTTCCCTCCCCTCCCCCCATGGCGACATATAGTCAAGTATAGGATCTGTAAATACTTTCACATTAATACATTAGTCAGGTTATAAAGACGGATTGTATCAGATGGAATGAAAAATGGTAAAGAGGCCATAAAACCAAACAAGAAAAGAAAAAAGATCAGATATTTTTCTTCCATCTGGATATAAACTCAGGTCTTTCTAGTTCTTTCTCTGGATGTAGACATCTCTCTCCATCATGAGTCTTTTGGGATTGACTTATATCACTGCATTGCTGAGAAGAGTCCAGTCTATCAAAGTTGGTCATCACACATATGTTGTGTTTGTAATTGTGTACAAATTTCTCCTGGTTCTATTCTTCTCACTCAGCATCAGTTTGTATAAGCCTCTCCAGGTAAATATGAAGTCCATCTGCTCCTCATTTCTTACAGCACAATAGTATTCCATAACATGCATATACCACAAATTATTCAGCCATTCCCCAATTAATGGGCACCCCCTTAATTTCCAATTCTTTGTCACCACAAAAAGAGCTGCTATAAACATTTATGTACATATGGGTCTTCCTCCCACTTCTATGATCTCTTTGGGATATAACCCTAGGAGTGGTATTGCTGGGTCAAAGGGTATGAAATTATTTATAGCCCTTTGGGCATAGTTCCAGATTGCTCTCCAGAATGATTGGATAAGTTTACAACTCCACTAGCAATGCATTAGTGTTCCAATTTGTCCACATCCTCTCCAGCATTTGTCATTTTCCTGTTTTGTCATCTTAGCCAATCTGACTGGTGTGAGATGTGGTACCTCAGAGTTGTTTTGATTTACATTCCTCTAATCAATAGTGATTTATTATTATTATTATTATTTTTTAAGCAATCGGGGTTAAGTAACTTGCTCAAGGTTACATGGCCAGTTATTTCTGGGTGTGGTGCTGAGTGCCTGAGCCCAGGATTCGATCTCCAGGTTGTCCCAACACTGGAGCCGGTACTCTTACTCGCTGAGCCACCTGGCTGCCCCTAATCAATAGTGATTTAGAGCATTTCTTCATGTGCTTATAGATATCTTTAATTTCTTTCTCTAAAAAATTGCCTTTTCATATCCTTTGCCAATTTATCAATTGGGAAATGAATTGTATTCTTATAAATTTGACTCAATTCTCTGTATATTTTAGAAATGAGTTCTATGTCAGAGACATAGGTTGTAAAGATTCTTTCCCAATTTCCCATCTCCCTCTTAATTTCGGTTAAAATTGGCTTTGTTTGTACAAAAGCTTTTCAATTTCATGTAGTCAAAATTATCCATTTTACATTTTTTAATGCTCTCTAATTCTTGCTTGGTCATAAAGTCTTTCCCTCTCTACAAATCTGACAGGTAAACTATTCCTTGTTTTCTGAGACTGCTTACAGTATCAACCTTTATACCTAGATCATGCACACATTTAGACTTGATTTTGGTATATGGTGTTAGATAATGGTCTATGCCCAGTTTCTGCCATACTATATTCCAGTTTTCCCAGAATATTTTGTCAAATAGTGAGTTCTTATCCCAAAAAACTAGGGTCTTGGGGTTTATCAAACAATAGATTACTATAGTCGTTGACTTCTGAGTCTTGTGTACCCAATCTATTCCATTGATCAACTTTTCTATTCCTCAGCCAGTACCAAGGAGTTTTGATGACTGCTACTTTATAATACAGATTAAAATCTGGTATAGTGAGTCCACCTTCCCTAGCTTTTCTTCTCATTAATTCCCTTGATATTCTGGACCATTTTTTCTTCCAAATGAATTTGTTACTATTTTTTCTAACTCTATAAAGTAGATTTTGGTAAATTAATTGGTATGGCACTAAATATATAATTTAATTTAGGTAAAATTGTCATTTTTATTATATTAGCTCGACCCATCCATGAGCAATTGATATTTTTCCAATTAATTAGATCTGACTTTATTTGTGTGAAAAGTGTTTTGCAGTTGTGGCCATATAGGTCCTTGGTTTGTTTTGGCAAGTAGATTCCCAAATATTTTATAATGTCTAACAGTAACTTTAAATGGAATTTCTCTTTCTATCTCCTGCTGTTGAATTTCATTGGAAATATATAGGAATGCTGAGGATTTATGTGGGTTTATTTTATATCCTGCAACTTTGCCAAATTTATTTATTGTCTCAAGTAGTTTTTTACTTGATTCTCTAGGATTCTCTAAGTATATCATCATATCATCTGCAAAGAGTGATAGCTTGGTCTCTTCTTTGCCTAATTTGATTCCTTTGATTTCTTTTTCTTCTCTAATTGCTACTGCTAACATTTCTAGTACCAGATTGAATGAGGGATGATAGTGGACACCCTTGTTTCACCCCTGATCTTATGGGGAATGCTTCTAGCTTTTCCCCATTACATATAATAATACTTGCTGATGGCTTTAAATAGATGCTACCTATTATTTTAAGGAAGGCTCCATTTATTCCTATACTTTCTAATGTTTTTCATAGGAATGGATGTTGTATTTTGTCAAAAGCCTTTTCTGCATCTATTGAGATAATCATGTGGTTTCTGCTAGTTTTATTGTTGATATGATTAATTATACAGATGGTTTTCTTAATATTAAACCATCCTTGCATTCCTGGAATAAGTCTTACCCGATCAAAGTGTATTTTTCTTGAGATAAGTTTCTGTAGTATTTTTGCTAATATTTTATTTAAAATTTTTGCATCTATATTCATGAGGGGGATTGGTCTATAATTTTCTTTCTCTGTTTTCTCTCTTCCTGATTTAGGTATCAGTACCATATTTGTGTCTTAAAAAGAATTTGGTAGGACTCTTTCTTCACTAATTTTCCCAAATAGTTTGTAGAGCATTGGAATCAATTGTTCTTTAAATGTTTGATGGAATTCACTAATAAATCCATCTGGCCCTGGAGATTTTTTCCTAGGGATTTATCTGATGGCTTATTCAATTTATTTTTCTGAGATGAGGTTATTTAAGTAATTTACTTCCCCTTCAGTTAATCTGGGCAATTTGTATTTTTGTAAATATTCATCCATTTCCCTAATATTGTCAAATTTGTGTGCACACAATTGGGAAAAATAATTCCTAATTATTGTTTTGATTTCCTCTTCATTGGAGGTAGACTCGCCTTTTTCATTTTTGATGCTCATAATTTGGTTTTCTTCTTTCTTTTTTTATAATATTGACTAAGGGTCTATCAATTTTGTTGGTTTTTTCATAAAACCAGCTCTTAGTTTTATTTATTAATTTAATAGCTTTCTTAATTTTAATTTTATTAATCTCTCCTTTGGTTTTCAATATTTCTAATTTAGTATTTAATTGGGGATTTTAAATTTGTTATTTTTCTAGGCTTTTCAATTGCATGCCCAATTAATTTATCTCCCTTTTCTCTAATTTAATCATGTATGCACTCAGGGATATAAAACTTCCCCTAAGAACTGCCTTTAATGTATCCCACAAATTTTGGTATATTGTCTCATTATTATCATTCTTTTAAATGGAATTACTGATTGTTTCTATAATTTCTTATTTGACCCACTCATTCTTTAGTATTAAATTGTTTAATTTCCAATTAGTTTTTAGTCTGTCTTTCCATGGCCCTTCATTGCATATAATTTTTATTGCATTATGATCTGAGAAGGATGCATTTAATATTTCTGCCTTACTACATAGAATTGTGAGGTTTTTAATGCCCTGGAACGTGGTCAGTTTTTGAGTATGTGCCATGAACCACTGAGAAGAAAGTATATTCCTTTTTATCCCCATTCAGTTTTCTCCAGAGATCTATCATACTTATCTTCTCTAAAATTCTGTTCACCTCCTTAACCTTTTTCTTGTTTATTTTGAGGTTGGATTTATCAAGTTCAGAGATGGGGAGATTAAGGTCTGCCACTAAGATAGTTTTGCTGTCTATTTCTTCCTCTAATTCCCTTACCTTCTCCTCTAGGAATTTGGATGCTATACCACTTGGTGCATATGTTAAATAATGATACTGCTTCATTCTCGATGGTGCCTTTTAACAGGATATAGTTTCCTTCCTTATCTCTTTTAATTAGGTCAATTTTTACTTTTGCTTCATCTGAGATAAGGATTGCTACCCCTGCTTTTTTTACTTTAACTGAGGCATAATATCTTTTACTCCAGCCTTTTACCTTTACCCTGTGCATATCCCTCTGTTTCAGATGTGTTTCTTGTTAACAGCATATTGTAGGATTATGATTTCTAATCCATTCTGCTATCCATCTCCATTTTATGGGAGAGTTCATTCCATTCACATTTACAGTTATGATTATTATCTGTTTCTTTCCCTCCATCCTATTCCCTTCCCTGTTAATGCTCATATTTTCCCCCTTCTCCCTTCCCCCCTTAATAGTTTTCCTTTTGACCACTGCCTCCCTCAGTATTCCCTTATCAGCCCCCCTCCATTTTCTTTCCCTTTCCCCTTACTTCTTCCCTCCCTACTAACCACCTCCCCCTTTCCTAGCCCTTTCCTCCTCCTACTGCCTGTAGGATATTTTTATACTTAATGAAGTATGTTATTTCTTCTTTGCACCAAGATTGACAGGAACAAATCTCATGCGAAGCTCCTCTCCCTCCCCTCTTTCCCTCTAATATGATACATTTTGTATCTCTTCTCCACAGAGTCCTATGCTTAACTGGTTGTTATTCCCTCCTTGCACCAGAACCAATGAGGGAAAAGCTCATATAATTGTCATCTCCCTCCCTTCTTTTCCTCTGCTATACTGTTTTTATGCCTCTTTGTGTGGCATAATTTGTCCTTTTACACTTCATTCATTCCTCTTCTTCCATTGCAGTCCCTTTGTAGCCCTTAAACAAAAAGATTTTTTTTAAATCATCATTTTGTGTATTTTATATTCATACCCTCTACTTATCTATAATCAATTTGCTGTTATCAAATAGCAGGGTGTTTGTGTTTTCCTTGTTTACCTTTCTATGTCACTGCTGCATCTTGTAATTGGAGGTAGAATTTTCCATTGAGTTCTGGCTTTTTCATCAGAAGGTCTGGAACTCTGTTATATCGTTGAATGACCATTTCTTTGCCTGGAAGAATATTCTCAGTCTCGCTGGGTATGTCATCCTTGGTTGTAACCCAAGCTCTTTTGCCTTCTGGAAACTGTATTCCACTGCCTCTGATCTTTCAATGTAGAGGCTGCCAAATCCTGTGTAATCTTCACTGTGGACCCTCGATATTTGAATTGTTTCTTTCTGGCCGCTTGGAGTATTTTCTCTTTTATCTGGTAGTTTTGGTGTTTGGCCACAACATTTCGAGGACTTTTCAATTTGGGATCTCTTTCAGCAGATGTCTGGTGGATTCTCTCGATTTCTATTTTACCCTCAGGTTCTAGTATCTCAGGGAAGTTTTCCTTAATGAGCTCTTGGAGAATGTTGTCCAGGCTCATTTTTTCATCATGATTTTCTGGTAGGCCTATAAAAATGTGGAACGCTTCATGAATTTGTGTGTCATCCTTGCGCAGGGGCCATGCTAATCTTCTCTGTATAGTTCCAATTTTAGTATATGTGCTGCCAAAGCGAGCATTGATTAAAAGTTTCTATAGGAGAATTAAGGACCTCTAACTCAAAAGTCAAATAGCTTTAAAAAGCTACTTATATCCTGTCACTAAAAATAAGCAATAACAATAACCTTGTAAGGAATTTAAATCTGGAAATAAATTCTTGCATTTCCTTGTTCACTCTGAGGTCAAAACCATATTTTGGGAAGTTTTCCTTTTGTTTTCTCCTACTTCCATTGCCTCTAGGATCATTATCCATTCCTCAGGGACAAAGGTAAGAGGATCTCCAGGAATGTGCCTTTCACTTAAGGTACAGAACACGTCTCCACACAAAAGGCACTTCATCAAAGCCAAAACACATCATGCAGAAGGAGAAGACTGCAGAGAAAAAAGAGCTTTGCTTTAGAAAAGTGAAAATAAAGAGAAGTAGTTGGGAGTTTGTGGCAATGAATCATAGATTTTCAAAGTCAAAAGGGAACTCAGTGTGTATCTTGCCCTGCTGATACTTAAAATAAATGTCCTCCCCAAAACATGTGATTGGTAGGTAGTCATTCCAGATCCACCTAATGGTCAGGGGTTGGAGAAGGACCTATTTCCTCTCTCTTTAGGAAAATTTCCCTAAGTTTATCTGTTTATAGCTTCTGCCCTTGGCTCCTGCTTCTGCTCCACTGAGCAAAGCAGAAAAAGTGGTGAACTGTTTTTGCTTTTCTTTGTCTCATCAAAGCTTAGCAAAGTGCCTGATCTATGGTAAGTGCTCCTCAACAAACTCTTGTTGACAGACTAATTCATTTACACCAAAGTCCTCCAAATACTTCAAGACAACTATCATGAGTCTCCTAAATCTTCTCTTCTCTAAGTTAAACAATCACTAAACAAACCTTTATTAAGTGTACTATGTGCCAGACAGGGCAGCTGCATGGAATAGGGAGAGTTTGGTCTGGAGTCAGGAAGACTTAAATTCAAATCTGGTTTCAAACACTTACTAGCTGGATGACCCTGGGCCAGTCACTTAATCCTGTTTGCTTCCATTTTCTTATCTGTAAACTGAGCTGTAGAAGGAAATGGTTAACCACATTGGTATCTTTGCCAAGAAAACTCCAAAGGGGAGCATGAAGAGTCTGATGTGACTATAAGACTGAATAACAACAAAAATTTGTCAGACACTGTGCTAATACAAAAGTGAAAAAGTGAAAAAGACAAAAGTGAAAGTGAAAGTACGCTCAAGAAGTTTTTGTTGTAAAGACCTATAACTGTATAGTTGTATGCAAAACACACACCAACAAGGTAACCTTGGAGGAGAAGGGACTAGCATCTGGGCGGACCAGAAGAGGCAGAGTAGCTGGCCTGGAAGGAAACCAGGGGTGCCAGGGAGCAGAGGTGAAGGAAGAGAAAACACTCCAGGCATGAAGCAGGGGATGATACAAAAATTCAGAGATGCAAGACAAAGCATTGCATGTTAGAAACAAATCAGATGGCTCGACTGGATTGTAGGGAAGGAGGAGAGGAGTCCTAAGGAGCTAGAAGAGCAGAAAGGGATGAGGTAATAAAGAATTGTCCAGTCCTGAAATAAATCAGTAGAGGAAAAGACATCTCTAATCAAGATGAAGAGGGTGTATCTGAGCACAAGGTCTTTTCCCAAATCGATTCTTTTGTGAAGACATACTAGGGCCATCTTTTGCCTCAATTCTTACCTAGCCTCAAACTATCGAAAGGGCTTTGCTTCCAACAAACTGAGACCTGGGAAAGACCTTAGCTTAAAAAGGCCAAGGTCTCCCACTGCGTTCAGGACCACGGTCAGTGGTTCTGACCTATTTCTTTCCATTGGACTCTGATCACTCTGGAGGAGAGAGGGAGGCGGATAACCATGCATGGCTCTGCCTCACGAAAGTCCAGCTCACTTGCGAGTCAAGACCTCATTCTGTGGATGTCATTGGTTCTCTTCCAGAACAAAGGACGAACAACACAAATCTGTCCACCAAGAAAACAGACATATGAGCTCAGGAGGAAAGGAAGGAGGGGGAGGTATCATGTGAGGAGTGAGGCCTAGCCATGAGGCTCCAAAGCATCTGAGCAAGAAAACCCACCTCTTTTTACCTTTCATGATCCAATTCTCCCCAAATTTTAATGAAAGAGGCCAGGACACTGACTATTGTTGTGGCTAGTCAAACCCAGCCTCTGTTTACAGGCTAAATGGAGTTAAAGATTCCCAGTGTGGAGCAACGGAGCTGAGAGTAAAAAGCCAGAAGCAGGAATGGAATGACATTTCTAGGCAGATGTTCTAGAGGGAGGGGGACTTCCCTTACAGTCAGGATGGCCTTTTGGCAGAGAAGGGAATATTACATTTGATATGAACGATATTAAAATTAAATTTCCTGTCAGAACTTTAAGTGCCAGACATAGTAGTATATATTTAATCGTAAAGATAATGGGGAGCTCCTGGAACTTTTTTGAATGGGGGTAACTGCAGGGATATGCAGGAGCCAGCTTCAATGACCTCAGCAGAGCTGATTGTTACATTTTCAGTGTGAACATTTTGCACTTCAGAAATAGGCAGTTTTTACAAATCAGGGTTTGATTATTGTTTTGTTGATTATCTAGACTTAAGAAAATGATGGGGAAGATGATAATACAGATTAAACTTAAAAGTGTATATTGTAAAACATTTTCCCCAAGAGAGCTAGTTGTTTAAATGTTTACATTTACCAGCATCATCCCACTGGACCTGCACTGTAGGAAAATCATTTTGGTAACTATTTAAAGGATAGATTAGAGGTGGGAGAGGCTGGAGTTAGGAAATAGTATGCTACACATGAGGAAGAGAAAGAAGGTCAATTTGGTAGGAACACGTTGCTCATGAAAGGGCAATAGTGTTTCCAGATATCAGTCCTCTGAGAAAAATGATTATTTTTTCTTATTATACTAACAGCCACTTTTGCATACAGGATTCAAAGATGGTTCTTTCTCATTCAAAGCCCAGTCTCTCCAGGACGTTTCTAACCTTGCCCCTAAATTCAGCCTACCCAAACCATCTTAGCTAGGTGGAACGTTACTGTAACCCAACCATGGTTCAGCTCAGGTAGAACTGTGTGGAGAATAGATTCCTTTGTATAGATTGCTGGAGGTGCATGATCTGGGAGAGTGTTGACAAGATGAAAGTCATATTCCCCCAGTCCCTCAAGAGAAAAAGCCCACCTCTCCTTATAATATTCACTCTTTCATTAATTGTTACCAACAATGGTTGATTTGAGGAACATCCACTTTCCACAGATATTTAAGGCATTCAGTATCTCCATTAAGTGTCTTTGGTTATGAGAGTATGTGGGGTGAAAAATCCCATTGAAAATTTAATCGAGAACACGGAGGTTTCTCAGGATTAAAACAGGAAATTTTTATTCTCTTCCCCACCAGTCTTCTTCAGGAGGGATCAGGGAGAGGAGGCATATTACAAAAGATGGAACAAGAATTTATACCCTAACGCAGTCAAGCCCCCTCCCACCACTGGCTGGGAGGTGGACTTACAATCTGAGCACAAAATCTCCTCCAATGATAAGGAACAAAGAAGCCCACCACTATCCCCTATTGGCTGGGAGGTAGGCAGGGAACCAGGGTATTGTTCATGTCCTTATTTGGCAAACCCCAAAGTGAGGGAAGGGAAAAAGTCTCAAGCAAGGGCAGAGGTGAAAAACCCCTGAAAGAGGCTAATGCTGATATGGCAGTAGTTAAAGAAGGGGGAAAGAAGAGGGAAGGGGCTTGCTCCCACAAGAAAACTATGGGCTGAGAAGTTTTCACCTTTCCCATTCAAGAGAGACCACTGATTATTGATTGTTTGCTAGCCTAATTAGTAAATTAATTATCTAGAAACTCTGTCTTTTGAGCCTTTCATTGTCACCCCTCCCACAGACACTGTCCTCAGAAACCATTACACATGAATCCCCAGGAAAGGGTGACAAGGATAGTGAGGGCATTGGACACCATGACACATGTCAATCAACCAAGGATAGCTCTCTTCATGTACAGAGAGAAAGAAAGTTGGATTTGTTTGGCTATGCCCCAGAGAGCCCAACTTGGACCAACATGAATTTACAGAAGGGCAGTGAAGGTATTATCCTCATTATGAAGGTAAACTTCCTGAAAATGAGAGCTATTTAACAAACACATAGGCTATTCATTTGGTCGTGTCTGACTTTCTGTGAACTCATTTGGGGTTTTCTTGGCAAAGATACTGGAGGGGTTTGCCATTCTCTTCTCCAACTCCTTTTGCAGATGAAGAAAGTGAGGTAAACAGGGTTAAGTGACTTGCCCAAGGTCACACTGTTAGTAAGTGTCTAATGCCAGATTTGAACTCAGGAATATGAGTCTTCCTGCCTCCTGGCTAGTCACTCTATTCACTGTGCCAACTAGCTGCTCCTCTGCTGATTATGTCCAATTTATCCTGTTGTATATCATGTCTGTACATAGTTTTTGTAGGTGAGCTCCTTGAGAGCAAGGACTGTCTTTGTCTTTCTTTGTATCTATAGAATTTAGCAGAGAATCTGGCACAAAGTAGGGGCTTTGTTGCTTGTTGACTGAAATCCACGGATCAAGTGGAATGCTAGCCAAGGTTGTTGTTAGAGAGGAGTCTTATTCAGTCACTGCTTGGCCTCAGTGGCCTCTGACTTCCAACTCCAAGCTTTATGTTTCTGAGATTTTGATTATGAGATGACAGAAGCTGATCTAGGCAGCACACAATGGAGTCTGATGGAGTCAGAATTGCACTGAACCAAATGACCACAGGTAGTACTGGGGGTTATAAGCCTCACAGTTTGGGAGATTTCCAAAGGAGCCCTAGGGGGGTTTGATTTGGAAGGCTAAGCAGCTTTTTGGGTTTTATTTCTCTGTTGATAGACTCTGCCTCTTTAATGTACTAGAAGTTTCTCCAAGAGCATGCAGGCGAGGTACCCAGGGTTAGCAAAAATTACCTTTTCTGTTATGATGAATGGAAGGAAAGACACCAGCTGGGTCTGTTTTTCTGCTAGCAGTCAGGCTTTGGAATTCTCAGTTAAGGATATGGGGGGTGGGGTGAGATGGAGATTAACCTACCTCCACTCACTGATGTCCCATGGAAATGCTGGCCTCTCTGCTTTTGAAAGCTTCATTCAAAATGACACAAAATTCATTTCAGTTCCTCACTGTGCTTGCACCTGGAAATTGAAGACAACACAATAAAAGCTCATTGTTTCTGTGGTACTTTAAGGTTTAAAGAACACATACAATACAACCCTATGAATTACGCAGTGGGAATGTAATAAGGAACATGGAGGTTGCCCTGAAAGACTCCTACCTTCCTTACGTGCCAGTGGTACAGTACAAAGAGAGCCACATATGGAGTGTGAGGGCCTGGCTTTAAATCCCAGCCCTTGTGCTAATGATTTTAGGCAAGTGACTTAACTTTGTTGGGCCTCAGTTTCTTCTTAGTTTAATGAGGGGGTGGGACTAGATAATCTCTGATGTCCCTTCCAACTCTGAGTCTCTGATTCAAGGCTAGGGCACTGGGAGATCCTCTAGGATGGCAGGATCCCCTATGCCTAGCTCAAGGGTTATATGGAATGGGTACAAAAATGAAATAAAATGGAAAAGGAGCTGCAAAGAAAGTGAAAACATTGAGACATTCCTGAGATGCTTTGGGTGGAGAGCTGAAGCAAGGTACTTTGTCTCAGGAGGCAATATAATGAGAGGTCAGTGCTGCTGTCTGCCCCTACCATTTTTAGGTTCCAGAGACTTTGGAAGTCAAAAACCCAGAGATCAGCTCTCCATGGAATGAGCTGGCAACCTTGAGCGGGTGCTGAGGCTGAAGTAGCTCTCCCTACTGGTCACTGAGTATACTAACAGAACTGAGGAGTGATAATTTCTTAATCCTGAATAAATTTTTTGGCAGGAATCTACCACCTTGGGAAGTGGAGGATCCCATTTGTGTTTAGTGGCAAAGAATGATTCTACTACTTTATTCTCTATTGCTATTTATAATGTCTTAATGTTTATATTAAAAGCTTTACTATTAGATTTGTGGCAATATCATGGTTTGTGAATAAAGAGAGCTGCATTGATGGGGGCTTAACCATGATTCTTATAATTGACACCTCAAAACAGCTCATAATAAACCTGGGAAAAGTATGAAAGTATTCCAGAGCCAGAGTATTAGTCCATTGTTGTAGAATTACTAATATCATCCCCATTTTATAGGGGAGGAAGCTAAGGCCCTTAGGGGTTGTGCCTTCAAACCCATGTCTCCTGACTCAAGTTGAGTACCACGCCTAGTACATCATACTGCCTACTGAAGCAGAGTTCTAAGAACTTTTTTTTATCCCAGGGACTCAGCAATATTAAGAAATATTTAAATTTGAGGTAGTGTGGTATATTAGAAAGAACACTCATCGTAGAGTCTTAAGACCTGAGTTCCTTTATTGGATTTACTGCTTATCCATGTGACTATGGGTGAGGAAGGAAAGCACTTCAGTGCAAAGGCATGGAGAGGGGAGAGGGACAGAAAGCATGGCTTGATATAGAATATATGGAAGAGAGTAGAATAAGCCAAACAGAAGAATGGGGAAATGGCCATGTTGGCAGTTGGAGGTGCAGTGTATTAGAATACTGAATGTGGAGTTAGGAAGTCCTCAGTTCAAAATCTGACATCAGGCACATGGTGAGCTGTATGACCCTGGACAAGTCACCTACCTTCGGTCTGAGTTTCCTTATCTCTATCTTGAGGATAATAATACATTACCTCATAGGGTTATTATATCAAATGAGATAATATTTGTAAAAAGTTCTTAGCATTGTGCCTGGTGCACAGTAGATGCTATGCAAATGCTCCTCTCCTCTCCTCTCCTCTCCTCTCCTCTCCTCTCCTCTCCTCTTCTCTTCTCTCTTCATTTCCCCAATATATCTCTCCTCCCTTTCCCATCCAAAGAGCCATCCCTTGTTACACGGAATAAAAAGGGAGGAGAAAAGCAATTAAGCAAAACTAATCAATTAGGCAATCAAATCCAATTCTATGTTCAGAGTTGCACATACATAATCCCTTCTCCCTCCCTGTCTCCCCAACAAAAAAGAAGGGAAATGTGTCTTTATAACTCCTCTTTAGGAATAGACAGCCAGGCGGTGCAGTGGTTAGAGCTGTGGACTCAGGAAGACCTGAGTTCAAATCCAGATTCACACAATGACTAGTTGTGTGATCTTGGGCAAGTCATTTAACCTCTGTCTGCCTCAATTTTCTCATCTGTAAAATTGGGATAATAAGATCATCTAACTCCCAGGGTTATTATGAGGATCAAACACAATATTTATAAAGTACTTTGTAAACCTAAAAGACCTATATAAATATTACCAACGATTTAGCTTTGTCTTTATAATTAGTGTCCAGTTCTGATGTCAGATGGTGTTGCTATTGTTTTCTTGGAGTCTCTTGGATTCTTTCATGTTGCATTCACTCATTGGCATCGTCCTATGCTCCCTGTATTCTTTACAATATTTGTTTCTTGCATTCACGGACCACAACTTGTTTATCCAGTTTCATTTTTTTTCTTGCAACCACAAAAAAGTGTTACTATAAATATTTTGCTATATACGGCTCTTTCTTTTTATTATTGAACCTCCTTTGGGCATTTCTTCATGATCTTTTCCCAGGCTCGTTAACGCCTCAACAATCTTCTGCCAGTCCCTTTAGTCCCCAAGGATGTTAATTCATCTGGGTCCTATGACAAGCCCTGAAGAGCAGCCAGACATTCCTTTATCCTGTGTAGCAACTTTTTATTAGCTATTTTCGTTCTCTTCCCCCCCAGTCCCCCCAAATTATTCTCTTTAGCATAGAAAAACAAAAGCAAAAACATTTCTGTCTTCTTCCTACTTTCTGTTATCACGGTCCCATTTCCCTCTCAATGGTGATCCTAGAAAGATTAAGGGGCTCTCCTATTTTCTTTTTTTAGCTTTCCTCACTAGCTTCAACTCATTCTTAGAGGCAGCACTTCTGCAACTCAAATGTATGTTTCCATCCTGTATATACAGACCCGAATGCACTTAGTTATTTGCATTAGTCTTCCCCATTAGAAAACAAGGTCCTTGAAAGAGGGGACAAATTTTTTTTGCCTCTTTTTGTATTTCTAGTGCTTAGCATAGAGTGATTTTATCCCTTCCCTTTTCCTTCCCAGAGAGCCAGCCTTTATAATTACACATTAAAAAAAGTGTAATGAGAAAAAAATGGGCAGAACTAATGTATGCAATGAATAAATCTGATGTTATATACTTTGTGCCCACACTCATGGTTCCCAGACTCTGCAAAGGAGGGAGGGGAGATGTCTTCTTTCAGATCTACTCTTTTAAGCTCTTTATTCCTTTTGAATAAGATGTAACAGTGCAGAGACATATTCTAGTTATGGGTTCCATCTTCTGAAATGCCAATAATAACTATGAGGTCAAACTTCCCTCCTTGGTCTGGGATCTCTAATGCCCTTTGTTTTTTATTCATTCATTTATTTTATTCTTTGACATTCATGGATATCTGAGGGCATGGGCTTACTGTGGCTGATCCACATCTTGGATTTTACCTCTTGTGAATTATGGGGTATCACTACTATCTATTCTTTCTATATATTCTATTCTACTATCTATTCTTTCTAGATTTTAGCTACCTTTTGTGATATCTGACAAATTCCTTCATCCCCCTTCCTTCTGATTTCAATTTGTTAAGGCTCCAGACAAATGTATTTTTACCAGCCCTCCTAAGATTTACTCTATTTCTGCCCAAGAATACATAACTCCTATCCTTTAAATTAAAGCATAAATTAAAATGCCATTTTCCCTTTAACCATCTTTTAAACCAGCTGCTTACTTCCTTAGATCATTTTTGGCCATGTAAACACCGCCTGTGTCAGGAAGGTCTTCATTTGTTTACACATAAGTCACCAGAAGAGGATGATAATCATTTAGTTTGACAGTTATTGGGGGCAATCTGCCCATCCCTCTTGAACACACGCAAAATAATACATGCACAATGGAGAATAACCTCTTTTGTTAATGTCAGATAGACAAATGCATTTGTGGGCAAATTAACTGAGACAAAATAAACCATCAAATTTTTGGATAAAGGATAAAATTGCAGCTGTTTATATCTTTAAAAAAATTACTTTTAATACGTAATATATTATTTAGCTGCAAGCATTTGTTTTATGTGATTAGGCATTGATCCACAAAATTTTGATATCCATAATGAAATTAATTCATAATGAAACCACACTTAGTAGATTGGATACTGAACATACATTTAATGAATATCCCTCTAAAATGTGATTATACCCTTATAGTTTTTCAATGGAGTTTTACATCAGGAAATTCTCCAGGCCATTTAAACATATTTATTTCCATCTTTTGGATAAATTTCTTAAGTTTTTGTGATGTATGGCATAGTGCAAGGCTGTTTGTTTTGCAGTGTTCTATCTCCATTTGGAGATTTTTATAATTCCAGAACAATTCTGCTTCTCAGTATGTCAGCGCATTTGTCATCAATACCTCAATGGAACAAGCCTTGCAGGCCCACTGGAAGTGACAAATGTCCCAAACATTGTTGGGATAGAGGTGGATGTTTTACAGTATAACAAAGACATCCAGATGATTATAGTTCATGAGGACTTCTTCTGATAATGGTTTTGGTAGAGCCGCGAATGAAAGTGAGTTTGGTTTTTAGGTTTCACAGCAATAATTTGTCATTTTTGGATAGTGGGTTTTTTTTGACTGAACTTTCCTTTGTGCTTCTGTGAAACTGATCCATTTCATTGTGCTTTTGAATGGTGATTGAAAAGCTTGACTCCTTTCTATCAACAGCCACTACAATATCTCTAACAGTCATTGAAGTATGCTCAGTAATCAATTAGCTAACAGATAGGAAATCAGTTCAATTTGGTTTCATCTGGTCATGGTTAGATATCTTGTCATTCTAGTGTCAGTAAGAGTGGACACATAACACACGCACACACACACACACACACGCAACCACTGCTGTCATAAATAAAACTATCAAAGCTACTATTTGTTCCAAGTACTTCACACACAACTAGAACTGCATCGATATCTTTCAGTTGGGAGTCGGCAATTGATACTAATGATCTGTTTTTCACCCTATCCATCCTGCTAATCTGTTCTGATGTTACCTGTCATCGTTACTTGGAGTACAAGCAGCTGCTTCCGCCCAGGACGGTCTGGTTCTTCCCCCTATCAGAGCAGTGTCATGCCTGTTACTAACTTCCAAATGCTCAGTCCTCCTTAATCTTAGTCCCTTCACTCTGAGCTTATCTCCACTTTTTCCTGTTTGTTCAGTGTTGCTCACATGTTGTGTCCTCCGTTAGATTGTGGGCTCCTTGAAAGCAGAGACTCCCTTCCCCCTTTTCTTTGTGTCTCTAGGACATTGTATAGTACCTGGCACAATGGAGGCGCTTAATAAATGCTTGGTGACTGAGTGTGATCCTTCTTCCCTTTCTTCTCTGGGCCATGTTCTTCCCCCTCCAATATCCTAAGATGTCAACATCCTGTTTTTCTGTTCAGGAAAATTAGTGAATGTTTTGTGTTTACTACTCTTTTGTGTGGAGGAAATAAGTACCTGTCCCATACTTTATGTTCTCTATTCAGTACCTTTCCATTCCCCTCTTTGAGGAAACTCTAGATCTCAGCCCAAACCTAATTCTTAACCATTTTTCCCCAGTAGTGAGAAAACGAGTCTGATCATTCTTTTACATGGTCAGATTCCCTTAACACCAAATCCTGCCCAGATTATGTACATGGGTCCAGAAAAGAAGAGGCCCATACAGTAGAAGGGCCAGGGGCAGGGGGCCCAGCCACCTAGGCCCAGCTGTGGCTCTTAATGTTAGACAGATACTAGGGGAAGTCTAACAGTGCAGTTGTCAACCACTTTGCATGTTTCTTTCCTGTTCTCTAATGATTAGCTTGTGTGTGGTGGGCCACGGCAGGGGACCCTGCCTTGGATGGCAGAGCTGAGAGAACGTGGGGAGCCCTGCCTTCCCACAGCAGGGCTGAGAATTGGGAGACCTGCTATTTCCCAGCAGGACTGAGAGTGCTTTCTGCCCAGAGGCTGCGAATTAAAAGAGACAGGGGAGACTCAAAGGGTGGTGGAAAATAAGAGTTTCATTTATTCTTCTAAGTGCAAGCCTTTTATAGGACGCTTCCTAATGGCTGTCCCCTGTGGACATTGTGCACCACAGTGTTCTTAGGCTGGGGCGAAAACACCACGCTCAGGGATCCAATCCTCACACCTGCATGCTTGAACTCTTCCCTGGGGGATGGGGAACGGATCCAGGCCCGGCAGGGAGCCCTTTACCTGAGGGGGCTTATTCAGCCATCAGGGTCAGAGTCCTACTGGCCTGTGGTCCTCAACACTTGTGCAAGTTTTTAGAAACTTCCTGCTCCTTAGTCTCTTCCCTAATTTCCTCCCCCTCTTTTTGTTTTTGAAGTTCCCTAATCTTGGATTTAGTCCTGTCTCTGACCATGACCAGCTTTGTGACCACAGCAAGCGATGCAACTTGAATTGCAGTTTCCTCACCAGTAATATGGGAATGAGGATCAAATGAGTTTAAATATGTAAAGTATCAGAAGATCGATTGCTGTTAGCCAATTGTTTGGAAAGTGAAGACTAGAGTAGATGAAGGTGAAAATCCTAAGCACATTTTCTGTGTCTTGGGGTCAGACAACTTTAAAAACAATGGAATTCATGTGTCGTTACATTTGCTTAGTTGAGAAATAGCCTTCCACAGACACCTCCGAATCCTAACAGGCCCCTCTGCTACGTACAGTTGAGAAAAACCTTTTTATTTGATAGTTTGGGTTTAGGTGGGGCTACAAATGAAATGTCTGGATTCCCCCTGGGGCAAAGGGTGATTTAGGTGTTGCCATT
This sequence comes from Petaurus breviceps papuanus, assembly GCF_028583685.1. Lineage (NCBI taxonomy): Eukaryota > Metazoa > Chordata > Mammalia > Diprotodontia > Petauridae > Petaurus > Petaurus breviceps. Next base: position 12,212,286 of record NW_027186324.1, read on the forward strand.
TATTCTGTTATCCATAACGGGGATAGGAGGACTAGGTAGGAAGGAGGTTTTAGTGACCATGAGCAAAATAGTTTCTCTGAGCCTGTTTTCTCATCTGTAAAACGGAGATCACAGTATTGTACCATATATCACAGGGAGTCGTTGGTATGGATTCAAAGAGGTCATATATGAATGTTAGTAATTTTCCTTTTTTTTCCCAGTCAGTGGCTAAATTTATTGAAACATCAAGAGGGAGAAAGGTGGGGTTCCTGGTGAACTTACCTATTTATTTCTTCTTAATAAACCTTAAAGTACTTAAAAAAAAACATGCGTTATTCATTCCACTCGGTCATTCCCTAAAATCCTGCCAGAATAGATTGTCTTGGTTAAGAAGCTAACTCCTTTAAAATATAAAGTTGAAGGGTTGACTACATGACCTATAAGGTCCTTTCACATTCAGATTCTATGAATCAGACATTGTATTTCCCTGAGAATATTCTCAGCTGTCAGTCATGCATCCTTTCATCTAAATACTTTAATTGGATCAACTTTCTCCTAACAATTATCAGAGACATGCCTCACTCATTCATTCATTCAACAAGAGTTTATTTTTTTATTGTGGGTGGAGGGGGTAGGTGGAATTGATTGGGAGGAGAGGTTTTGATGAACTGCTGAAACATAGGGTTTAGGAGATCATGAAGGCAATTCAGGGCTTAGCTGAAAAGTTAGCACTAAAAGACGGGAGAGGCTGAAGGAAAGGGGGTGGGAGCCTACTAAAAGCAAGTACTGCCTTCTTCACAATTTTAAGTTCACTAGCTGCTTAGTGAAAAACTCTGCCTCTGCATTCATACGTTAGCTGTAGAGTCACGCACAGTCTTCCTGAAACCCTTTGAAGAGTCCACTTCTCATAAGAGACCAGGATTGAGTCCAGCCCACAACACACACCTGTGTGGAAAACTGGCATAAGCGTAATGGAAATAATTATTGATCCTTTTCTATTGCATGCAGGTGTGAAACAGATAAATATAAAAATCAAGTCTAAGATTTACTGTGTGCCCACACATCTCGGCATGCTGATCACTCAGGAGTTAGCTAGGTGCTGTTGTGGATATAGTGCTGGGTCTGGGGTCAGGGAGGCCTCAGACACTTACTAGCTGGGTGATCCTCGGTGAGTCCCTTCACTGCTGTTTGCCTCAGTTTCCTCATATGTGAAGTGGGCATAATAACAGCTCCCACTTCCCAGGGTTGTTGTAAGGATCAAAGGAGATAATAATTATAAAGTACTTAGCACAGTACCTGACATATTCATCAGTTGTGTCCCACTCTTTGTGACCTCTTCTGGGGTTTTCTTGGCAAAGACACAGGAGAAGTTTGCCATTTCCTTCTCCAGCCCATTTTACAAATGAAGAACCTTGGCAAACAAGGTTACAAGTCACAAGGTGACTTGTCCATGGTCACACAGCTTGTAAGTGTCTGAGGCTCGATTTGAACTCAGGAAGATGACTCTACCTGACTCCAGGCCCGGCAACTTTGTGTCTCAGCAGGCTGCTAGGTGGCACAGTGGCAAACCATTCCAGGATCTAGCAAGAAAACCCCAGATAGGATCACCAAGAGTCAGATATGACAGAATCACAATGAACTTTCTACCTCAGTTTTCTCACCTGTAAAAATGGAAACATTCATACCAGTTCTCCTCATCTCCTGGGGGTAGGGTGGGGTGAAAGGTGGTACTTGTGTGTTTGTAAGGATGAAATAAGAGAACAGAGGTGAACATGAGGTAAAAACAAAGCCCAGCATCTCAAAGCCCTGCTTGCCACTGTTCTTCTGGCCTTTCTTACATAACAGATGACATCGCAGTCGCTCTTTCTGGGGCTCTGATGTAACTGTCCTTAATTCAGCCATCCTTTTTTCCATTTGGTTTGTACCACGTTGTCCATAGCTTCTGAAGCCCCCCTCCCCTCCATGTGCTTCAAAGCCCAGCAGCCTGTGACTCCCTGACCACTGCCACCCAGGAGACAGCACCTGTCCTCCTTCCTTCTGGCGGATGGTGATTCATTGCATGTGTTTTTTCTTCTTTTTTTAAATATAAAAAGAAAAGGTTGAAACGTGTCAAATCTCAAACTGCGGCAGCATATCTATTTAAAGATGCATGAAAGCAGACTCTTAGCAACTTCCAAAAAAGTGAAACCCTGGAACCTTTGAAAACTCATGAACACTTCCACAGCCTCAAATAATTTACCTTAATTCTTACAGGGATTTACAAAGTACTGAATGCTGCTTCATACACCCCTCCTCCTCATTACCACCTGCCCCTTCTGTCTCAGTAAGTGCCAGCTCTAATTTCCTCCTGGGGTTAAACTCCTTTAGAAAATGCAGTTTCCAGCGAATAAGTGATACCTAGGTGGGTGACTCTTAAGAGTAAGCTTCCCTGGTGCTCAGAGAACCTGCTAAGTAAGAAATTAGGAAGACTGAGAAAAGACGAAGGCAAGACAAACTGTGGACCCTGCTTGGTTCTCTCATCTTTGATTCCTCTTGCTTTACATTAGAGACTGCTTTTTCCTCTGCATCTCCTAAATTTATGTTCATAATCCCATTTCAAGACTTTAAAAAACTATTAGTCAAGCACATTTATAAACATCTGTTATATGCTACACACTGTATTGGGCTCTAGGGATACAAAGTAAAACAGCTCCTGACATGCTCATCTATGCCAAAGAGGTATGTCTATACTAATAAATCCAACATTTTGGGGTTATTTCTGGTTGAAACGGCAACGTGAAAAGCCCAATCATCCCATACAAACTCGTGTAAATATGTGAAAAGAGCCCCCCAAATTCCAATGATAAAGAAATCTGAAAGAGGCAGAAGCCAGTGCCTTTATCCAATACAAAACTGCACAGACAAGATGGTCAGAAATCTTCAGAGAGAGGTGACTCAACAGGGAAACCAGTGCCATGGCAGTTACAATGGAAGCCAGGAAGCTGAGGAGAGGATTGAAGCCAGAAAAACCAGCCAAACTCCAGTAGATGGACTTGCTCTGAGCAAAGACAGCCTCTGTCAGGTCCAGAACCACTAATCAGGTACATGAAGCCAGATCCTAGCTCAGGTCTGAGAGAATAAAAGGGAGGGTGGTAGAACCAGACTCGACAAATCACTGCATAGGAAAGTGGGACCTTGCTAGTTCCCAAAGTAACAATGGGAACCACATGAACAGATAGGGTCAATTTAACACTTGTTCATTAATGCTTGGAGGGCTGTGCAGGATGTGATCTCTATCATCCAACTAAGGGATGTTGGGGTCACAGCAGAGAACATAAAAACTCCCAAATGAAAACAGTGCACAGAGAAAGCAAAACACCAAAGCCCACTCACTGTAGACCACTAGGAGAATGAGACAGGAGGCAGACTGTAATAATAGCCACCCCATGCAGATTAGCAGCAGAAATTCATCAGAACTAAAGGGAAGATAAGCCCACCCAATCCATTAAGATTGTTGGAGGGATCTAGCCCAAGCACAAAATCCCAAACCAGGGACTGAGGCTAAATTATCAGTAAACAGAATATAAAGCTAAAAAATGCTATGGATTAAGAGAAGCTTGAGAGGTGGTAACCTCACAGTAACTACAAGCAGATCCTTAGCAGGAGGAAAGGTGGTTTGGTCACACATGCTCCAAGAATGGCTGGGAGAAATAAATCTAGTGATAAAAAAATGAAATGAAATTCTGAGAGGAAAAAATTGAAGAGAGAATAAATAGCTTAGGACAGAAGACAGAAAACCTTACCCAAGTAGCCTGCCCCCTTAAAAACAGAATGAAGCAACCGGAATTCAGTAACTGTGTGAGACAACAAGAAATACTAGAATAAAATAAAAAGATTACACAACGGAAAAAAATATACCTGTCCAAACAACTGAATTGGAAAACAAATGGAGAAAATGGCATTTCAGAATCATTTTACTCCCTGAAAGCCACTCTCCCTATCTGCTTGTCCCTCCCTGCTGCCTATAAATGAGCCGCTCCTCCCCCCAAGCCCCGCAAGCCCCCAAACTCCCAGCATCCACGTCAGCTATCATCCTGCATCACTCCACCCTGTCTTAGACATTAAAATTCATGAAAAAAGCCATCTTAACTTTGTGCTCCTTTAGTCTCCTCAAACTCCTCACTCTAGCCTCCAATTTCTCAGCTGAAACTTTTCTCTCCAAAGTTAACACTCGTGTCTCACGATCTCTCCTCGATCTTCATCCTCTCAATAACTTTCTGAAGCCCTTGGCCCTGCTGACCACGTGCTTCCCTCGGATAGTCTCTTCTCTGGGTTTTGTGACATTGCCCTTCCTAGTGCCTTTAGCTGAATCCATGCCCCTAATTGTGGATGTGTCCCAAGCCTCTGTCCTGGATCCTTTTTTTTTCTCTCTACACTCTTACTCGGTGACCTCATAGTGTCACATAGATTCAATGATTGTCTTTATGCAAATAACTAGATCTATACGCCCAACCCTAGTCTCTCTCCTGAGATCCAGTCCTGAATCACCAACTGCCAAATGGACATTTCAAAATGAATATCCTGTAGGAATCATAATCCAAAACAGAACTGACTATATTTCTGTCCAAATCACTCCTCCTTCAAACTTCCCTACAAAGGGCACTGCCATCTTTCTAATGCCCAGGTTTGCAACCTCAGGGTCATTCTTGATTCCTCCCTTACTCATTCCATAGATTCAATCTTTTGCTACATCTTGTCATTTCTTAGTGTTGCTGCTTACTCATGTCTGACTCTTCGTGAGCCCATATGGCAGTTTTCTTGGCAAAGATACTGGAGTGGTTTGCCATTTCCTTCTCCAGCTCATTTTACAGACATGGAAATTGAAGCAAACAGGGTTAAGTGACTTGCCCAGGGTCACACAGCTAGTGTCTGAAGCCAGATTTGAATTTCAGGAAGATGAGTTTTCCTGACTGCAGGCCCAGTGCTTTACCTGCTGCGTCACCTCTTAGCATCTCTACCTGTACAACATTTCTTGCATATGTTTCCTTCTTTCCACTTGCACTGCCACACTATGATAGCTGAGGCCTTCACCATCTCTTGCCTGGGTTTTTGCATTAGGTTCCTAATTCTTCTCTCTGCTTCAGATCTCTTTCCACTCCTGTCAATCCTTTGCGGAGCCACCAAACTGACCACGTCACCTACCTACTCGTTCTCCAGTGACCCTCTATTTGGCTCTTAAACCTCCTCACAACCTGCCCCCTTCCTACGTCTCCAGGTTTCTCACATGTTACTTCCCTCCACACATTCTGTGGTCTTGTCACACTGAGTGTCCTCCATGTCTGGCGTGCTTTCCTTCCTCATCTTTCTGTTCCATTTTTGTCCCTGTATCCCTCATACCCAGAAGAGTATTTGGCACCTGCTGATTGATTGGCACAGGGAAAGACAAGTGCCCAGCAAACGTAGTGGAGATTTGGAGGAATTGACTGTGACACACGTGTCTTTTCCAATAGTGTGTAGGATGTCAAGAGACCAGCCTGACAGTGAGTGTGACTCAGTGTGCTGACAAAGTAGCACCGACTCTTTCCCCCTTCCCCTCTTTCCTTGTGAATTTTCTTCAATTGCATGTTTGGTTTAATTTCATTACATTTTATTTTGGTGATGGATTGTTTAGAGTTTTGGGGGGAAAACCAAGATGATGGCATTTAAGCATCTAGGAATACAGTATCCCTGAAGATTACTGGTCTCCAAGAGTCCATTGCTGACAAGGAAATTAAAATCAAGCATATTAACATTGGATACTTCAGGATATATTCTTTGGATGCATTCAGCCAAGATATATTAGAATCATAATTAATTCAGTCAACAAACACTTGTGAAGATCACTGTGATAGGCACTGGGGAAACAGAGAATTTAGATGAAACATTTATAACTAGCAAGAAGCTCACCATCTAAAAAGCAATTCTCTGACTTCATTGCATTTCGGGTAAAATCTGCCTGCACTGCTAAAAGGGACTTACTCAAAGGGAATTTCTTAAACCAATGGAATCACAGACCTGGTTCCAAGACAAAAAATGAAAAAATCAGAACTGAACAGGGAGCACATGGCCGGCACAGCATATAGACTGTGAGCAAAGGTGCTGAGAAGGGAGAATGAAGACCAGGAATGGAATCAAAGAGATCAGTTTGTCTGGAGGGTGCCATCATAGAATTCATAGCTACAAGTAACCTTAGAGATTATCTATTGCAACCTTCTCATTGACAGTTGAGAAAACCAAGGCTAAGAGAAGTTTTTGTGACTTGCCCAAGGCCACACAGGGAGGAGAATATGTGGGGGAAAATAATGTGAAATAAAGTTAGAAGGGTAAAGTGGGGACACATTGTGGGGGAAAAATGTTGTGAATGAGAGACAGACAGAGTCAGAAAAAGAGAAGAGATAAAGCAAAGAAGGACGGGAAGGAGACAGAGACAAAGGAGAGAAAAAGAGATACAGAGAGAGGGAGAGACAGAGACAGAGATCAATCCCTGGGGACAGCTGGAAGACATTATTCACTCTGTCAAGAGTGAGGTCCACTCCATGGATCAGTTCCAATTTATTCTTTTTAAATTCCCCAGCTGGCTGCAGACTTGGAAGGAAAGAGATGCCTGTCATTCATGTCTTTTCTCAGAAGCGCTGTCACTCAAGGTCCAGAATAAGTTTAATAGCGGTGAAAGATAGTCTCAGCTGATACAGCGTGGAACAGCATGACAATCAGATGGTCTGTCCTCAGCTGCCCTTGCCATGTTTCTGGATAGTTTCCTAATATTCAAAGGTGCCCAGCTTGATTACAACTGGGCAGTGCCGACATTCAGACAATGCATGGTGGGGCCGAGGAGAGCCTGTTGACTTTCTCTCTCGAGCTCAGTGGGGGGCGCCGGGTGTACCTCCACATGCCTACACGTTCTCATTGCGCTGTATTCCCACTTAAGATAACCTCCAAAGACGCCAGTCCTTACCCCAGGTTCCCATGAGGGGCACTGAGGCAATGTCACGAAGCATTTCTTCCTGGATACAGGAATGGCAATCTCTCTGGGCTACATCTTTAGAGGGTGGCTAGTACCTCCAGATAATGGTTGGCACACCCACAAAACCCCCACCAGCATGTTTGCTGTTAACAGTTAGCCAGTAGACAAAGTTCATAGCAAAAAGCATTTACTAAAATGGAACAGAACAGGAGCTGCACCCCCCAACCCCAACAGCTGGGTTCACACTATTCCTCTAATACTGTCAGTGCTCATTCGAAGAGTGGCCATAATCTTAGAGTACAACAGTAGTGATGTACATGTATTAGAAACACATGGGGCCAAGGTTACCCCCAGCTCCGGTACTGCCAGTCTTGGTGAAATGCTCCCTCAAGTCCATAGTCGGTTCTGCTTGAAGGCTCTTGTAGCCTCCAGTGGCTGCCCCCCTCTGCATCTGTGCCCCTCTAGAGTGCACCCTCATCTGTGTCTTAAACTCTTCTGAACTGATTCTCCAACGGCTGCATAGTGTGATTCTTTCTGATTGAATAGCTCTAGGGCTAGGTAATGTGGCTGATGAGGTGGGGAGAGAGAAATCCCTTCCTCCTCCTTCTCCCAACAGTCTTCACCACAAGAAAGTCCAGGTGGGCACTGGCCTGAACGTCTTTTAAAGGTCACCTGGAGGCATACCCCATCAATTGTTCATGCGATAATTTTTCTTCCTTCTGATTCAGAGATTCATGTTTCATTCCCTTACACGGGGATGAAAGTGAGGCAGAGGTCAAAGGAGGAAACCAAAGCCATGTGAAGCTTAAATAAGACTGTTTACATTTTTCATAGTTCCTTTTTGTGGTCACAGGCACCTTAAATATGTAAACGCAGGCTAGTCCTGAATGGACAACACAAACTATTCTCTAAAAAGTCATGATCTCCATCCTACCTGAGGCAAACTGTTGCAACTATTTTCATTCTCCTTTGGGGATGGAAGGAAGAAGCAAAGGAAGAGAGAAGATGAGATAAAGCTAAAGGATTTATATGTGATAAAATGCTTTCTGATAATCGTTATCCAATAGTAGAAGTTTCTGATGGAGATGTACTGTGGAAACTCCTCCTTTATAAGGAATAGAGACTGGAACTATGATTAGATTTGCATAGGGAACCAGCAGATGAGGAAACTCCCACTATCAATACAGATTGAAATTTAGAGTCTTTGCTGCCTAGACTACTGACTCAATGAGGGTATGTCAGAAGCAGCACGTGAAACTGGGTTCAGGATGGTTCCAATGTCGTTATGTACCCAGTAAGTCATGCTCTCTTCTTCTTTATAGGTCATTAAAAATAAGTCTTGTCTTCTTGTTCTTCCAGGATTTAGCAGAGCCAGGACAGTGAGATTGACTGCATGACCTAAAATTTTTTATCCTGAGCCTTAACAAAGGCAGGGAGAAAAAAGCAACCAGGGCACTGCCCCAAGGTACCAAAATGACTAAGCACTGATAACACTTGCTTTCCTCTGGCATAAGTGGGGAAAACCCTCCCATTCTTCCACGTCCCCCTTGTCTGTCCAGAGGCCTAGCAACTGCATTCCATGAATGGCCCCTAACATACAGCGGGCCCAGGCAGTGTTCTTTTATCCCTGCCTCCAATGAAATGAATTTGGCTTTCACTGGACTTGCCCTACATATGAAAATTCCCATTTAGAGTTCCACAAATTATGTTTCCCTTTTGATATTTCCCTGATAGAATGACAAAACAAACATTCCCTTCAGAGTGAAGCTGCTGGGCTAGACTATTTAAAGATAAACTTTGAACAGGGTAAAGTTGGGATATTTTCCCCTTGGTGGACAATGCCCAGGTGGCATGAATACTGAGAGACAACTTTCTGCTCCATTCAAGGCAAGATGTACCCTTTTTGATGACCAGAGATGAAAGACAGAATTTCGTTACACAAAACAGTGACAAAAATCACTCACTTTTCCTGCCCTAAAACATTTAAAAATAACTTGAGCAAGCAAATCTGTGGAGCAGGGACTTGCTGGGAACCATTTACAGGCACATACGATAAATGCTCAGAGAACAGATGGTGGGGACTTCAAAGCAAAGAGTCACCTTCAAAGAAAGTGCAGCAGGGGGGTGGAGGATGGGGGGGGGGGGGGGGCGGCATGATGACAATAAGGAAGCAGGCGAGACAAAAGAAACGATCCAGGTTGGCGGGCGAGACAGCTTTGCTGTAGCTTACATCACAAGGGGCCAAGCCTGCCTTCCTGTCTAGCATGAAATAGCAGCAATCAACGGCCTGAGAGGACATGCAGACCCTTCTCTGAGGCTCCGGCTCCTGTCGTCCGTCTTTTTTACTTACTGGAAGGAATGCCGTGTATTCATTAGGAAACAACGGGTTGGTAATGAACAACTTCTTTTCTTTGTGCTGCCACAGACGCAGAATCTGTCACTAGGAAGACAGACACTCGGGTGGGGATGCTGCAGTTAGTTAATGCGTATATTAAGCACCTACTATGTGCCCAGCACCGTGTTGGATGCTGGGGGTACAAAAATAAAACATATGAGTCTATGCCCTGAAGGGGGCCTCGTTCTACTGGCGGTGACTTGTACCTGTACACATTCACACACACACACACAAAGTACAAAATGCATCTGAGGCAGCTAGAAGGGCAGGGATAAGGAAAGCACTCTGTGTCATGATGGAGATCAGAGCTTATAGGACATGGAGGTGTGCACATGGGGAAGGACAGACGGAAGATGAAATGCAGTGCGTGTGCACAGGCAGCAGGAAGCAGCCCGGCCTCTGGATGAAGAGTCAACTGTAGGAAGGGGATTCGTGGGCAGCCTGCTTGGCAGGGTGTCCTGGGGCCCAGACACCTGAGAGCTGACGCTCCCTAACTCATCTCGGGGGCTCCAAGGGGCCTTTCTCCTGTTCTTTACCTGCGCACACTTAAGTGACTGCACATCTGAACCTCCTCTGACAAAGAACTTTCAGAGCAGAGGCACAAAGGCAAACGGCAGGGTTATTCAACAGTCTTGGGAATGAGCCAGTCACACGCTCTCATCTCTTCCTGTGTCAGGAACAGCTGCTTGTGCCACACTTAGAACCAGGAGGTAAATTAGAATTTCTCTTCGGCACTTACTGGTGTGTAACGGGACAAGGACATCACTTGTTTAATCCTTCAGCTTCCTCATCTACAAGATGAAGGTTATGATATTTTATGGCACATTCATCATTAAAAAGAAACCCTAACCTTCTGTAAACTCTGAAGTGCTACCCAAATGTAATTATTATTGGTTTTCCCCCGATTTAGGTTTCTGGGTTCTCCCTTACACTTCATATAATCTGTTCTGGGTCCAGGTGGGACAAACCTGTATTCAATTTAATGAAACGATCACTTATTAAGCATTTACCATGTGTTAGATACTGTGCTAGGATTCCCCCTCAAGGAACTCAAATGTGAACTCGGGTCCTCCTGACTCCAGGCTGGTGCTGTACCCACTGCACCGCCTAGCTGCCCTCCAACTCACTTCTGAGAGGCCAATGCACTGGGAGAAAGACATCGCGCAGTAATAGCTTCAATAGTAGTGTTTCTTCAGTAGTTTACCATAGTAGCAAATTTTACCAACCCAGTTAGTTTTTTCTTTATTTCCTCAGCTAGATATTATAACTGTTTTACCCTGATACAGAGTAGATACTCAAAGTTGGGTCATTTTTGCTGAATGATCTCAAAGGGAGATTTTCATTCACATAAAATACACAAGATATTTGCAAACAGTGTGGGTGTGTGCATGCTCTGAACATCAAATCTAACCACTGAGGGCTCCAACTCCCAGAAGATTGGGAATTCCTGTGAACATGATAGAAGGCAAGGTCCTTGAAGCCTCCTTTTCAGTTTTGCGTCCCTGGCCTACAGAAAGTGCTTAATAAACGCTTATCGATTTAGTAGAACTGCTAACAACCAGCAAAATGGCTTAAGTATTGGCAGAAGAGAGGAGGGAAATGGGCCTGGATAATTTGCAAATTGTCATCATCAATTTGGTCAAAAGGAATCTGGAACAAAGTCACAGTGAACAAAGGCCTTTTGACTCAAGAAACACAAAGGCCCAATACTAGCTCCTTGGAGATGTTAGTCACTGCAAAAAAGAACACCGTGCCAGCTCAACTCTATTTGTTTCAATCCCAATTAGTCCAAAACTGACCTTTCTTCTTTTCTGAAGTGGTAACCAAAGGGGAGCAAAGTCCATTGTTAAGTCTTTAAAATTATTCCAGCCCAGAGAACTCTGGTCACCACAAGTGCTCAGCGAGCCCTGGCGTTCTCTGCTTTATCCCAATGGAGAATCAGTGAACTACCTAAAAAATATGGGCCATTCTAGCTGTGCTCGCGCCTGTAATTCTCACTCACAGATGCACATTTTCCTTTGCTCCATGTGGGTCTTTCGAAGGCTCTAAAAAAAGAAAGCGAGACTGGAAGATTGCTTCCACACTCTGAAGCCAGCAGTTGGATGCCTGTGGAAATGCAACCCTATTCCAGGATTTCATTTTAAAGACCTTTTGAAAAAGTGAATCAAACACTTAGATTGAATTTCTTATTAGGGCTGATCTCCCTAGCTTGCACTCTAAGGGGCAGCACAAAATAAGAATGTCTGCTTCCTTCCACATCATCTCTGAGCAGGAGATTGTTTTAAATTAGAAACAGGCTTTTTCCAGAGAATTGTATCTTTTCTTTTGTACTCTGAAGTTGAAAAGAGGCCTTGCTTCACAGTGATTCTGTATTAATGTTCCAGCAAAGCAACCAACAAATGAATTAAATTATCCATATCCCCATAAAGCTGTCTCTGAAATGGAAATATTTTGAGAACAGAGACAGTTGTACCCGATTTGGATCAACAGCTTGAAGTTGAAACTTCTGGAACTTCTCCTTGAGAGCAAGGTCTCAATCTTGTACAGATGACATATTTGCCCTTTTCCCCTTCAAGCTTCAACCCCACTGGGTTAGTAAACTGATTAGCACATCAGCTGCAGTAGGTGCTTTGCAGAACTGACTATCCTTAACCTCTGAAAGCTTACATACAAGAGGTGATGTCTTTCCTTTCCCAAATTCAGTGTTTTCTACCTGTAACAGCCTCATTGACTTGCTCAACTCTATGGACAGGGACAGAGTCAGTGGGTGTGATAAGGCCAGAGAGGCAGTCCAATTGGCTACTCATCAGTAGACAAAGGGATAGAACTGGCTCTTGGAGAGGCAGAAATGTAAAAGGGAACCCATAAGGCAAGGCAGCGATGGGACAGTTTTGACCTAGTGTCTATATCTCATCTCTCCTCTGTTGAGAAATGAGTCAGAGGAATTGTCAGTCGCTCCTACTGATGGAAACAGTTAGGGGGGAGATCTGGCAGAAGTGTGAATGAAAATCCATGACACTGATGCTTCCTCACCCTGACCTTGACCCCTGAAATGCCCTGAGTTGAAAGACATTTTGGTACTGTGCTGCATTCTACATTCTTTTGCCCATGCATGGTTGTTGCCAGGGTGGGGAAATGGCCTAATTCTTTACTGGAACTCCTGGGTTCGGGGTGCCTATATACTGGTTGGAATCTGGGTTTAAGAAACCTAGGACATATAGTTAAGTTATAGATGTCCTACTATTTTGAAAATTCACTTCACTGAGTCTATACAAACTATAGCACTCCACGCTAAGCATACCTGTCTACTCTTAAGGTGGTCTGACTCCATCATATAAGATCATGGAACTAGGACTCAGTGAAGCCTAAAAGGTATTCAGGGAGGACGGCAGGGTTTTCAGTATGTAAGGAGTGAAAAAATCACAGCTCCAAGAACCAAAGGGGATATCAGAAGTCGGGTCCAATTCCCTTATTTTATGGATGAGGAAAGTGAGACCCAGTGTAGTTAAGAGCTTTGTCCAAAGTTGCAGACAGGATGTGAACTCTTCTCCTTTGACTTCACGGGCAGTGATCTTTTCACTGTATCATCCTAAATCCACACTAAATATGCCCCTCAGATTAACAAAATGACTTTAGGACAGTCCCTCTGGAAGATGGGCATTTTCCTCCCCCTGGTGAAGTTATCTTTCCTTGCATTATGGATTCTTCTGATAGTCTGGTGAAGCCTATAGAGGGGGGGTATGGTGGCGAATATTTAACCAGCTCTCTGAAAAAATATGTATGCACAACACACTTCTGCGTTTAAGCTGCCTTTGTAGTGCTTGCTTTTTTCCCCCCAAGGTGTAAATACCTTACCCTGGAAATTTAACAATCAGATCATTAAAGTGGGTTTAGGTTAGCTGCAGCATACCCTCGCCTCTGGATCCCTAACCAGAATAACGTTTTAAAATTTACAAAATGCATAGGATTCCCAAGGAAATCAATCCCAGTGAAATGCGATTATCAATTTATCCAAGTTTCACGGGTGCCAGGTTAGGAATCTGTTTTAGAGTCTGGATGAAGCATATAACCACTGGAGTCAGCAGCGATTCTTTCAGGACATGGTCCTCATGACCATAATCAGGTTAGTGATGGCAACAATGCCATGAGAGGCTGTTAACATGTTTTTGTGCAGTGGCAGGTGGGTGTATAGAGGTGACAGTGGACAGATGATGGATAGATAACATACATGCATGAGAGGTAAAGATGCATTTATTACACTATGTGCCAAGTCCTGTGCTCAGCTGGGGATACAAATACAAGTGCCTGAGATAGTCCCCATCCTTGAGCTTATGTTCAATGGAAGAAGGCTCTAGACACAAAGTGGAGAGGAATGATTGGGGATAGTGTGATGTGGACACAGCAAGAGGTGTGGAGGCCTGGTCCTGGGCAAGATAGGAAAGTCTACCTACAAAAGCAGGCTGACCTGAAGATCACATCCAAGACTGTGGGGGTAGGGAGATGAGAACAGTGGGAGGGCAGGCAACCAGCTGAGATATTCCATTTCCTATTATAGTTCCTTAGACGTGTGCACTCTTTGCTAGAAGGCTCTGGATGATGGGCACCAAGGCCTGCTGCAGGGCACAGTGCACAGCAAGCCCCTTGGGAACTAGCGGTTCTTCCATCATACTACACCTTTGTGTGTCGGAGCGAATTTCTCTCTCAGAAATCTCTTTTTGGCTGAAGCGTGCACCTGCCAGTCTGGGAAGCCAAGGAAAGATGGGCAGTAAAATGCCAGTTATGTCCAAGCACTATCTGATCATGAGGAAATGATGAGTGTTGGACTTGGACACTTAATGGGTGTGTAAGCTTGGCAAGGTCCTGCACTGGCTTGCCTTAGTTTGTTGTGAAGATCAGATCAGATATTTGTAGGGTGCCTAGCATTGCTGGCACAGAGAAAGCACTAATAAATGCTAGCTGTTATTACAGGACTTAGACTTTGACAAGATGCAAATCGGACCTGACATTTTTAAAAGGGAAAGGTTTCTATCAGAATCAGCAAAACCTCTGGAGAACCTTCCTCTACGAAGCTGATCTGAACACCTGCACTGAGACTTGAGGGTTCGATGAAAAAGAAATCCATGGTGCTGAAAGAACAAAAACGGCATTGAGAAAGAGTTGCCTGTGTAGCTGGCGCCCATGCACCATCAACTAGAACAGATGTGCACATAATTCTGTGTGGATTTTTCTCTCTTGGTAAACTAAAGAAGCAATGTGTAATCAGATACTAAGCATCCTTTAGTAGAAAGGTTTAGGCAAACTATCATTAAGACCCCGGATAGTAGATTTTTCATTTACTATTTTCGTTCTAGAGTTACTGCTTCTTTATTAGGGAATTATTAAAACTATCAGAGCATCTTAGGACACGAAAGGATCTTGGAAACCTCCTCCCATTACAAGAGAATCACAGAGCTGACTGCTTGGCTCCGTCCTGCACTAGCAGAGCATGCCCACAACGCTCCCTACAAGCAGCAGCAGCCAACAGAAGCAGAATGTTCTCCTGAGGCCATCTTTTCTTTCCTAGATTTCCCCCCACCAAGGCAGGCTGACAACTGCTCTTGGAGAGCTACCCAGGGAACACTGCGAGGGTAAAGGACTCGCACTGTTTCTTACAGCTCCCCTTCCCTCTCTCCTTAACACTGTCTTTCACTAGCAACAATGTTTGAGACATAGGTCCTTAGAGATTGTGCTGTTCTTGTGCCATCATTTTATTGTTTAGTTCTGAACAATGAGTTTGAAGGTTCCTATTACAAATTGCCTCTGTTCCTCTACATCATTATCTGTAACAAGATTTATCTAATAACATTAGAATGAAAGCAAATCTCTGAGAAGTTCTCAAGTCCCATGCCTGGTACTATTTATAAGACAAGGTATTGTTTTCCTTGGGAACATACCACTAATTTTCATCTGCATCTAATGAGTCATACCCATTACACCTGAAACTCCCTCAAAAGGGCAAGAAAAAGACATCCATTGCCTTGCCAGAATGTGCTAAAATGGCTCCACAGGGAAAGCCAGGATATTCCACTTTTGTCTCTTGGCAGACAAGGTGGTAGAAACCACTTCCAGGAAGATAGTATCCGCCTATGTGGTCTCTAGGGTGAGTGGCCCTGTTTCTAAGGAACTGTTTGTCCATTCTTTTAAAGTGAATTAAACCATACTCATGTCCACCCCTTCTCCAAAGACTCGACCTGTTTTCCCCAGGGGTAAGAAAATGAAATATTTCTGAGAAAAATGAGGAAGTCTTTTGGTTCAAAGCCTGCCAAGATGAGAATAATACCACCCTCCCAATCACAGGAACCAAATTTCTTAATTTCGGCAATAGACAAATTTCATCGAATTCTGAACATATGAAAATTATATCACGTGGAGGTCCCTATAATAAAATAAACAGAAGTCAATGAAGAAAAGTCAAGCCACAAAAAAACCAAGTTTCATAAAAAGATGTATGTACTTTTATATTTAAGGGGGAAAATAAAGTTCAGTGCACAGATACACTGCTCAGTGTTGAATGTTAAAATGTTTTTTCTATGTGACCATGGGGTACATAGATACTGCTCGGATAAAGGTCTTTTCCATCTTTAGGAGACATTCATAACTTGCAGAATCTATTTTTGTGCCTCTTCTACAGAAGCAGCTTAGGCTAGATTCTTATTTACTTTGTACTTAAAAGAAAGACATTTCCAATTCCCTCTCACAACCAGTGAGGCCAGATATTCCAAGATCTACAATACAAAAGTGACCTTTGAAAGTGACACGAGTGACTCAGGGAAAAGCATAGTTCTCATAATTTTTTATGGAACTTGTACACACATGGGGTATGTATGGGACAAGGTCAGATTCCAGTGTCTCTTGGCCTAACATTTTCTGATGGACTATTCCTTTGGAAGCAGTACAGAGGGATCCAGGGACCCAACAAAAGAAATGTCTTTCAAGGGAGGCCCAGGGCCGATCTGGAAGCATGTTAACTTTTGTGGGGGACGCCTCATTGCATCAGGCATCCTGTATTGGGAAGTAATTCCTGTAAGTAAGTGGCAACTGCTTTGGTCAGGTAAGTCATAGTCCCATAAGCTCCGCTTGGGGCACTATCATAGAAAAAGTGGCAAATTCCCGTTGCTGGGTCTTGTTCCAGGGTGTCCAGGACTCCCAGGGATGTCTGTGGGAGAGAGGAAAGAAGGTGATGGGGTGGAAAAAGATGATTGATAAAGGTGTGAGAGAGAAATATCTACATTTCTACTGAATTCCACAGGTTAGAAAAGGCCAGAAACTGGAAGGGAGGGATATCACACTATTTTCTTTTTAAGTAGGGGAAATAATTCCAATGGTGATACCAGGAGCAGCAAAATCGCCTTGAGTCTAGAAGGATTCAGAAAACTCAACGAGTTTTCACATACTCACCATCTTTAGGATTTTAACAAAATTTTATTTCTCTCCCCACAAACAAGTATAAATTTTCCTCCCTTTCTACTATGCTATCTTCTCTCCTAATATTCATTACTTTAAAATTGTTATGTGTGTTACTTATATTTTCATACAATTTGTTTCATAAATCACAGAAATGTAATTTTCTAAGTCGTAGGATCGATTTCCTACCTTAGGAAAATAAATTGCCTCTATTATATGACCATGCCCTCTCTTAGCAGAGTTTCTTTCAGGACATCACCCCACAAACCTGTTCCTTTAGGAAGAATTCATTGGCCATGTGCACTATCTGGTCTATGTAGATGATGCCCCCGATGCTCTTCAGCTCTGTGTCTGACAGAAGCGTGAGGACAAGGATGGCTTCTACCAGCAGCTGTCTGTATTCTGGCTGAGGCACTCGGTTCAGCACAGATTCCACATGAACAGCAAACTTGATCTCCTGAGGGGTCATCTGCCAGAGACAAGGGAACACAGGATAAAAGGAGAGAAGAAAAGATATATTTTGTCATGTTCATGTGAAATAAAGTGTCCTGAGATGCACAATCTCAAAGCGAAACGACTCAAGTTATACAGTCTAGGAAACAGCGTACTGGTTTGCTGTTGAGATTCAGTGAGGTGACCTGGTTAGAACAGTCAGAGAAGACACACTTTTATATTCAGTGAAATCTCACAGAGAGAAGCCATCTGTCCTTCACCAGCCGAAGGACAGTGGGATAAAATACAGAATTTAAACCCCTTCCAGAACTTTTCTGATTCTATGAATAAATGGCAAAACCAAAAAACTGATTACACTGTTCCCTCCTGCATATTTGGAGCTGTGATACCTCACTTTTAAGAGATGTTCTTCAGGCCCTGGGATGACTTACGTCTGCTAAATGCCAATGTGCAGACTGGAAGAAAGAAGATAGTGTATCTTTTCTCAACCTAATGCTTATAGTTTATGTAAACCAATCCAAGGTACAATAGTGTATGTTTGAAGACTGGGACTACACATCCAGAGAGAGCTGCAGCAATGCAGAACCAGTGGAGATGACGGTAGTCGGCTGGGAAGGAAGGGCCAGGAGAGGCTTTAGTTGTGCTTCTGGCTAATGCATGACAAGAGAAAAAAGTGAAATTCTAGGAGTCAGATATTCTCTTTGTAAGGCTGCTTGAAAAAAAAAAAGCATAGACTTTTAAAAGGTGAAAGGAAGTACTAACCACATGTAAACAAAGGGCTTATCATAAAACGGGAGGAATACTACCATTTTCATGACTCTACCTCTCTCGTGGTTGAAGATGGGAGAACATAGCCATCGATAGACAGACCATGGCACTAGAGAAGAGAAAAACAGCCAAGAACTCATTTTAGTATAAAGTACAGAGGGGGTTAAAATATACACACATAGCTATATACTCACCTTTGGACCGCCTATAAAACCTGCAAGATGCATGAAACACAGCAGGGTATTTATTTATTTTTATTTTTTATTTTATTTTATTTTTTAAGCAATTGGGGTTAAGTAACTTGCTCAAGGTTACACGGCCAGGTGTTTCTGGGTGTGGTGCTTAGTGTCTGAGCCCAGATTTGATCCCCAGGTCATCCTGACACTGAAGCCGGTGCTCTTACTCACTGAGCCACCTGGCCGTCCCTACAGCAGGGTATTTTTAAAGGAGGAATGTTCTCACTACCCACAGGGTCATCTTGATGGAACAGTTCTCAGTGGACCAACAGGCATCTTTCCTCTCTCACAAGAACAAATGTCCCCGAGGGAGCAGGTGATTGCTCCTTTAGGAAGCTCACAATCTAACTGACAGGGCTGGGTGGCTCCCCTTGGCGCCATACAAAGGGAGACTGCCATCAGTCTGGTCCATAAGGTGATGGTTCCGGGCATTTGTAATCCTCTATTTTTGAGACTTCTAAAAGAGCACCAATTTCACAAAGAACTAGTGTGTGCACAGATGCTGTGCATATAAATATCAAGCTCTGAATTAGCAAAAAGCTGCTTCTTAAGGACAAAAAGAACCTCTGATCGAGTCAGTGGAAATGTAGATGGGAGCGCACATTACTTAAGGGCCAGGCTTCTCTCGAGGGGCAGCGGCCCTTTTCTCTTGGTGTCTCCATCCTGACGCCAGCTCCGCTGGCCTTCACACTCTGCAGGGCCTGGGGCTACAGGGACGCTTGCTGATGGTACGCCTGCCTCTGAGTCCTCCAGGGCACACTGGAGCAGGCAAGGAGCCTTCTGCAGGGGGCCTGTTCTCCTATGTGGTGTTAGGAGTCTGAGTCTGGGCAGTGGGAGGGATCTTGGACTTTCCTGTAAAAAAATGTCCCCTATGGGCTATAGAAATCCTGGCATTCTATTGCTGGGCCTGTTTTTCTTTTACTTCTATTGTGAAATGGAAAAAAAAAAAGGGGGGAAAAATCTCTCTCATGCAGCTAGTTCCTGGTAGGTTTTGGAGATTTTACACAAGGAAAGCTAAAGAGAACAGATTTGTTCCTTTAAGCAAAAATAAAAATAAACTTTTACGTCACCTGAAGGAGAGGAGGGGGATGGAGTGAGATCTTTCTATTCCCTTCCTTTTTTGTATTCTATAGACAAACATGAGAAATTGTCTTCCTCCAGGCCCACAGCTGAGTTAAAGGAGATGCTGCAACAGCCTGGCTGCTCAGATTTAAAGGGGAAGCAACATCAGAAACTGGCTCAAAAGGATAAAAACTTTCCTAATAGTTAGCTGTCCCTCTCATCTTCCACATGATCTAGAAGTCAAAGGCTCTTTGTCCTTATCACAGGCTTTTTTTTAATCTTCTGTGTCCAGAATGAATGATTAAAAACCATCCTGTACTCTTTGGGGACACCCAGGATAAGGCATCTTCATCATAATAGTTTGCATTTATAAACTGCTTAAAGTTTCACATGGTACTTTATATACATTATGCCATTTGGTCCCAAATCTTGTGAATGGGTTATTCCAGATATTATCATCACCCCCATTTTAAAATAAGAGGACTGAGGCCTAGAGACGTTGAAATTCTGAGGAAATAAAAACATTTCTAGAGATGAAAAAAGAGGGAAGCTGTCAAAAGAGGCTAGGTAAGATTATAAAAGACGTGTATATATAAAAAGACAGAAGAGCAGACAGTAGAAAATGAATATAAAATGTCAGCCAAAGACTAGAAGCTGAGATAAAAGCTCAGAATTAGCCAAGGCTGGCAATGAATGCTAAATACAATGAGAGATTCTGCTTTGTTTTGTAGAAGCTTTACTGAGAGAGGATCAGGGAAAGGAGGAGATGAATTCTCACGGTTTTAATAATGACAGCTAACAGTGCTTTTAGGTTCACAAAGCTCTGTACATATGTTGTTCTTATTTGAGCGCAGATAGGATCATAATGGATAATGGCGAAGGAACCAAACTACTTAACTTATTTTGCTGATGCTTACTCTATCAAGGACAAAATAAAAATGTTCAGAGGAAGTAAAAACACAGGAAAAGTTAAGGAGATGCTGAAAGATCCCCAGACTTCCCTTAATTTGTTCAAGACATCTGGCCCAGATAAACACCAAAAGGTACCCAAAAAACTGGCAGATGTGCTGGCTGAGCTCAGTCATGTCATCAATGTGAAAGGTGATGTAGACAAACGTTAACTTGATTTAAAAAAAGGAAGGGCAGACTCAACTAATCAGTGAGTATCTGCAAAGTCAAAGGAGCTTACATTTCATCGAGATACATAAAAAACATACATACACATGCATAATAGATAGGCACACATACATGCATGTATTTATGTACTGCATAAATACAGAAAGTTAATGCCTATGCTTACATGTGTTTTCACTCCTGACAGAATGTAAGGTCCCTTAGAGTGGACATTTCATTGTTTCATTCTTTGTATCTGCCGCTCCAACAATCAGCACAGCGCCTAGCTTGTAGGCAGCACTCACTAAATGCCTGCTGATTTGTTGACTAATACATGCATGCTTATCAAGTTTGCAAAGCTGGGAAGAGCAGGCAAAATGCAAAAAAGTCTCAGCAGATTAGAATGTGGGCTTATCTAATAAGATAACTCAGTGTAAGAAACATCAACATCACCACCAGAGAGGGAAAGCACGGCTCAGTGCACGCGGATCTTTAATGACAGGAGAGTTCTGTGCGTGCACCGGTTCCATCTCTGCAGCATCTGTGGAACACGCCCCCTCCTCTCCCTCTGACACTGCCCCGCCTCTGCTGCAAGCCCTCTTCACCTTACATTACTGCCAGAGCCTGGGCTGGGGGTGGGGGTGGGGGGTTCTGCCGGCCTCACGTCTGCGTTCAGCCCCTGAGGTGCAGACTCCATTATGTCACCCCTCTACCTGATCATCTCCAGGGGCTTCCTACCTATCACCTCTAGGAGCAAATACAATGCTGGTTGGCGTTCAAACCCTTTGATAACCTCTACCCTCTTCCTTGCCAGTCTTTTCCCACCCTTTTCCCCCTCCACGTACTCTCTGACCCAGTGACACTGGCCTTCTGGCTGTTCCTTGTCTCAACTCCAGGCATTTTCTCTGGCTCTCCCTCCTCATCTTCAACTGCTGGCTTTCCTGGGACCTTCAAGTCCCAACTAAAATCCCACCTTCAACAGGAAGCCTTTCCCAACCCCACTTCCTGCTAGTGCCTTCTTGCTTTTCATTATTTCATATTTATTTCATATGCAGTTTGTTTACACATAACTGACAGTTCATTGCCGACCTTATTAGATTGTGCGCTCCCTGAAGGCAGGGACTGTTTTTTGCCTTTTTTAATCCCTCATACTCTAGCATAGTGCGCGGGTGCTAAATGTTTACTGCTGAGCACAAACTCACTGAGTTCACAGGCAACATGGCAGCTGAAATAGATAAGATGCTCAGTCAAGGACAGGTAAAGCTTGGTGGCCTTTAAGGTCCCTTCCAACCTGTGACTGATCTGTCCATGGTAAGGGAAGCTGGTATTTTTTCAGTCATGATTCTCCCCCGATTCCAAGGTCAGCACTGTTTTCACAGCCCCGTGCTGCCTCTGTGAATTGAGTTACCACACCAAGTGATATGTGTGCTTCCTGCTTGCTCAGGACTTCCATGATGCCACAATCCCACCTGAGCGCAACCTGGTCTACCCTTTGTGCTGACCTTTAGCTCCTACTCACCTTCTGAAGGATCTTCCACACTTTCTGGTAGAACCCCACGGGGACCCTGTTAATGGCACCATCTAGCCGTCTCCTGCGCAGCCACTGACCCTGGCGCTCTCCCCAGCTGAGATGATGACCACCAGAATCCAAAGACGACACTGTACCCGTGGGAGAAGAAGGAGTACTGCATCTCTGCAGGAAGGAAGGTAAGCAGTCTTCAGACATTAAGCCAATGTCCTGTACTAAAATCTGCAGGCTTTAGCAGTTAGCACAATATCATCTCACTCTAATGTGCTTTCTAGGATGACTACCTAATGAAGTTCATTCTGTTTGGATTTTTTCCCCCCATTTTAAAAGCTGGTTCTGTTAATAAGGTCATCCACAACCTGGCTGCAACTTACCCTTTTTAACCCTTACAACTTTCCTTCACATGCACTCTATATTTTATAAAAATGAAATACTCTTCTCCCCCCCCATTCCCATCTAAGCTTTTCTTATCTCTCTGTCTTTGTTCAAGCCATGCTCCCATTCCTAGAATGGGCTTCCCTTAGCCCCTCCTCCAGACCCTTTTTATGTTCAAGGCACAACTTGGATTGCCCCTCCCCACTGACCTCTTCTCTTTGAAAAAGAGAGTGATGTCTTCTAAGTTCTCAAAGCACAACTCTGAGAACTCTCCTGTGTGTAACAGTCACTTGTGCACACATTTTTCTGCTTATTATTATTATTATATATATATATTTCTCCTTATTATGATCCTGGAGAAGAGGATCTTTGCATCTCTAGTACCTAGAACGTTGTCTTATTCATAGCAAGTACTTAATAAAAATTTTTTGAACTGCATTCCCCAATTGTACTCTGGGTATGTTTGGAAGTTGCATTTAATTCTAGTGAATCAGGTATTGTTTAATAAGTTACTCTTACAGGCAACAACACCTGACATTTATACAACACAAAACTGCATTTGAGCCACATGACAATCCTTTGAGGTCGACACTACACATTCACATTTTAGGCTCAGAGTGGGTAAGTGACTTGCCCAGGGTCACAACAGTTAATATGATTCAGAGGCAGGATCTTTTTGACTCTAGGTTTAACAGTTTAGCCCTTATACCACGTGACCTTCTTCTGACATGAATGAACTGCTGTAGTTTCCAAATGGCTCCAAACTTAGCAGGAATAAATTATTTCAGACCAAGACTACTTCCAAGAGAATCATGATGGCTGCAAGAAACCACATGGCTGCCTGAAAATATTTCTTTTATTTGATTTTAAGCCTATGCAACCTTTATTTTCAGAGTTCTAGAACAAATATATTAACCAGAGTGTTGAGAACAACATTGGATATTTATTTACTAGAAGTAAAAATACTAAAATTTGCCAGTTCTAGAAAGGTCACTTATTTACCCTCAAAAGTCTGGTCCCACAAAGAGTTCAACAGGTTATAAAAGGGGAAATGGTACATCTAAGAATGAAGAAGGGAGACCAGAATCCATATTAGTATTACTGACCACACAGAGTCTGTCAGAGAACACATGAAACCTTCAGTCCCTTTTAAAAATCTTTCTTTCTATTTTCACAGCTATCCCAATACACTCGTCCTGTTTTCTGTCCCCTTCAGCAGAAGGTGTTTATCCTCATTCCATTTAATTCCTCCCTCTCCACCAGGAACACATGTTCCTGTAACGCAGAGGGGGAGAAGAGCTGCTTCCACCTCTTTCCTTCTCCTAGAATGATGCTTATTTCTTTCAGAGAGAATTTTTCTATGATTAGTGGCGTGGCTACTGTAAACTTCCTGCCCCCATATTAATAGCACTGCTTTAAAATTAACACAGGAAAATCTCTTAGTAAGTATTCAAGGGAAGCATCTTATCCTATCTTCCAGGAGATTATAAACTCCTTGAGGGCAAGGACTATTTTCATTTTAGTTTTTATATCTCCAACATCTAGCCCTAAACCTGGCACTGAGGGGCTTAATTAATGCTTGTTGAAATGACTTGCCTTCCAAGGGCTACTCAACTTAGGGAACTAGGACATAAATTGGGCATTGGCCACACCTTGGAACTTGTGTGGGTGGTTTGGAGAGGGAGAAGAGAGAATAATGAAGATTTCCCTAGGAAAAAGCTCATACAAGGTTCTTCTTCAGAGGATTACATATACATTGAAGAAGGGGACTTATACTTTCAGATTTTCACAGTTATTCTGATTTTGGTATCCTCTTACACTTTTAGTTCTAAAACAAGTCTTGTTTTATAATTTTATGATATACTTTAACTCTTAGATATATTACCAGAAGTTAAGGCAGAACTCTCCCCTTGTCTGTTTTTACTTCATGGGTTTTTTTTTTTTTTGCTTTTTGGAGAGCAATTGGGTTACTTGCCCAAAGTCACACTGCTAGTAAGTGTGTCAAGTGTCTGAGGTCCTCCTGACTCCAGGGCTGGTGCTCTATTTACTGTGCTACCTAGCTACTTCTCTTATTTCCAAATAGTGGGTAGGCTAGGTTGTTTGCTTTGTCTCATTAAGACCCTTTAAATGAGGCAACAATTAGATAGGAGTAAAAGCAATTACATATGCTCATCAATGCCTCAGCTGATATTCTCTATCTAGTTTAGATCCAGACCAGCAAAGCATCTAGACTGTTGCCGAAAGCACTATTTCTTCTTCCTTTTCCTGATCTCATACCTCATGTCAAACTAAGAGAATGAGAACAAATTTTTAATCACACACTGGAAGAAATCATTTATGACTACACCAAAGCATAACACTTCCAAAACTGATCTCATTTCAATCGAACCAAAATTTAATTGGACAAATGGCTGGTCTAAGAATTAAGCTCTGTGACCATGGAAAAGTGAACTAAACTCAGTGCCTCAGACGACCATGACCTTACAGAAGAGTTGCTAACTTGCTTTGGTGGAGGAAATTTCTAATGCTGGGAATTTCATACACTTGAGGAACGACAAAACAGAAATAGTCCTTGTCTTCAAGAAGATTATATTGCATTCAGGCATGGAAATAATAGGGATATGGTGGGGAGAAAAGGAGATGTTTAATGAGGAATAGCCTTAAATATCAGGAAATGCTAGAAGTTAAAGGTTTTTTTCTTTTTTGAAAATGGAAAACAAGTTTCCCTTCTAGAACTTTCAAAGATTTCATGTCTGCCTCCGCAACGTCACAGGGTGTATGTGGGATCCTGTCAGCTACCACACTAGCTACCTGTCACAGTCTTTCTCCAAAGCCCCTAACAGTCTTTCTCAAGTATCAGAAAGTTTAGGATAAGGTGGGAGGTTGGAATAGAATGAAGGTTACAAGAGGTTTCCAAGACTACAGATTAGAAGGCGACAAAGAACATCATACAATATACTCATAATGGATGGTTTACCATGGACTTGGAGGAGTGAATGCTGCTGGAAATGGAATGGCCCACAGAAAATAACTATAAAACAAAAAACAAATACCTTAAGAACATACAATAACTCAATAAAAACTACAGAAAGGAGCGAAATGGAACAAAAAAGAGTCATAGAAGACATGGAATTATAAAAGTCCACCCTCATTAAAACAGAAAAAAATTCATTTCCCTATAGCCCCACCCTTTCCAAAGCTAAAGGCTGGGTAAAATGGATACTAAGATTTACTTTAAGCACCACTACATTCCTATCAGTCATGGTGATGACCAAGCTAATAAACAATGTTTCCTGGGTGACATCCTGGCCAACATCTATAATGTATGTTAGAACTGTGAAAGTTCCACCGGATAAGCAAAATAACCATCACCACATGGGTCAAATTGTCTCTAGTCAAACAAACGGGTCTATATTGCTTGAAAAATCAGGAGCATACTCTTATTTACATTATCTTTCCTAGTTAAAAAATAATGTAAGGAATGTCCTTGATAAACTGGGTAGAAATCAGGTTTGGAACTATTATTTAAAACCACAGAATGTTTGAGCTGGTTAGCTTATAAAAAATCTGTTAAAATGTCTCTTGTGAAATGTCTGTCTGTCTTTGAATGACCAAATACAGAATTTTTCAATTGGTTAGGAAAAGTTAATTTAATCTCACTACCAACTGAAGGCATTTTAGGGCAGAAGGGGACTGTTTTCTAGCTTTATCTGAACATGGATGATGCAGACTTGGTGCCATCAAGTGGTTAGTCAAGGAAAAGCTAAAGAAAAATCTTTTTTTCTAAGTTATTTCTATTTGAACAGCATCAGTATGATCTGGAAGCTGGGGACTGATAACCTGGGTTTTGCTCTGGGCTAACAAGTAAAATCTGTGTTTATCTAACCACAAAGGTGTGACTGTACCTATAAAAAAACATATTATAACACTGTGAGACTGACTGGATGTCATGTTTCCTAGTAGGGTGCTGGTCACGCAGGGTTTCCTTTTTTACTTTCTGTTGGGCATTTCTGGTAACTGAACTTTCCAGTGCAGGAGAGATCCAAATGCTCTCTCTTCTTACACCATAAACTGGAATTTAAATAGCACATTTTTTCAGTCTTTCATATTATTTGATCCTCACAACAAACCTTAGAGTTAAGACAAGGCAGAGATAAAGTTTTCAAGAGGAAACAAAGCTCAGTGACAATTAGAGCCCGAACCCAACACCTTTTCTTGGGCTCTTTCTATGGCTCCATGTTGCTGTGTTCTCAGTGTTATAAGAGAGGATGGAAGGTTTCACTTCACCTCCCACTTTACACTGATTTTCTTCCAACTACTTAATTTGGTTTTGTTATCTTTATGATGTGTCTTTTAGAGCTATCTTTTTTTCTGAAATGTGGAACACAACTTTGTTTCATGTCCAGCCCAAGAGGAAAGACTGTTAAATAGTGACTAACTGGACCATGCTGGACAAAAGGCGAAGACTATCTCATTTGCTTTTGTATTTCTCTCCACAAAAAGCTCCACTTGTAGTATATGAGCTCCAGTAAAGGAAGGGAATGTATTTCTTTTTGCTTGTATTTGTACATCTATGCTTAGCATAGTAGTCAGAAGAGTAAGCAATGCTTAACAAATGCTTCTTTCCTTCCTTCCAAGAGAGAGAATCTGATAGGCAAGAATCTTCTATATTCAATTAACATTTATTAGTATAGATAGCTTCTATTTTTTTTAGGTTTGAGTCACAAGGAAGAAAACCATACACGAAAGATCCAAAGGCAGTCATGTTTCTTTCATGTGCATCAGCACTAAATCTCCTAGTCATCTGTAATTAAGAATATATTAGGCAGTAAAGATAAACCAGTTTTCACATAAAGTATTCTTAAGTACCCATTCCTACAGCAGTGATCTTCTAAACAGCAGGAGAGTCATAATCCAGCCCCACAAATGGATTCCAAAAAGCATTATTATGCATTGGGAGGGAAGTTTTAGATAATAAATGCATTTAGAATGAACCATCAGCCTGTTTATTAATGAAAAATTATACACTCCCTTTCTTTTATACCTTTGCCCAAAATGGAAAAAAAAGTGTTCACTGGGAGAAATTTCATGTTACACAGGAGTGGAATGAAGAATTAAAGAAAAAACATAAGCAAGAAATAAACACCTCTGTAGGTGTGCGGGGAAAAAATCCAGGTTATGTTTGAATCTTTATGCTCTTCTCTTCCCCTGACACTTCACCTGAAGGTCACAAGAGAATTAATTACAAACCTGCTTGCTAAAGACAAGTAAAATGTATTGTATTGTTAGCTCTGTTTGAAGATGGCTATAAGTCTAAATGAAATATTTCTTATAAATGTAGAAAATCACTGACAAGTGTTGACTAACAATTTAAAACTCAACAAAAAACAAAGCTTTTTGTAAGGGGCGGGGTAGAGAGGGGAAGGAATTCCATAAAGAAACCATGCCCTCCCTTGCTGTATCTGAAATCTACCTTATGCATCCTAAAAGAAAAGGATCTGACGTCATGAAAACTAAAGAACATTGAATTTCAATCATTTTGAGGGGGAAAAAAAAGCACCTGCTTTCTCTCGTAGTGAACCGCTGTAGAAGATTCCCTTACCTGTTTCATCTCACTTCTTAATCTATTAATACCACTCCTTTCTGTTTTGGTGGCTCCAGTATGGCCCACTTCATGAATCGAGATAGCTGGGCTAGATGTAGAGGAATGAATAGGCCGCACTAAAGGGAGGAAAAAT
The DNA here is from genome assembly GCF_028583685.1 of Petaurus breviceps papuanus. Classification (NCBI taxonomy): domain Eukaryota; kingdom Metazoa; phylum Chordata; class Mammalia; order Diprotodontia; family Petauridae; genus Petaurus; species Petaurus breviceps. Next base: position 12,240,358 of record NW_027186324.1, read on the forward strand.
CCACCATATTAAAGTTCTAGCAAACTAAGCTTATATACCTAGATGAAGACAGTCTTCATCCCTCTCCACTCTATCAGAATTTTACTTATAAGTCCTAGGAAATATAATTCCTTCTATTCCCAAAGACATTCTATTTATAGCCAAAGCTATTTAAATCTTCTTTTTTTTTCTAATAACACAGAGCTAAATTATTTGTGGACCATTTGCAAATTTACATAATCAAGTCAAAGAAATAAGTTGTGCGTTGTTTTTGGCTGTGATAATAAATAGGTTGAAATGTATTAAAATAGACAATATCATATAACATATTAAACTACATTGTTTTGAAACATAAACACCAGCATCTCACTGTGTAACAGAAGTTAAAAAGCACCTGGCTGGGAACATGCGGAAGAGAAAACATGGACGACCTCAGGCCAGTTCTAGAAGGTGTTTACAAAGGGTGGAACACATGCCCTGATCTTATCATTTCTGGCCTTCTGGCCCCAAAGATGCAGTTTGCTCACTCTGTGACCTAGGCCTTCTGGTAAATAATTTTAGAAACTCAAACTACTACACTGTACTTTTATTTTTTTTCCCTTTTAATTAAGAAAACTTAGGTGACACGCAGTTACACCAGCACTTATATTTCATACCCAACAAGACTTTTAAAATTGTCTGTGTCAAACCTTGTCTGTGTAGATGATTCCAAGAACCATGTATTTCTCCTGAGTCCAGTCCCCCCTCACCAAGGGTCTATGGGACATCTCAGAATGGATGTCCCACAGGCATTTAGAACCTGGCATGTTCAAACCAGAACTTATCTTCTCCCCAAATCCTCCCATCTCTGATTTCTATCATTAACCTTGTCCCTCAATCCTCATATTCAACCAAACGGTTATTCTGTCTCTAGAACATATCCCATACCTCTCTCTCCATTCACATGGTCACCATCCTGATTCAGGCCTCCATTCTGTCATCTTTTCTAATGGGCTTCCCAGCCTCTAATCTCCTCCTTTTTGAACCCACCCTCAACAGCTGTCCAATAAATATTCTTAAATTACACGTCCGACCCTGCCACTCTCAGTCCAAGAAGCTCCAGCAACTTTCTTCCTTAAGGACAGGGGTTCTTATCTTTTTTTGTGTCATGGACCCTTCTGGAAATCTAGTGAAGTCCATGGACTCTTTTCTGAATAACATTTTTAAATGCATAAAGTAAAATAATGGGATTGCAATGGAAACCAATTATATTTCAATATCACGCATATAGCGAATGCAGTTTTTAAAACACCTTTAGCAACAAGCTCACGTGCCCCTTGTTAAGAACCCTTCCTCTAGTACAAAACACAAAGTCCTCCAGCATTTCCAGCCCTTCACCACCTTTTGCCAGCCTATCTTGCCAGCTTTATCACTCTTCACACAATTTCCTGCCAAACCAGTCTACCTTCTTGCTGTCCCTCACAAAGAACATTCCCTTTCCCATCTCTGCGCCTTTACTTAGGCCCATGCCCAGAAGGTACTCTCTCGCTACCTCCGACTTAAACAATCCCAAGCTTTCTTCAAGACTCACCTCAGCTGTCACCACCTATAAAAAGAGGCTTCTCTTGATCGTGCCAATGGCTGGTACCTTGTACCCAGAAATCTGTGCTTAGTGTGTATACCCCTTGGATTGACTCGGCTGTAAGGTATTTCCTCACAGTAAAATGTAAGCTCCCTGAGGGCAGCAAATGTTCCGTTTCAGTCTTTTTCTCTCGAATGTCTAGCTCAGGTTTTGGCCAGTAAGTTTAATAAATGCTTGGCTCAATGACCTCCCAAAGAGTTCACATGCTGATGGTACCAGCTATTTAGAGATCTTCTTCCCCTTAATGGTTAGAAGGTTCTTAAGAGGATTTGGTTAGAAGGTTTTTTCTACCTCTGAAGTATGCTTAGCACCTGGTGCACTATTTACTCACAGAAGGTGCTCACTGCATTGAACTGAAAATAATGTGGTCCCCGGGGAGTACAAATGGATAAAAAGTTGAATGGTGGACAACGGTGAAAAATGCTCTGCTAACGTGTCCTGGAAAATTCATAAGGGTATAACCGAAAAGAGTCCCCCAAATTAGCTCATCTTGTTAATAGAGAATTTAATGCTACTATTTACACTATATTTTTATTATTTAGAAGTTTAACTTGCATCAAATAAGACATGCTAGAGACTCTATTGTTCATATATAAATGTATGTATATTTAGGTTGAATATACATTACATATGTATTCAAACTACTGTTTACTTACTGCTTCTTTCAACACCAAACTCTTTTCCACTTAGAATATGGTGCAAGAGATTTTTCATATCAAAAGGACTAAGGTTCATCAAACTTTCAGAGGCTTCTTCTCCTACAAAGAAACACATCTTATATATGTAAGACACAGGACTAACCTCATGTGTAGGAAGAACAGAGAGTCACAATGGTATAGATTTGCAGATTCTCAAAAGAGGGCCCCTTGTGGCCAAGTTTTTTCTGTTGGCATTGTGTTTGTGCCTGAAATCTCTATATTAATTGCTTCTTTGGGTTAAGTGGTGAAAGCTGGACTTAAAAATGAAAATGACTCAGTATTTTTGTTTTTGTTGTGTAGGGAAGAACAACTTGTTTATCAAATGAGGTTGAAGGTATCAGTGAGACCTGGTTGAATGGGTAGTAAGCTAGTGTTGGTGTCAAGGCCTATTAGACTTAGATTTGAGTCCAACTTATGACATATATTCGTTAAACGACCCTGGACTTAACTTCTCAGCTCCCAGAGACATTTGTTTAAGGTTACAGACCAATCTGCACTGGTAAAGGGGGAATTTCTTCAGCCCTATTTTTATTTATTATTAGATATTAAATAATATATATTATTATTACTTCACATTATTTATTTTTTTATTCCTTATACTAAGGAATAGCTCCAGAGCTCCACCTTGACCCCAAAATAAATAAATACATGACTACATTATTAACAAGACTCTTTACTGCAACGTGAAACACTTGGCAATAAATTCCCTAAGTATGATTCAAAATAACATAGAAGCTTATGTACACTTGTTATAAATGCCATATCACAGAAGCCTCAAAGAGTTTCATTACAAGGTAGATGGTGCCATATGATACTCTGTCGGAAGAGAAGTGGATTTGTTGTAATGTTTTTGTACTTCAAGATTAAACTGAGCTCCAAAGCACTCTCATCAACATGTATAACCTAGAAGCTGACTTCCTTGCTTGTACCACTGACATCTGTGAGAAGTAGTCTTTACCTGAGCAATTCAAACTCCGGGCCAGCTCGGTTGCCATCACCTGGATGATGAGACCAATACGGAGCCTGAGCATCTCCACAAAGAGGCTGGGCTGGGACCTGACATACATCGCCAAGTAAACCACAATCTCCTGATGGGAACAAGGAAGCACAGCGCAGGTAAAATTGATGGTTTCAATACAGGCCCTACTACCCACTTCAAAGAAGTAGGAAACAAGTGTGACTCCTCTCTGGAATCTTAACCTGTGTAAGGACGGCAATGCTGATATCCTGCCCACTGGCTTCATAGATAAGTCTGGTCAATTCTTCCGGGGGAAGAGGGCTAGGGAAGAGAATCAGATGGTAAAGTGACACAATCAGTCCTAACGCTCCTTTCCATGTGTCCTTCCAGAATTCCTAGCTCAATGGCAGATAACAGCTATCTTATAAAGCCACAAACTGTAATTCATCCTCTGCCTTAAGGTTTAGAAAAACTTCATCTTATTTTAGCCTCATTATAATTCCCATTTTACCAATGAGGAAACTGAATCTCAGGAAGGTTAAGGGAATAATCTGTCCTTAATAAATGGCAGAAGCAGACTTAGAACCCTGGTCTTGCTGTCCAAGCCCAGGACTCTCTCCTGTATTCCATGCTTCTCTCTTGAGACGTGGACACTATTAAGCCCCAGGTGACAAGCAGGGAGCTATTTCTGTTTCATTACTTCAAAGTCCAATCACTGGCAGACCAGTTTAAGGGCCCTGGGCCCAGGCTTGATGGCAGATAGAAGACTTACGCAGAGATGGTCCTCTCTCGGGGTTCTGGGGGCAGACCTACTGTGAGCTGCTTCTGGTGTGATAGCAGGTCTGTACATGCCTATGCACATAACAAAAGGAAGGGGAAGTTAAGAGAACAATGCAAAAAAGGATTACTTCTTCATGACTTCATTCTGTCAACACAGCAAAAAATGGCAACTTTCAGGACAATGCTCCTGTCTGACTCTTTGGAGGATTTTTACACTGACATTCTAGTGACTGCTGAGAGGGAGGGTGGGAGAGTGGAACATAATGGCCAGGTTTGTCAGGGATTCCAGTCCTAGGTTATCTTCTCCTGGAGCCTCTGAAGCTTCAATATAACCTCTATGACCAGACCTCACACTAGAAATACGTCTGTGTCCCTTGAGAGTAGGGACTGTTTCACTGTGTTTTTGTGTCCCTGTGCATTTGCGTGGTGTGTTAACTGAATGCCAAGGATAGAATATGAGGCTTTCAGAGTTTGTTGTTGTACCCCCACACCCGTCTCTTCCATGCTTAGCTCTAACTCTGATATTACTTAAAGATCTGTCCATTTTCAAAACAATAAAACATGTAACATTAGTAACAACGCTGGCTGTAACATGACCACTCTTTATTCAGAGAACAGTCCAGAAACCTTGGGGTTTGAATCATGATTATAGCTGTGTGAAAGTGCCAGCTAATAAAGATATCTCATTAGTATGACAGATAATTGAGAGTGGACTATAATACACTTTAATCTCATTCCTTCTTTAACCAATCTCGTCCCAGAGCTGCTAAGAGGGAACAAAATGAACTAGCCTGAGCTTTGTTCCATTTCCTTAGCTCATTTTCTGATAGCAGCAAGGAAAAGAAAGAGGCCATAATAATCTACAAATGAGACAACTGTTTCTACCAAGGTATGAAGAGCTCTCTTAAGAGCAAGAATGGAGGAAACACAGAGTGCTAAATTTTACCTCCATATGTCTTTGATGAGGTCATTTTTCAGTTTCAGAAAACAGACTTGAAAACATGAAAGTTCTGTGGTTTCACTGATTGTGAACACTCATTCCACAAAAGAAGAACACAACCTCTTTGTGGCTTGGTACATAACTTTCTGAAAGGTGTTGTCCCTGAAAAGTTCATTATCCTGTGGCCAGTCTTGTGATGTAGCTCTCCAAGCCTAGCTAAACTGGTCCTCAGACAAAAAACATAGAATTCACTTCCAGGCTCACATCTGAAGCCATTCCAGTTTGGTGGGACCTGGCCTGTGGCTACCTGGGAGAACCTCTATTCCATGAAGTAATACTGGAGGAGAATTTTAGTGTGTTTTATAACTCCAACTATATGTTACATATGTCTGAAGAGAGAGAGAGAGACAGAGAGAGAGACAGAGAGAAAGAGACAGAGAGAGAGACAGAGAGAGACACAGAGAGAGAGAGAGACAGAGAGAGAGAGACAGAGAGAGAGACAGAGACAGACAGAGACAGAGAGAAAGAGACAGAGAGAGACAGAGACAGACAGAGACAGAGAGACAGAGAGAGAGAATGAATATGAGAATGAATCTATTTCTACTGAGTCCTGGGTAAACATACACACTCTCACTTCTGTTTCTTCAAGGCTTAATTTTAGTTTCCAAAGCCATTTTGTCACATGATAGCCAGAATAAGAATGATTAGATAATCATGTTTCTCTCACACCTCTGCAAGGACTTCTACTTTCTTCTTCAGCAGACCTGAAATGTAACGAATCAGACCCCATTCTTTGTTTAAGCCTGCTTTTCGGTAGAGCTCACTAAGAAGGCTGTGGACTGTGACACCATGCTGTCCAGAGAGATTTGTATCCCAGTCAGGACCCCTGAAAGGGAAGAGGCAGAAACACTAATTTTAAGGATTTGTCAAGAAATGAAGAAGCTCGGGGTTTCGAATCTACCTTCCTTTGTAGCACACAAATAGTCATGGATAGCTTTCATTGCATGTCTCATTTAGTAAAGAGGAATCTACTATAGAATAAAAAAAATTAAAAAGTATTTTTCCTGCCATGTTGTCTTACAGGCCCCTAAACTCATGAAACTCTGAAAAGTTAGATTTACCTGTTCCTTTACAAGTAGTAATAGTGAATCAATCTAGGGATGGTGTTGTATGAAGGAGGAGTTTTTGTGTGTGAAAGATCTCTCGCACTGGTCTGGTTGGGATTAACACCAAGGCTGAAGAACATCCCTGTCCCTTTTACCTTCCAGAGTCTCCACTTGCTAACCTCCACAGCTGAGCAATGGCCACTATCCATATATGTTATACTCCCCAAATGCCCAATACTCACAGATTAAATTTCAAGATCTTTTTGTTGGAGCTACTATAAATTACATCATTAGCCTTCCGAGGGACCTCAGTATTACACAGTTATCCTTTTAAATGAAACAAATACCTCTTATTAATTTTCTTTCACACTCTCAACAGGAGCCTCTTCTCAAGGCGTCGACTCAATCCCAACTTGTCTCGTCTCTCTCAACAGACGACCTTGCTGACACCTTTACTGAGGACACTGAGGCCATCGATCAAGACTGACTTCTCCAACTCCTTTCCTCTCTTAAAACTCCCAATATCTTTACTTATCCTATCAGCCTCCCCTCCTGACTCAGAGAAAGAAGATAACCCTTTTCCTTTCTAAAGCTGTTATTTCCAGTTAAAAACAAATAAATGAAAGACCAGTAATGTGGGCTCTATGGCCACTGGCTGTGCAAATGAAGGAAAACTTGGAAAATTTTTATAAAAACTAGAGAGTGGGACTCACACTATGTAGTCTAGGCCTTGCAGAATGGTATTCAATATCCTGCTCCTCAGACCACTACTAAGTCAGAGCCCCATTTCATCATAGCTATGGTTCTGAGTCAAAGCAAACTTTATTGTAAGGTAGGAAAAATGCCACACATCTTAGAAAGTCTTCCATCCAAGCGGCTAAAACATGAAAAGTTTTGTAATATGAAGGGCAAGTTGCTGCTGTTCGAACACCTCACTGATTACTCCTAAAGGCATCTTTTAAAGGTATTCAACTTGTACACTGTCCTATTGAATATCTTCACTTCTTACATACACAAATAACATGGGATAATGAATGGTAAATAATCAATGACTGTGTTCTGACAGTACTTTTAGCTTTACAAAGAGTCATCATCATTATAATAAATGGCATTTATATACAATCATAGATCTAGAGCTAAGCCATTTAAAAGTCTAGTCTAGTTGGACTCTAGTAGAACCACCCTCGTTTTACAGATGATGACACTGAGTCCCACTTAGATAAGAATCAGTTAAATGACTCAGCCAAGGTCACTATTCTCTGCGCCTAGAATAGACTTCTTCCTTTTTCCTGTAGAAATGCCTCTACAAAGCCTCCATTATTCCATTATTCTCCTTGGGGGGAAATGACTATTCCTTCCTCAGATTTCTCACAGCCCTTTTCCTGGATGGGAGTAGTATACTTGTTATTTTCTCCTTGAGGGTACATCCTGGGATTTATTTTGTGTCCCTAATACCTAGTAAAGTATAGGTGCTTAAGAATGTTCAACTGAAGGTAAAGTCATAAAGTCCAACCTAGTGCATAGCGACCACTTACTTTATAACATAAAGAATGTATAATATATCTGCCTGGTCCTGCAGACTAGAACATTCCTTCAGCTGCTCCACCAGTTTCTCGCAGTCAAGATCACCATGGGCATCTCTGGGCCAATGGACATCAGCTTCTGAAGACTATTAAACCAAAGTAAAGAAGTCTATGAATTAAAACTGAAAACATGGAGGCTAACAAAACAAAAATCCTACCGACTTGGTAACTGGACTGCTATTCCGTGCACTGCTTTCTGCAGAGCTGGCATACAGTGCTTAGAGATCGGGACTCATTTCTCACAGCTTGTTACAAGGTTCAGACAACATCCTAGCACTTATTTCCTGCTGTAGCTTGTCCTTCGTTCCTAAAGAGAACCATGGCATGAGGAACGTGGTACCATGACTTGCAAGTGAATTGTATTTAAGTGAGGGAGGGTGTGCAAGATCACTAACCTCACTTTCTCCTCTAGAGACATCTGGGTCCAGAGGCAAGATATGAATCAGGAAGACTTATCTTCTAAGGATTTTCCCCACTAGGAATTCTCCCACATTAACAAAAATCACAAGTCCTTTGTGCATTGCTTACAATTTATATGCTTATACTTCCCTTTTTTGGTACTGTATCATACACTATTTTGTGAAACAGAATAGTTCAGATTAGAGAATGTGTTGGCCATATAACATGAGATTAGCTGAAACATCACCCCATAAGATGAGGGCTTTATTTATTATTTATTAGACACTATTATACTTGAATAATTTTAAATGTTGTACGTATTACAATAAAGATTAAGTCATGGATACTGCTGATCATTTGGGGTAAAAGGTTTTCTTGTCAATGGTTTTCAAGTTTCCAATAATTCAGGATAGACGACCAGCTCAAAGACTAATGATTTAGTATTCACAGTTCTATGCTGGGCCTGCTTTAGACATTTACCAGCTGTGTAACCCTGGGCAATTTAACCTGTCTCATTAACCTCATTTTCCTTTGTCTACCTCAGTTTTCTCAGCTGTAAAATGGGAAAAATAACAGCACTTCTCTAAAAGGTTTGCTATGATCAAACGGGATAATACCGGTAAAGTACACAGTCTCTGGCATTAAGCACCAAAACCCTTGTTTCCTCTCCTTTCATAGGTGTCAGAGTTCACCTATAAGCTCTTCAGTTCAAAAGACAAAACAGTTGGTACTTTGGGAAGTACCGAAAAACGTCCTCATTTATTTTTCTCCCTGGAGTTCTCATCTATCATTTTATTACTTTAAAAAAATAAGACAGGGGGCGGCTAGGTGGCGCAGTGAAGAGAGCACCTGCCCCGGAGTGAGGAGGACCTGAGTTCAAATCCGGCCTCAGACACTTAACACAAAAACTAGCTGTGTGACCTTGGGCAAGTCACTTAATCCCAATTGCCCTCCAAAAAATAAAAAAAAGCAAAAAAGAAATAAGACAGGAGTATTAACATTTACTTAGATTGTTTCACTAACATGAATATCCATAACTAGCTGACAATGAGGAAAAAAAAAAACCCAGGTTGTTCCTTATGCTAATTTGGCTTTCTCAGCAGTATTGGCAGATGTTTCTAAAAAGTAAATACGGCATCCAGAGTTTCCTCTCTAAGGTGGAGCAGTGTATTTTAAATAAATGAGTATACTGAAGCAAACAAATCATATACTTCCCATACAGAGAAAAGGGGAATAGTTAAGGGAGACAAAAATCTTAGGGATCAAGAAAATGAATATTTCTTTGTGCATTACGCCTTTTTTGACTAAAAGGAGAAAAGAAAAACCTTTTAGCAATATAGCAGGGATATGACTATTATTACTTAGGTCGAACATTCCAATCACGTTACCTTTACTAGGAGAGCTTGTGGAGAATCAACAAGGTTCAATGATTTCCGATGAGCGCTTCGAACCTTAGTTGGCAAGGACATAGAAACACCTGGTAAGCAAAGAATTTAAATGAGGTTTCTTGAGGAAAGGTAATGAATACTTTCCCTATAATTCTCTAGCGATCAAGTAATAAAAACTACTGTGTCTAGGACAAGCTGAGTCCAGAAATGTCTATGACCTCAGATTCTTGATCTCATTTGCATCTCCCACCAGGTTCAGCTTTCTTTGCTCTGTGGTCCATCTCTTGTAGTTGGATTTTTAAGTTTGGTGCCACTCAAGGGGGGAAAAGGAGTAAGTGAGAAATCAGGGCAAGAGCTACCCCCTACCCCATTTATGTTTCCACACTTCAGAGATTTGTGATTTCATCTGGGAAGCAAGGGAACAATGCTCCATAAGTTAGGAGACAGTTTAACAAAGGCCAAAAAGCACTTCATCACTAGGTGGCCAACCCACTGAGGTTGACTGTCTCTGAACCTAGTTAGGCTGCCCTCTGATGACTAACAGGAGGTATTTTACCAAGATCACATATCAAACCCTTTTAGGAGGACCTGAAAGAGCTGTTCTGCTGCTCTAGTCTCAGGAAACACAAATTCAATTCTACATTATTTTAAAACTTCAGAGAACTTTTGTGAAAGACCAGCCATTATATAAAATGAAAATAGAGTGAAAATTCATTAGTTAATGACATAAGAAGATATTCTACCATCCAGGCCATAAAGAAGGCATGTAGAGGATCCCGTTCCATATTTGGCTCTGCTAAACCACACTAGCCCCTCAATGTCTGAGTTCCCTCTTGCACTGGTACACAGAAGGGGCTCCTGACCTGTGGCTTCCTGCTTGATTAATATCTAAACTTCAGAAGTATCTAACCCCTGTTTTTTGAGACGAAGGCTCTGGTACCTCCTTAGTCCTTGGGTTTAGAGATGTGCAATCCTTAATTGGTTTGTCACCTCTTTTCCTTCTGCCACTGTATGCTGGTACCTGTTTTTAGCCTTTGTAAGCTCTTTTCCGTCCCTCTAGAACGTTATGTGGGGCTGTTTTCTGGGGCTCATGCAGAAGGAGATGAAAAGAATAATGTGAAGAAAAGAGTGTGAAGGAAAAATCCTGGGCGAAGGGCAAAGCACCTGTGGATGAATTCTGTGCTAGAACTCTGGGAAAGGCTGACAACTGAGGGTTTCCTTACTTGCTAGGCAGCTATATAACTGAATAATGCCAGCTTCTTGAGTGATGCAGTACTGTGAATAAGACAAAAGTGACTTGATAAGGTTTTTTTAAATATATAATCATTATCCCCTTTTCTCACCCTCTCTGCAAATCTCTTCTATTGTCTCTGCCAGGCTCTCTGTTAATAGTAAGAAAGAAGTGGCACTTACATTAGCAACTGCCCATCACTTCTGGGAGCCGCATTTTTGGTCTCTTCTTTGACTAGCTTCTTTTTGGACGTAAAGAAAATAAGAAGCAATAGCAAGAGGTTCTAATCTGGATTTCAGTGACTTTAATTTGGATGTGGCTAAAGGTTTTTTTTTCTTCAGTAAAACTTGCTACACCTGAGAAGGCACCATAAAACCTCCATGTCTGTGAATGGTATTGCTCTAAACAAATGAAGAGCGTTTTTAAGTGGGGTAGGTTAACAATCCTTTTTCTACAAGGAAATTTGAATTAAAGGGGAAGGATTCCCTCAAAAATAAAACTTTGAAAACCAAAATTTAAATGATTCCACTAAGAGTGGGAAGACGGGTTACATCCTGTTTGTTCAATGAGTACTAAATGTGGAGCCAAAAGTGAGTTTGAATCCCACACCGTGGGCCCTTGGGCAGGTAAGTCACTTAACATCACTAGGTGTTAGTCTCCTCAACTGTAAAAACAAAAACAAAAATGAAGGCTGTGCTGGATTGGATGATCTCTCAGGCCCTTTTGAAGTCTAACCAATAATTTTATAAGGGAAAAAGTGAGGAACTAAGAGATGCATTACAAAGAACTCATCATTAAGGTTTTTTCCCTTTAAATTAATTAATTTTATTTTATTTTTGCAATATTCACTTCCATTAAGTTTTTGATTTTAAAATTTTGTCTGCCTCCCTCGCCTCCCCTTCCCCAAGATGGCAAGCAATCTGATAAATGCTCTACATATACATTCTTATTAAACCTATTTTCACGTTAGTTATATTGTAAAGAAGGATGAGAATGAATGGGGAAAACTATGAGAAAGAAAAAACAAACAAACAAAAAGCAAACAGTATCCTTCAATCTAGTGAACTCACTAAAATCTCACACGTGAATTTTAAAAATCAACTACAGAAAAGAAGAACTATGAAGACTGGGCTAGGCCTGAACCAGGGGGTTTCTTGCCAAATAACACTGGAGTAAGTAGGTTTCAGGTTTGGTATGACTCAAAAGTGTAATATAACATCCAGAAAAGCTAATATGATCTCGGTCTGCACTTAGAACTTAGAACAAGGGAAGGCTACTGGTCCCTCTGTGCTCTGTTGTGTTTTAACATTTGGAGTACTGTGTTTAGTTTTGGATATCATGTTTTACAAAGCATACTGACCATCTGGAACATGTCCTGAGGAGGACACCCAGAATGGTAAGAAGACTGGATCATGACATATCATGACATATGATGATGGGCTACAGGAATTGGAGAAGTTTAACCTGGAAGAGACAAGCCTCGGGAGGAAGTGAACATAATAGCTGTCTTCAAGTATATATATATATATATATATATGACTAGAATGCAGAAGAGGAATGAGACTTGTTAGTTTAGTTCTAGAACTAGCAGCAATGGGTCAAAGCTGTGGAGAGGCAAGTTTTGGTATGATATGAAATGGGCAGGAAGTCTTCCAACAGAGACTAGAATGTTACAGAGGAGACTTCAGGTCAGAATGAATTGGACTAGATGATTTCTAAGGTCTTTTCCAATTCAGAGATTCTGGGACTTGACAGTTTTCTAAATAATGTAGCTTGCATGTCCATGTGCTTCTCTTTAAAGGGGCTGAATCATTCAATTCTAGCCAAATTTATAAAATAATTAGCTCTATCATAAGGCTAAATAAAACATCTAATGCCTGTTATAAAACTGCTCATGCTTGGAGTTTCACAAGACAAATAAGACAAACATAATTTTGATACTATCCCTGTCCTGTTATATACTTAAAATACTTAGGTGTACATGCTACCTCCATACTACAGATCACAATACCTTCAAGCCATAACAATTGGTCTTTGTGAGTTACTACAGCAGAAAAAAAGATCATCACCTGGTGGCCAATCCTCTGCTCACGAGCCTCTGAATTTCACTCAAATGACAGGGTAGTTTACTTTGTAAAATGAGCTATAAAGTGACTTAATTGTAATTAATTTTACCTTTAAAATATTCTTAGGATAATTTAGTAGAACTTTTGATCTGAAACGGATGCTACCCCTCATTTTTATAGATGAGCAAACTGAGATAAAGACAGGTAAAATAGTTTGCTCTCAGCCAGATGGGGGCAAAAGATCTCGATTCCAAGTCCAGTGAGCTTTTTGCTAGTCATTAATTAGAGTTCTATCTTACATAGTCATAATAAATAAATATTATTTATAATATTTAACTTATTAGTAATCTAAACATCAAAGTATCTTGTGAGAATATGATGATATTCAGGACTGAAAAGATACACATGGACATAATATTTTTAGTTAGATAAGAATAATGAGACAGTAGCATACAAGGAATTTCCAAGCCCTTCTCCTTGGCCATCATAGAAAGTATATCCCGTGTAGAGTGAATGGCACTGAAAACATGGCGGTCTTCAACAGTCTTACAAAGTGTAGGGAGATAGCACTTAAGAGCCGTGCTTTGTAACAGGTGATTGATGTACTGGTCAAGCTCATCTTGGATTTCTGAAATCAGAAAATCATACAGAAAATCCAATCAAAATAAGCTCCAGAAAACTTAGCTCCTACAGGCAAACTCGTAGTAGAAAAATTACTTAAAACAGATGTATAAAGCAGGAAATGTTTGTATTCCTCTATTCTTTGGTCCCTATTTTGGAAAAATAATTCTACTCTAGAGGGGAAAAAAAAGGTTAAAATGTAGCCACAGTGCAATATCTAAAAACAGAGTAGTTACAAGTGAATTCAACAAAATAGCAAAAGTAGCGTTACTAATTTCAGTTTACTGCCAATAACTGACTTAGCGTCAGGCAAGAAAAACGAAGAGTCAACACCCAATTTGGGGCGGGGCGTTGGAGGGAGGAAGAGCGTACATTACTTGCTCATTCTGCCTACTGCTATTCAAAGTCCTTATTGAACTTCCACTCCAAATACTCACATTGAGGCCGACACCAGGACATTTTTAATCATAAACCTACACAATATGAGGAATACCTGCTCAGAATTTGACTTGGTATTTTTCATTTCAGCCAAAATAAAGGGTAGAGTTTGTGAAAGATTCATTTCAGTACTTGGGGACTGAGCCTCAGAATGCTTTTAAAATTATTCTTATACATCTTCATATCGGAGAGGGCAATTATTCTTTGAGTTTGTGTCTTAATGTAATTTTACCACAAAACCACAATTTTATAAACTTCACAAAATAAAAATTTATTTCACAAAGTACCTTGATTGTAGATATCTTCTGTATATCCTTCTAGATCGTATTCACTATCAGGACTGAAGCTGCCATCACTGGGATCATCAAATAACTTCTCATCACCATCGGGATCCAGAAAGGTCAAATCTGTATAGAATGATGTGGTAAGGAATTCGGAAAGATTCCCCAATTTCACTCTGCAAAGAGAGAACAAATGAAAGACAGGATTTTCATTAATTTTCAGCATGCAAGGAAAAGACTTCTTCATGTCCAAGCGGCACTTTTACCAGCATCATCATATTACATAAATTACACTCTATGTTGGTCCACACGGTAATTATTATTTTAGGTAACAGTCAAGAGAAAACAAAAATCTATACAAGGCAGTAAGCCAAACAATCCAAAGCAGAAAGGATCCTGAATCAACCAATTCACTGAACTGTGACCAGAATCAAAGGTATTATTATCTTACTATTCTAATAGAAATGCAACATTTTATTAAGCCAAAAAAAGGTCTTTTTTGGAAAAAAGCAATAAGGTCTAAGGTTTATTAGAATTAGAATCTCACTGCGGGCAGCAATAAAAAATTTCCAAGGAAGTTAATACCAGATTCTCTAGTTGTTTCAAGTCTACCACCCTATGATGAAAAAAATTATTTCTGCTTAAACTTATTTTGTCATATTTGGGGGCAAAGGGGAAGTAGGAAGGTATGGTCCTTTAAAAAAATACCTCTTTCAGGGGCAGCTAGGTGGCGCAGTGAATAAAGCACTGGCCCTGGAGTCAGGAGGACCTGAGTTCAAATGTGACCTCTGACACTTAACACAAAAACTAGCCATGTGACCTTGGGCAAGTCACTTAACCCCAATGGCCCTGCAAAAAAAAATGCTTGGTTTAGCGGCGGCCAGCTGGCTCAGCGAGTAAGAGCACTGGCTCCAGTGTCGGGATGACCTGGGGATCAAATCCGGGCTCAGATACTTAGCACCATACCCATAAATAACTGGCCGTGTAAACTTGAGCAAGTTACTTAACCCTGATTGCTTAAAAAAAATACCTCTTTCAAAGGCCTAATTATGATTCTTACAACTGTTAAATGCTTACTGAGTAAATTTAAGTATTCAATTAACAGTACACTTACAAGTTGGACTTCAAAGGCTAAAGAGCTAAAGAAAAGCTTTCTTACAACTACAGGTCAGTCTTTCTTCCAGACCTGGAGTTGATATTACACAATTCTTTCAGTTTGGCCAAAAAGTAAGGACAATACAAGGAGCTAGAGAAAATGTTCAGTTATTTAGTAGTACTAAGAAGAGAAGTCAACACTGACTGAACTGGAACTATACAGATTTTTCCTGTTACAGAAAAAGTAAAGGCTGAAGAAATTACAATTATTAGTTATCTACCAAATACCTGGCAGGAAATGTATATATTCCCAGAACAGCTTTTAATTCTTAAATAATATTTAAAGGAGAATAGAAGAATTTTTATACTCTAGACCTAAGAGAAAATGTTACATTAGTTTTTAACTGTTAATCAATGTTTAAGTGAGATATACTCTCTGTAAGAGAGTGCCTAATATATACCAATCACTAATTCGTGTCTAAGAGTTAAAGGCTATATCTAAGTCTTTATATTTTTTACTTTTAAATATGGAATCACTTTAATTAGTAAAAGTTAACTTTTTTTCTATTTTAACAGAGAAATAAGCACTGTTATCCACAGCTAAGGAAATATTGTACTGGGCTTCAAAGTCTTAATCCAAGCATTAATTCCCTAACTGCCTCATTTTATAAGTGCTTATATATACACAATTCCTCTTTAGAAGCAGAGTAAAAATCGTAAATAATAAATGGGTAAAGGGCCTAGGAAGAAATGAATTGCTCCTGCAGCACTAACCTTGAAAATGCAAGCTTATAAGAGGAGGGCAAATGTCACACACATTGTCTATGCCTCCCTCTAAAAGGTAAACCAAGCAATTACAACCCCTTCAGTAGAGGCAGGAACCAGATCTCTGGTAGGAAAAACAAAATCCTTCCTGGACTCGTAAGGGCAGACGGTAGAGTTGAGAGTTCCAGGCATTTCTTCAATGGTGGCAGAGTTAGAAGCCGATTTGAAGAAGGGAGGGCGATCTAAGGTCTTCACACCTGTACCTCTTCCACTGATGATGACAAGAGATCTGACTTCTACCAGCATGACCCCAAAACCAGCCTCAGGTACTATGGCCACTGTTTCATCTAACACCTATTCAACATCATAAGCCCAGAACTTTGCGCAGCTTCACTATCAACTGTTCAGAGATTAATATGACCTTGAACATGTGTCCTATGAACACATGAGGAAAGCACAGCAAAAAGTAGGAATATTTTTTATTATTCCTTTGGTTACTTACTACTACTATTATGAAGTCCTATGAACAGATGAAGGAAGGGAAATCAAAAGAAAAACGACAAACCCAAATGCTATTTGGCAAATCGTGAGTTACCTCGCTCCTCCAAAATACCCGTCCTCCAGTTTCCTGATTGTGGCGAGCACCGCTGAATCAATATCCGAGCCGTCATTTGCTACGGGGAAAAAATGGTGTTATTTTCCTGCCATAGGAACAAATTCCTAAAAGCTTTTAAAAATATCTTCCAATTAATTTTCTAGAATTCACTCTCATTTAAATACTACTAATAACAAATATTCCTAGTCTAAAGTTAGATGTGATCAACAAGCAGATAAGATACAGGACTCTTATTGTGACAGTTATTTTAGAAGGCATCAGAATCAGTACTTCATTTTTTTTAATGAGTCAGAAATAAGTAACAAGAATTACTGAGCATTGTGTGAGTGATGGGGAAAGTGAGAGTAGGTCTTCCGGTCATTCTCCATCGGGAACAGAGGTAAGCCAATTCAATCCTAAGCATTTCCACAATCATCTCGTTGTCTAGGGCCAAGTAAAAGTGGTGCTGATCAGTGAACTGTGGATCAGAAAACACATTATGTACAAAGCTGAGCTTCATTTCTTTTGACAAAATCACAACTTGAATCAATGATATTTTCTTAAATGAAGAGGGCTTTTTTGAAATTTTCTTCCCCCTTACTGTTTTAAGACAAATTATACTATTAAGAGGCTATTATTTTGATGTGGACTCTAAAGGGAGAGAAACGCTCCTATATTTATTTTCAGCATTTCAGGAGGGTATTTAAGTTCCTTTCCCAATGAGTCTCCCAAAAGAAATCAACACCTCATTTCTACTTCTTCTAAGACTGCTGGGTCCAAAGATTATAAAGTGACAAGCAGTAACAAAAGAGTAAGAAATTCGAAATTTTACTTTTTGATTTTTAGTAAGACTGAATGTAGAATAATGTTTCATAAGTTAATTAAAGCCAAACTGTTCTCTTGGATGTGAAAATCTTATGCACTTGGAGCCATATTTAAATTAAGGGGGGGGGGAAATCAAAAGACACTAGATTAAGTGAACAGTTTTCTGAGGAAAATTGCTGTGTACCAGTTGAGTTAAAAAAACAAACAAACTGGCTCTGGGGCAGCTAGGTGGCACAGTGAATGAGCACTGGCCTGGAGTCAGGAGGACCTGAGTTCTAATGTAACCTCAGACACTTAACACTTACTAGCTGTGTGACTTTGGGCAAATCATTTAACCCCAACCACCCTGCCTTCCCTCCAAAAAGACCAAAAATAATGGCTCAGGAATTCAATACTCATTGCTTGTCATCAAGAGCTGCACTTTTAATAACTGTTTTTTAACCTTTTCTATTCTCCTAAATGGATGGATAGGTGGCTCTGGCTTTCCTCCAAAATACTTAAATCTGCATTTCCAATGGATTATTTTTCTTCTTTGAACATAATTTAAATATATTTCTCCTTTAAATACTAATAAATAGTTGGAAATGATATAACACTGTTCACCATTTACCAGACTTCACAAACATTATGTCAGTTCATTACGTTACTTCAAAAATTAAGCTCTATTAAGAGAGAGGGGGGCTATCATTTGCAAATCACAACTGCTTTGGGATATACAAAAAGTAAATGCAGGTAGTCACTGTGGTCTCTACACAAAGACTTTCATTTTTTATAGGATATTAAAGCTACAGTTCTTGCCATTCAAGGTATATATAAATATATATATATATATAATTAATGGCGCATATTTTTATGATAAACAGAGGGGGGGAAAGGAGGGAGGGAGAAAGAAAGGAAAGGAAGAAGACAGCGAATATGAATTAGAATGGGCATTAAGCATCTTTCCTTATCTAGCTTCCTGTGTTTTACACAAGTCTGCTACACTGAACACAGACACACTACTGTACAAAAGTTTAACAATCAATTGGCTGTTAAAATCAAATATTGTGATGCCACAATCAGGATCACACAAGACTTCTATGTTAACACTTGACTGAGCAAGTGTTTACTAAGCATTTATTTTCCAAACAAAAGGAGATAAAATTGTTTGTTGCAGGCTTATTGTCCTCACCTGAGGGGTAAAAGTAAATATTTGATTCCTAATCACATAGAGTTTGGAGGTTCCAAGAACACCAATATGTCTATACGGTCGTCCACTTAGTTTCATGTTCTTATTCCGACCTATTCGCAAAACAAAAGCAAGAACCAAGCTACGTGAAATGTGATTATGACCAATCTAAGGAATTTGGGGGGGAAAAACAGGTTATAGAATTAGGAAATGAAAACTCTTAGGTGATTTCTGTAACTTTCAAAAATAAAACCTTCTTTCAATATATATAGCACTTTTGTTCAAATTTACATATTTGAAGGGAAAATAATAAAAGAGACTTTTTAAGTTTTCATTTCTCATTAAGTTTTAGATTGAACATTTGGGATTACAATCCAATGTTATTTCTTTTAAAACTATGTGACTTGTGACCTATCTCTCACTGAGAAATAGGTATTTTCTGATAATACTGAAAAAAAAATCATCCATATCTACATGAGGTGACTCTGGTCAAGTCATTACTTCCAAGTACTTTCAGTCAATTTTTGAAGACTATAAATTGCAGAGTACATGTCCAGCTGTATTGGTAGAAGGAGTTTCTCTAGCAGGAGTTCCCTATACTAGTGATATGACAGGTCTGCCCTGCCCCACCCCCATCTTCAGGTAGTTGTAATTTTCAATATGGAGCTTAAAAAATAGTTTGGAAACAGATCTAAGAAGTGATATATTTATTTAGGCAGTGATAAATACCGATCTGGAAATGAGATTAACACTAGCCTGAGTGGAAGAATCATAGGTATTTTTTACAGACTTAGTAGTGAGATCTGTTAAAACATGATGCCTCTATTTCTTTGTACTTATACATGCAAACACCCTTCGAAATCAAACTGATAAAAGTTTTTCATAAAAACATAAAAAGTCAATGTATGGAGGCTTTACAAACCTACCAAGCTTGGCATATATATGGCTAAGAATTCGGGCTGGCTGTACTCGGATGGGATGAATATCTGCAATGCTCTGCACACTGAATCCATGCTTTCTTAGCAACTCCTTAATTTTATCTGATTCTGCCAAAATGGTGACTGGGAAAAGAAAAAAAAAAACAACAGAGGACAGAGTATGAATTCTGATGATCAGTTTCTTATTTTCATCAGTCACATATATTTCCCTGCTCTTTGTCAAAAATTGTCACCACAACTCTTCCCCTATATACAGTAGCATTCTTAGGACTCAAATGAGGCCATTTTCATTCAACCAATAAGCATTTTATTCAACAATGATTACATGAATTGCTGTGTAAGAGATTAAAAAAAAGTCATGATCTTTGACCTCAAGAAATTTACATTCTATTTAAGAAGATAAAGCAAGTACAGAATTATCTGCAATATAACTTCACATATACATCTTGTGACTAGTACAAAATGCTAGACTAGTAAAGTGAAAGGAGATTTCTTCTGCCTGGGATGGTTAGATTTCATAGAGGAGTTAGCCATCTGAGCTGAACTTTGGAAGGCTTTAAAGGAGTAGAGATGGAAGTCTAGGGAATGGCAAGAGTAAAGGCACAGAGATGGTAAAGTGCAAGGCATTTTTGAAGAACAGCGAATAGTCCAATTAGGCTAATGGCGGAGTAAAGGCAGTGACTTGCCTGAGCTCTCCCAAATTCCCATCTAAACAATGTTAAAATAATGCCTGAGAATGAATTCTGGAGAGGCAGAACCAAGAAAAAGATGGGGCAAAACAATTTTCTAGCCCAAGACAACTTACAAAGTTGGCAGGAAAGGAACATGTCACTGGGCTAAGAGTGGAGCACAGTCCCGTGACAAGGAAGCTAGCGGTAGTCACTGGGGATAACGGAATCGTTTCCAGAGCTCTCATGCCACAGATTGTAAGGGGGGTTAGACAACTGGTCAGAAGGAGATTATAAGGGACCTTTGCTGCACTGGGAGCAGGACTCTGCAGATCCCAGGATGAGAAGGAGGAGTGCTAGCAGGAGCAAGAACACTGGACACAGTTCCAGAGTGGAAAAGAGTGTTTGTGGTGGCTCATACTCCAGAGCACAGGCCAGAAGAGTAGTAACCACACTTCTCCCCAGATCTTACCAGCTTGGAAGAACTGAAAACCTACAGGCTGCTAAAACTAGCTCTGAACTATCAATACAGGTGAAGGTTGGGAGAGTGCCCTCTTTACCCTGGAGCAGAGCCCAACTTCAATATGAAATTAAAAAGAACATGACCATAGAAAGTTACTACAGAGACAGGAAGGAGCAAGATAAAACTCAGATGACAATGAAGTCAAAACAACTACATGCAAAACCTTAAAGAAAAATGTGAATTGGACGTAAGCCCAAAAAGAATTCCTGGAAGAACTCCAAAGGGATTTTAAAAATCAAACAAAAGAATCAGAGGATATATTGGAAACAGAAATGAGAATGATGCAAAAAATAATGAAAAACAAGTCAACAGCTTGGTTTAGGTGGCACATAAATATTATGAAGAAAATACTTTAAAAAACAAAATTGGCCAAACTGTAAAAGAGCCATAAAAATGCATTGAAGAGAAATGTTCCTTACAAAGCAGAATTCGTCAAATGGAAAAGGAGGTACAAAAACTCAATGAGGAAAATAATTACTCAAAACTTAGAACTGGGCAAGTGAAAGCTAATGACTCCATGAGATATCAAGAAACAATCAAACAAAGCCAAAAGAATGAAAAAAAAAAAGGAAATGTGGACTATCTCCACAGAAAAACTGACCAGGAAAAGATATTTAGGAGAGATAATTTAAGAATTATTGGACTATCTGAATGCCATGATCAAAAACAAAAAAAGCCTAGACATCATATTTCAAGAAATCATCCAGGAAAACTGTCCCAATATCCTAGAACCAGAAAGTGAAATAGAAATGGAAAGAATCCATTAATTACTTCCTAAAAAGAGATCCCCAAATGAAAATGTCTGAGAATATTGTAGCCAAATTCCAGAGCTTCTGGGTAAAGGAGAAAATATTGCAAAAAGTCAGACAGAAATAATTCAGATATTGTGGTGCCACAGTCAGAATCACACAAGACTTAGCAGCTTCAATGTTAAAGGATCAGAGGACTCAGAAGATGATATTCCCAAGAGCTAAAGATTATATCCCAAGATATATATATATCCCAAGAGCTAGGATTATAACCAAGAATCATCTAGCCAGCAAAGCTGAGTATAATCCTTCAGGGGGAAAAATGGATTTTTAAAGAGATAGAAGACCAAAGTAATCCTGGGGAAAAAAACAGAGATGAATAGAAAATATGACTTTCAAAGACAAGACTCAAGAGAAGCATAAAAAGGTAAACAGGGAAGAGAAATCATAAGGAATTCAATACGGTTAAACTATTTACATTCCTACATGGAAACATAATATTTGTAACTCCTAAGAACTTTATCATTACTAGGGCAGTTAGAAGGAGTATACATAGACAGAGCTTTTATAGTAGAAGAGAAGATGGGGGTGGGGAGGTCTGCCAGACAATGCTTGAACCTTACTCTCATCAGAACTGGATCAAAGAGGAAATATGTTCAGTTGGGTACAGAATTCTAGAACATATGTTCAGCTGGGTATAGAATTCTATTTTATCCTACAGGGGAATACAATTTTGTGCTTGTAGAAAACAAGTCACTCTCCAATTGATAAATGGTCAAAAGATATGAACAGGTAGTTTTCAGAAGAAGAAATCAAAACTATTTATAGTTATGTGAAAAAAATGTTTAAATCACTATTGATTAGAGAAATGCAAATTAATGCAATCATAAGGTGCCACTATTAGATTGACTAATATGACAAAAAAGGGAAATGACAAATATTGGAGGGGATATGGGAAAACCAATGCATTGTTGGTGTTGTAAACTGCTCCAACCATTCTGGAGAGCAATTTGGAACTATACAGCCCAAAGGGCTATAAAACTGTGCATACCCTTTGACCCAGACCACTACTAGGTCTCTACCCCACAGTGATGAAAAAAAAATAGGATCTTTATATAAAAAATATTTATAGCACTTCTTTTTGTGGCATCTAAGAACTGGAAAATTAGGGGATGCCCATCAACTGGGAGTGAGTGAACAAGTTGATGTATATGATTGTGATATAATAATAATGTGCTTCTAAAAAATAATAAGCAGGATGATTTCAGAAAAGCCTGGGAAGATTTATGTGAAGTGATGAAAAGTGAAGTGAGCAGAACCAGGAGAACACTGTACATAGTAACAGCAATACTTTATGATGATCAACTGTGAATGACTTAGTTATTCTCAGCAATACAATGATCTATGACAATTCCAAAGGACTTACAATGACAAATCCTATCCATCTCCAGAGAAAAAAATTGATGGAGTCTGAATACAAATGAAAGCATACTTTTAAAAAACTTTATTTTTCATGGTTTTATTTTTGGCCTGTGTTTTCTTTTATAATATGACTAATATGGAAATGTTTTGTATTATCTGGAACTCAAAATTTTAAAAAATGAACATAAAACTGTTTTACATATAATTGGAAAAATAAAATATTAAAAAAGAGACAAGGCTGAAAAGATAGGCAGGTGCCAATTCTGAAAGGTTTGAATGGCAGAATTAAATTTGTACTTTAGCTTATGGGAAATGAGGAGCCATTCGTTGCTAAGCTAGGGAGTAATGTGAACAGACCTGTGCTTTAAGAAGATTACTCCACAGGCTGTGTGTATGGGTGTATGGCAGCAAAAGAGATAAGGGAAAGTCAACTAATTCAAAGGCTATTGCTACAGGTTAAGACAAAAAGTTTGAACTAAAGTGGTGGTAATATTGGGGATAGAAAGAGAAATAATGGAGGTAGGATTAGTAAAAGTGACACTGGATTAGATGTAGAGAAAGAGGCAAAGGTAGTGTGGAAGTTTCAAAAGGAGATGAGTAACAGAATGACGGTAAAGCTTGTCTGGGGGCAAGATGAAAAGCTGTTTTCGACATGTCTATGAATTGCTAGTAAAACACTTGGGTGAAAATATCCAGGAGGCAGCCAGAGGTGATAGTTCAGCACAGAAATTTAGACTGGAGATGTAAGTAAGTGTACTAGGTTAAAAAAAATCAATTTTATTCTGGTTTCTCACTACAACAATTTTGTATTTTTCAATGGTTAACTGCTACAAGAAATTGTATTCGTTAGGTCATGTGTACACCAAACATTATGCTACCAAGGAAAATCTTCTAAGGCTATATTAATGATTTAGATTTAAGAAAATAACTGATTTATTGAAACTTTATTATTAGGGAAGTCATGAACAAAAATCATAGAAAATGGGCAGTCATGAATGACTCATAATCTGTAGAATTTTAAGGAATATCCATGTCAATGAGATCACAGATTCACTAGGGTATTTAAATACGTTACTTGCTACAAATATTTTTTTTTTGCTTTTGGAAGATGCTAATTATGGCATTAAACAGTTGTTAGTAATGTGCACTAAACTGTACTAAACTGCACTATTTCATTAAGTGAGAAGCAATTAAAGTAACAGTGGTTATTAAAAGTTAAATGTGAATAGACAGCACAACTACAAACCTTGTACTACAACATCAGGTTTGACTGCTGTTGAAAACCTTCTATTTAAGGGATCAACTTCCCCAGTGGCTAGGAATCCCTATAGAAAAGAAGAAATGAAAAATATGGTTAAACTTTTTATTACTACTATAAACAAGGTGTTTAACCAAAACCTCATCCCAAACCTCAGGTTTAGAAATAAAAATGTTTGTAATCTCACAATATGTAGGATAGCATATTTAAAAGTACTTCTTCCTTTGTAACAACTGACTACAGAAAAATATGTCATTAGGATTCAAGGTGAGACCATGTGGTTTCTCCTTAGAATCCCTGGTCTCCTTTAAAACTCAGATCAAACCCCCTCCCCACATGAGCCCTGTATGATTCCCTCAGCAACTAGGGTTTCTCCTTCATAGCCCTCTCTCTACATTACCTTGTTTTACTTTGTAACTACCTAAACATGCACACTGTTTCCTCCACAGAATGAAAGCACTTTGAGGGCAGAGTCTGCCTCCTTTATTTTTGTGTCTGTATATCAAGCCCCTAGCACGACTGACACACAGCAGCTGCCTACTTAACGGCTGTTGACTGATTTAAGCAATTTAGTCTCAGTCCTCCCACTCTTTACCACTTCCTATCTCTCTGCTTTGCTCATTCAACAACGCTTAGCAATATTAGCATCATTTTCATATGTTATCACTTTTATTTACTCATTTCAGTGGATGGTGTTAAGTGGTTTAAATACAGCTAACACAGTCAAGATTTTGACATCATCCACTCTACCACAGACTTTGCAGGAACATGCTGCAACTAAATGACGGGACACCCTCTGCATGTTCTAGATGATGTTCCCCATTTTATCACAACAGAGAAATCCACAGAACAGTGCTCTTTCCATGCCAGTCTACAGCTTTCCCCCTTTTCTTGATTTACTATACTATTAGGACTGGTTAATTTCCCCTTTGAGTTCCAAATCACTCCATAGTTGGTCAGCAGCCTGTCAATATATTTTTAGAAGTATTGGTAAAACAATGTTTACAGGAGCAGCAAACATATGAAAATTATTGGGCTACTTACAACCACTACGCCCATTCCCTGTCAAATACTGAAACAATGTTAGAAAACAGGAAACTTCAGAGTCATGAACAGGTAGTTTTATGCTTAGGATGAAGAGGTAGCTTTCTGGTGGTGTAAGTCATCCCTCCCTTTCCCCTCAAAATTTTTCACTGATGCTAGAACTACATCAGTACTGAAACATTGCTGTGGTTAAAACATTCATGATTCCAAGTAAACTTTGGGGGAAAAGCAAATGACTTTGGGAGGGGAGGAAATAGGTCTCTCACAACTTAACGTCAAAAAGACAATCAGATGTATTTTCTACAATACAGAATACAACCCATTCTGAGGCAACAGGGACTGGAAAGATAAGGGAGTGCTGAAAGTGGAGAAAAAAGATAAAAACAGTGGAGCCAGGACATAGAGGAAGGCAATTTACTATTTTGCCCGAGGTCAGTATTATGCTGCCTTTTAGGAGAAGAGTACATAAAAATTTAATTGGATTTCTTTTTCTGCAACTGAATCAAAACTCCAGAAATATTAACAGACCGGAGAATATAATTATGACACAATAACACTGTGACATCAATTAACCAAGAAGTAGGCAGAGTTCATCAGAAGTCTGATTAGAGTGAGAAGAGAAGATAAAGAGGAGGTAGTTCTAAATTTGATTCTGAATAAGCCCTTCTCACAGATATGTTCATTTAATATGAAAAGACACTTGATCAAGTAAGCAGCAAAACCTCCAAGGAGGTGGGGGATGCTCTAGAAAATGGCTGGAAAGTCAGCCATAGACTAAGCAGCACTGGGGAGCTCCCCCCGACAGAGCTACTGGAATAGCGAGTAGGTAAAGTCAACAGAAAGCAGTCCCTGGGGAGAGAAAACACCCTAAGAGTTGTAAGAGTACCAGAAAACTTAGGCTCTAGGTTTCACCAAGTGTGGAGGAAGGTGAGAGGAATCTCTGATTGACCTGAGAATTTACTACTTGTATTTCTGCCAATACCAAATAACAGCCCAGTTATTTGTTTACACAACAAAGGGAGAAGCTGGAGGAATGTCTATCCAAAGGAGAACTCAAGAGTTTGTGAAAGAATGGATGAAATGCTTCAAAGTGAAAACAAAGAGGGAAAAAAAAAAACAATTAAAGGGGTGAATAACTTCTGAACAGCTCAAATTCCTAGGGAAGAACAGGAATCTTAAGCTGCATAATGGATGTTAGGGGCTTCAAAAGATTTCTGGATCATGGCTTAAAAGAAATGAATAACAGACTCTGGGTCTGTTACACTGTTACACTGGGGATGGCATAAATTTGGGCACCAGTAAAAACACACTTACTTGGAGAAGAAAAAAAAGTTAAAAAAATCTAATGATTAAAAAGGTTTTACGCCTAAAAATGGAAGCCAGGGAAATAACTGTCCACACACATCTGCCAAATTTTTTTTAAAAAGGGGAAAAAGGTCTTCAGAGACCTGAATATTGATGTAAATGACATTACAGATGACACAATGAGTCCTGCTTTTTTTCCTTCCTCACTCTAAGGGCCACAGGATCCTGTCACTTTTCTGACTTATAAGTGACACCTCCTCACATACAATGACTCACACCTTGGGAACACAGATGTACTTGCTCTTCCGTGTGTGTCCAGCTTTAGCACAGAGCTTTGCATAGAGTAAGAGCTTACTAAAGGCTGGTTCATTCATTCATTCAATTTCAACCAAGATGGATAATTCTTATAGCATACACAGGTAACAGAGAAAGCAAAAACAACTCCATTTTGTCTGCAATTCCTCTACCTTGCCTCTAATCCTGTTTTCGTTGCAACCCCCATCTGCACATACCTACCCTGATTCACGGACAGATGCCTGAAAGATGCACAGGTGTTTATCAGACACCTGAATACCATGGACACTGCCAAAGAAGCCAACACCTGTAAAGCTATAATTTCACTGGATTTCTTTAGTTGCCCTGCTTATTTTCTTATTTCTATGTGTTACGGACCTGTTACCTATTCCATAAGCTGCTTACCATTTCTGCTTGGACTGGTAATAATTTGGGAATTGTTTAAAAAAAAAGATGTAAGAGTATCAATGGTCTTGGAGGGAATTCTGGGTAGCAGAGAAACCTAAAGCAGCCTGTCTGTATTACAACCCCCACCCTGCCTGTGACCTTACTGCTGAAACAGAAAGGACAGTCCCTCTACTAGGGAGGGTTTACAAGAGATAGCTAACCTATTACTCAGAGGACACCACAATCCCGATTCCTACTCTACAAGCCCTCAGCAGAACAGCTAGGTGGCACAGTGGATAGAGGACCTGATCTGGAGTCAGGAAGACTCCTCTTCCTGAATTCAAATCTGGCCTTAGATGCTTATTATCTGTGTGATCCATGCTTAACCCTGTCTGCCTCAGTTCCTTATTTGTAAAATGAGCTGGGGAAGGAAATGGCAAACCACTCCAGTATCTCTGCCAAGAAAATCCCAAATTGGGTCACAAAGAGTCAGACACAACTGAACAACAGCGATAGGCCCCCAGCAGCTTGCCCAATACTAAGGTACCTCATATCCAATTAATCTCCTGCCTAAACTGAAACCTATGTAAGTTTTGTCCTTTTGTGCCCTTGCAGAGTCTCCCTTGCTAGTGGACTCAATAAATCCTCATTGGTTTTGAAATTTATGGTACAGGGTTTGGTTTATGGTTGGGGGGGTTTCATTCTGGTTTGTTGGGGCACTAACAATTTTATCCATGAGTGGAATACTCCATATATCTATGTTAGGCTTTGTTCTGTTCGACACTTGTAACAACTCCTATGATAAAAGCACAAATGGTCTGCATACCAAATTTACAGACAACACAAAAGTTAGGAAGAATAACTAACACTGAATGACAGAAAGAAGAGCCAAAAAGATGCCAACAGATTAAAATTATACTCTCCTACCTGAGGCAGAGCTGACATGACAGTAATTAAACAAACTTGTTAAGAGTGACATTAAGATTAATTGCTTGTTACTACTTGTATCTGCATTTCCATGGAACACTAAAATCCAAGGCATTGAAAGAGGCAAGGGAGGGCAAGGTACAGAAACAAGTATTCACTGTCAACAAGTCCACACTAGAACAAGAGACCAAAATGCTGCCTCACCTCCCCCAGTGATTTTTTTTGTTGCCTTTTGGAGGGCAGGTGGGGTTAAGTAACTTGCCCAAGGTTACATGGCTAGTTTTTTGTGTGTGGGTGTTAAGTGTCTGAGGACGGAACCAAACACGGGTCCTCCTGACTCCGGGCCGGTGCTTTATTCACTGTGCCACCTAGCTGCCCCTACCCCCATTGTTGTTGCTATGTGATGGATTTTTCTCTTGGTTTTACTCATTTCACATTTCATACCAATCTGCCCAAGTTTCTCTGAAATTGTCCCACTTACAATTTCCTACAGCACAACTGTAATCCATCATATTCGTATCCCATGTGTTTAGCCATTCCCCAACTGATGGGCACAGATTTACTTCCCAGTTCTTTGCTACCACAAAGAAATCTGTAATAATTTTTTGTTAACCTATGGGTCCTTTTCTTTTTTCTTTGATGTCTTTAGGGTATGGGTCTAGCGGTGTTATTGCTGAATCACAGGGCATACACACAGTGACTTTTTGAGCATACATTCAAACTGTTTTCCAGAATGCCTGCACCAATTCATAGCTCCATGAATAGTGCATTAATGTGCCTGTTTTCTCACAGTCCTTCCAACATTTTCCTATTTTTTTAAAAGCAACTTTGCAAAGTTGGTGGGTTTGAGAAGAAACCTCAAAATTGCTTTAATTTGCATTTCTCTAATTATTAGTGATTTTTAAAAAATTTCTTTTTAAAAAACTGTCAGGAAGTCGAAATGCAGGGAGTACAAAGGAATTAACTTCTTTGTCTGGTTCACCTCAATTCTCTAAAGCATCAGTCTTTTTTAGTGTGGCCGGTTGCACTGTCAGTACCTTTGCCTGACTCTCACTTGCCTGCACAATCTGCTAAGCCTCCCAACTCAGCCTGTCCTCTAGACTGAGTCACCTACCACCTCTCCAGACATTCACATTATGGGTTATTGGGGCTGGTTTGCTGGTGGACCTCTTCTGAATTCCAGCATGTGTACATTGTACACTGCCTCACATGGCCTCCTCTGAGTCCCGCTATGATGCCAATCCAACAAGTATTTATCACCTCAATGAGTCATGGATATTTTGAACAAGGTATTCTTCCTATCCATACACAAGAAATAGTGACAGACTAAGAGTATAGAGTTTAGGGTCAAGGGGAGTCCCATATAAGAAAAACCATGGAACATAACGTTCATATGAATTGAGGTGGGTCAACACAATGAGGGAGAGGCCTACTATGCTTTATGTCAGTTTCCAGGGAAGTTTGCTGATTCAGATGTTTCAAGGTGACAGCCAGATCTGATCTCTCATGTTCAAGGAGAATTTGCTTCTTGCAATAATGCAGTTGGCACCCTGCTTGTATACTGGGCCTGAATATAGCTGTCCTCTCCCTACTGCTAGCAGACTAGCCCCAGTAACTAAGGTTTGTGTACTACAAAGCACAGTCTAACTTACCAATTCCTAAGTCTCCTTAAACCTCTTCACAACTTCAGCTACAAAGATGAACTGAGTCATATACTTAATCTTACATTATCCACAAGTATTTTATTTCCTTTATCTTTTCCCTGTTTACCTTCTCATGCTTCTCTTGCTTCTTGTATCTGAATGTCAAGTTTTCTATTGAACTCTGGTTTTTTCAGCAAGAATGCTTGAAAGTCCTCTATTCCACTGAATGACCATATTTTCCCCTGAAACATGATACTCAGTTTTGCTGGGTAGGTGATTCTTGGTTTTAATCCCAGCTCCTTGGACCTCTGGAATATCATATCCCAAGCCCTTCGATCCCTCAGTGTAGAAGCTGCCAGATCCTGGGTTATCCTGATTGTGTTTCCATAATATTCAAATTATTTCTTCTTGGCTGCTTGAAATATTCTTTTCTTAATCTGGGAATTCCAGAACCTGGCTATAATATTCCTAGGAGTTTTCTTTTTGGGATCTTTTTCAGGAGGTGATGGATGGATTCATTCAACCTCTATTTTGCCCTCTGGTTCTAAAACACCAGGGCAATTTTCCTTGAGAATTTCTTGAAGGATAATTTCTAGGTTCTTTCTTTGATCATGACTTTCAGGTAGTCCAATAATTTTTAAATGATCTCTACTGGATCTATTTTCCAGGTCAGTGGTTTTCCCAATGAGATATTTCACACTGCCTTCTACTTTTTCATTTGTTTGGATCTGTTTAATAGTATCTTGATTTCTCATAAAGCCACTAGCTTCTGTTTACTCCAATCTAATTCTGAAGCAATGATTCTCCTCAGTGAGCTTTTGAGATTCTTTTTCCATCTGGCAAATTCAGCTTTTTAAGGCATTCTTCTCCTCATTGCCTTTTTGAGCCTCTTTTCCCATTTGTGTTAGTCTATTTTTTAAGGTGTTATTTTCTTCAGTCAGATTGTTGACTCATTTCTTAATTTTCTCGCATTGTTCTCATTTCTCTTCCCAATTTTTCCTCCACTTCTCTTATTTGGTTTTCAAAATCTTTCTTAAGGTTCTCTATGGCCTGTAACCAGCTCGTATTTTCCTTTGAAGCTTTTGGTGCAGGAGTTCTGACTTCACTGTCTTCCTCCTGTTCCATGCCTTGCTCCTTCTTATCCCCAAAATAGGAGTGTAATGTTGGAATCTTCTGTCTGCTTTGTTTCCTTTGCCTGCTTATTTTGCCACTCAATGATTTGACTTTTGGGCTTTTTGCCACAGTAGGACGCTACCACCAGACAGGAGAGTTTCGTCCCAAACACTGGGGTTTTCTCAGCTGCTGAAGGTATTCGATGGGTGCCCTCTCTGAAGCCTCCACATGCTCTGGCAAGCTGATGCCCCCCAGGACCACCACCCTAGACCGCAATCCAGATCCAAGCAGGTTAAAGCAAGAGCGATTACCCATCAGACTGGTGCTTGGTCCCCCTACACTCTGCAGGCCAGGAGCTGAAGCTACCATGTGGGGGTGGCTGGGGCAGGGAGCCTCAGTGGCTTCTTGCCCTGAGGGCAAAGGCCCACACCACTCCCAACTACTGGATCCCAAAGTCCACACTGCACTGACCTCTCACTTTGTCCTTAGCATCTATGGGTTGATAATTCTGGAAACCACCACAGCTGCTGGTGATCTGAGGTCCTTCCAGCTGGTCAGGCTGCCATGGGCCTAAGACCTCCGAGCCAGGTTGGGGTTAGCTCCCAGAGTGCTGTGATGGCCAATTCCTGGCAGGCTGCCAAGCTGTCCTCAGTGGGAGGTTAGCTTCTCTGCGTCATTTTGTGGGTTCTGTAGCTCCAAAGTTTGTTCAGTCACCTTTTACATGAATTGGAGGGGGTGGAAGCCAGAGCCGCGTGGAGGTCCTGTTTCTATTCTGCCATCTTGACTCTGCTCCCTGTTTCCTTTATCAAAAACTCTGACATTCATCTATTTGATCATAACCTCCTATCATTCCATCTCTCTCCATCCATGTCTCACTCCTCCTAAACTTTTCTTCACCTTCACTGTTACTTGCAATCCCTCCTCCCCTTAGTACAACGTAAGGTTATTAGTTCATCTGACTTCATTCTCCTCCATATCTTGATATCATTGCCCATTCTCTCCTTCCCCTCGTCTTTGAAAACAAAGTGGCCTTTCTCCTTGCCGAGGTCACCTGTTCTACAAATATACATTTCAGTTTTCTCCAGCAGATTGCAATCTCAGTCATCCCTCCTCTTTTTAATTTTCAACCACTATGTATCTGCTGGTTCCTTCTCTGATGCCTTCAATTCAAACATAGCTAAGTATCTACATCTTTAAAAACTCTTCACTAGACCCTACTATTCCCTCAAGTTATCATCTAATATCTCTCCCTTTCTCAAGCTCCTAGAAAAAAACTGTCTATACTTGTCTTCAAGTCTTCTACTCTCTCATTCACTCAGTTCTTTTGAAACTGGTTTCTAACATTATTACTCAATTGAAATTGCTTTCTCCAAAGTTACCAATGATCGCTTAATTTCCAAATATGATCTTTTTTCAGTCCTCTTTCTTCTTAAACTGTCTGCTGTATTTGGCACTGGTAACTATACTCTCTGCCTAGATTTACCCTCTCCTCTCTTGCTTTTATAACATCACAAATCGTAAGAGATATGAAGAACTTTAGAGGCCATCGAGTCCAACCTCCTCATTTTACAGATTAGGAAACAGAGGCACAAAGAGGAGACTTGCTCAGCATCACAACGCTCTGTCTTGGGCCTCCTCCTCTCTATACTTTCTCTGTGAGCCCATAAACTCTAATGGGTTGAATTAATATCTTTATATAGATGACCAACAGATCTAGCCTCAGTTTCTCCTGAGATTTCATCCCATATCACCAAGTAGCTATTGAAGACTTTGAACTGGATGTCCCAGAGACATCTCAAACTCAACAAGTCCAAAACGGAATTCAGTATCTTTCTCCTATTTCTGTTATTGGCACTACCACTTTTCTAACCTCTCCATCAGACTTCACTCCTCCCTCCCTCACCTCACATATCTAATTGGTTGCCAAATCTTGCTATTTAAAGCTCTACAACAATTTTCACTTCTGACCCGCTCTACTCAGCCATCACCTGAACAAGCCTCTTCTCTAGATTACTGTTATCACCTCCCTTAAGTCTCTCCTTTCCCAAATCCATCTGGAATACTGTAATGGTCATGTAAATGGGAAAATCCTTCCCATCCCAGGTTTATGTGACCTGCATAGGTCACAAGGAAGCCTGAGTCACATGGAACAGCAAGGGATGGAGGAGAGCTGATAGGAAGCTGGTGAGAGCAGCCAGGGCTAAGGGTAAAAGAGGAAGAAGCAGGCAGCGAGCCTCCGGGAAGTCTGTGGGAAAGCTTGGGAATGGCAGTGCCCCCTGCATTGTTATTGTGTACAGATTTCCTTGTTATGATGGATTCGGTTTTCTGGTGTTTGAATAAATATTTTGGTTCTGTCTTACATATGGAGAGTCTGTTATATTTTACTATTTAGCATTAGACCAGCATATTCATGGTGGCTATAGGCGCTGTGAATATTGTTTTGGTGCTACAGATACTGCAGCTAAAGTAATTTTCTTTAAGCCCTGAATCTGCCCATGTTGCTTTACTGACAACAAACTTTATTGACCCCTTATTTCCTCAGATGCCCCTAGGATAAAATACAAACACTTCTGTTTAGTTTTTAAAACTCTTTACAACCTGGCCTCAACCTATCTTTCTCATGTCACTGGATATCCCTGCCCCTAACTTTCTCTTTTTCTCACACATGACCCTCCACTTCCCATCTCTGTGTCTTTGTAGTGGCCATTCCCCGTGCCTGGAATGTCTTCTCTATCTCATAGATTTCCCATAATCCTCTGAGATGGATGCAGCTGAAGCATCACCTTCTACATGAAGCTTCTCCTCATCTTTCTTCAACTTCCAAGCACTTCCAAAATACACTTTTGTATTCTCTGTATTTATTCTCTCCATATTTATCCCACTCATTTATACATGTACTTGTATCCTCCTTTAGAATGCAGAATCGTTGTGAACAGGAATTGTTTCATTTTAGTTGTCTCCCTGATGCCAAGCACAGTGCCCAAGACACAGGAGGGGCTTAATACATACTTGTCATTTGACTGATTGAGGAATGATTCTCTGGATGTTCAAATGTTGGTTTTTATAATAATAAACAATAATAGCAGCTAACACTTCTTCAGTGCTTTAAAGTTTGCAAATCTAGCTTTATAACAATCCTATCAAGTAGGGACTATTATTATCTCTGTTTTACAGATGAGGAAACTGAGGCTGAGGCAAAGTTATTACTTGTCCAGGATCACAAGGATAGTAAATGTCTGAGGGCAATATGTGAATTTGGGTCATTCTGACTCCCAAGTCTAACTCTCCCTCCAATGCAGCACCTAACTACATAGGATGTTATGACAATGCATTTGCCTAAAAATTTCCATAGTCAGGAATGTAGGCAATAAATAGAGTGAAACCAATTTAAAATAATACCTAGTATATGTGGCACTGATTGAGCTACTGGGAATGATGGAAGACCTTCTATATTTTATGGTCAAAGTAGACAATGATGAGCTCTCATTACTGCTTCTAGGTTTCAAATGGAGCTTTGGCTATGGATTACTTCTTCTCTCACACTATCTAGTCCCTTTCTACATTCATTAGCCTGTGGGAGAATTACATGCAGGGTCAGAGCTTGGAAGAAGGAAGTGTAGTCTGTAAAACAGTGGCCCTTACAGTGATATTGGAGGTATAAGTTTTTCTGTAGGTTGAAACAGACAGAAGTGAAGATAAACTAGTTCTCTGGGTCATCAAATATACCTGTCTACTGAAAAGCCTGAGGGTGCTTCAGGAGATCAGTGAGTTGTATGGAGAACCCAGGAGGAAAGTGACAGCAGCATCCAAGAAGTCACAGAACTCCCACTGGACTTTCATAGAGACTGGCATTCCTTACTGTAGCATACATTAGCTCCCTGCTAATAGGGGTATTATTGAGAGAAAACACTAGCCAACCCTGAAGCAGCAGATTCACTGATTTTTAGAAAAAAATGCAGAGGCACTGGAAAATCCACAGATTATAATCAAGCATGCATGCATGCAATGCACATTCTGCAAAGTCACCTTCACAGACAGGAATTCTGCATTCGTCCTAATTTTGCCAATTTAGTGAATATTAGTCTGCTGAAAATAGAGACATCAGATTGCGCATCAGAGATGACTTGTGAGGGCCTCTGCCTAGGGAGCCCAAAAAATACGACGGACTCCAAGTGACACCTGGGGCTGATTATAAGGTCCCCCTCAGCTTCCAACACTCAGGCCTGACACTGCTGCCGCAGTTCAGGCTGCCATTGGGAGGCTTGTCCTTTGGCCAGCAGCTGGAATCAGACAATCTTATTACATCCTGGCACAGGAAAACCACGGAGGGGGTCTCACCTGGATGAGGGCTAACTAGGGTCGGAGTTGGGAGACGAACCAGGTCAGATTAGAGCCTGCTTGTCTAGAGCAGAGACCAAAAGACAAGCAGAAAAGAATGCCTGCTGAAGTAAGAGAGATGCAGGTCCCGAATGCGAGGCACCGGAGAGCCGGCTGTTTATCTGGCTCAACTGATTCTTCTAAGCCTCAGGTTAAATATAAGAGCCGCCAGTTCTACAGAAGTGACATACACCAAGAGATTTCTGAAGACATAAACAGAGAGAAATAACTGATTTTGCTACCTAGGAAACTAGAAAAAGAGTGCCTCAGTTCTTTGGGCTTTCAAAAGCAGCATTCCAGTTTGTTAAAACACAAAAGCTCTTACCTCTGCCAACAGGGAGCTGAGGATATACAAAGACTGGCCCCACAAATGAGGTATCTTCCCAAGTGGCACTCTATCTACAGTGTGAGGATTCTTATATTCTTCATCTACCTGGAGAAGTAAATTCAAAGAAGTCATAAAGTGGGTCAACCCAACTTAAACAGCTAAGTGTAACCTAACCCTGGGAAGCAGGTAACTTGGGTGATGCCACTAACTAGCTACATGATCTTGAACACATCACTTAATCTCTCATGGCCTCAGTTTCTTAAAATGGAGAAATTGAATCAGATCATCTCTAAAAGGTCTTATGGTTTAATGATTCCATCTCACATAAGTAGCACATGCCTGTGTATACACATATGTGTAAATGGAAAGTTAATAATAGGAATCCTGGCTTCTGTTCTCTGATTGTACCTCTCATCTCTCAGGCATAAGGAGCTACAATTAATGTACTTCAGAGATCACATAATTCAACTCCCTCATTTTACAGATATGGAAACTGAGGCACGGGATAGAGGGTGGAGGGGTGAAGTGACATATTCCAGGTCACAGAATTAGTGCGACACCTGGCACTAAAGCTCAGGTACACTGATTCTAAATTAAATGTTCTTTATGCCATACAATGGTCCTCAATTCAACAATTAAGGGCCATAGTGTAAAACACTGTCTTAGCATAGCTCATCATAATACAGATTTGGATTTATCAGAGATTAAGCCATGATCCTTAAATCTAAACTCTGTAGGTTAAACATGGTAAGACTATAATATTGGTATTGGTCATATTACCCCAAACTGTATTCTAAAATACCACTTTCAAAACAAGACAATATACAATCAGATCCCCACAAGGTGGTGATATTTACTAATAAAACGATTATAATCTGGAAAAAACAAATAAAGGGGGGAAAAACTATCCAATCATTGCTCTCAGCATTAGAAAGGGCCTTAGAAGTCTAAGGTACCAAAACAGGAGTCTCTTCTTTGACATATTCAAACAGTGGCCACTGAGTCTTAGCTGGAAGCCTTCCAGTGACATAGAAACACGCGGCTTCCCCACACAGCCCATTCACTTTGTGACAGCCTTCACAGAACGACAGCAAGCTTTACTGACATGGGGCTAGAGCCTACTTTCTACAACTTCCATCCATTGCTTGCCTTTTTTCCTTCTGGAGCGAAGAAAGACAAGCTCTAAGCCCTTCCCACATGCTGGGCCTTCCAATACCTGAAGATATAACACCCTCGATGCCTGCAAGTCTTCTCTTCTGCAAGTCAAACATCCCTATTACCTTCAGGCGATCTGCGGCCTGGTCTTCCACCCCCTCATGATCCTCGCTGTGCCCCAGCTTGTTCCTACCCTTCCTTAAACATGGCATCCATGATTGAAAACAATGATCTGGTTTGATTAGCAGGAAATACAGAATAACTATCAGCTCCTGTGTTCTGGATGCCATCCTCTCTCTTAATGGAAACTAAAACTAATATTAGCCTTCTTGGCTGCCAAGGAGTCTTGCAGACTAATTTTGAGCTTTCAGGACTGATACTGAACCTTTCCTTTTTCTGTAAATGGCAATTCTTCAGGCGACATCCCTTGAATCCTCTGACAATTCTTCTGTCTGCCTTTCCTACAACACCCCGCTCCCTCCTGGGAGATCTTTAAGCAGTTTCTGATAAACCACTTTCCATGTATGTTATAGGGGAGATCCCTTTTAAGTACAGTCATTGAGATGTCTTCCAACTCTCAAAATTCTTTGATTATGTGGCCATCAACGCCTAATAAAATTCTATGTTTATCATTACACAAAAGGGGACACGATCTGATCTACAGAATAACCAAATTCATTATATAGAAGTTGCAGAGAAGGCAGTAACCTGGACCGAGAGGGAGTTTCCATACCTGGGAATTCCCTATGCCAATGAAATCACAGATTTAGGCTCTTTCTCTCTATTCTTATCTTAAAACCCAACTTGGCCTCATAGGTTGGTCACAGCTTCTGAAACACTTCCGTTTTACAGATTTTACAGATTTACAGAAACAACATTTTTTCATTTTTTTGTTTATATGATTTACACCACGCATTTCTGCCCACAGAAATATCAATTTATCAAACTTTTGTGGAAAATTATTTAAGGTATTTTACATATATCTTAATTATCACAATACAGATAATGTAGATCTCTAGCTTTTAAGATTAAAAAAAAAATACAAATTACCTTCCCCTCATTTTATGCATTCTATTCACTCTTTGCCTCCTCCCCATCCCCAATTTTGTATCTTGGCCATTTCAAAATCTGGGACACCAGAGAAAGTCAAATTTTCTTAAGGAATGTTCTTGAATTGGATAATTTAATATCACCCAAAGAGAGACTTCTAATTACTCTCTTAAATTCAAGTTTCAAAAATAGTTTAGAGAAAATGTTTGGGTCAAAGGAAAATCCTAAGGAAGTCAGACATATTTAGGGAGGTTAGGAATAATTTTCAATGAATATTTTTTAAAATGTCAGACAACAGAATGTGATATTTTTGATGAAAGCTACTAAGAAGCAGCAGTGAAATTTAGGTTATTACTGAAGACTCTCCCACTTCAACCTGAATGTATCTGATTTTTTAAGAAAGCATTTGTGCCAAACATCAAACATTCTTTGACAACCCTACTTAAGGTCACTGTTCTCCTGAGTGAAAGTTATAGATATCTTACTCATCTGATGAAGTTATCACAAAGTCTTAGAAATAATTTCCTCTGAGAGAAAAGAGAAAGGAGGAAAAAAATTACCAATAGATGTTTCAATAACTGACATATATCAGAGACATGACAAGAAAATTCAGATTCTGCAAGATCAACTGTACCTTGCCAGGAGGAATGGCATATAGTTCTGGCATTAGATGTATTCCGTTCTTGCCTCTAATTAATATTCCCTCCAATGCCTCTCGGTACTCTTGGACCTAAAAGTTGACACCATTCCCATACAAAAATTAAAAAAGAAAAATACCACTCATATTCGTGCTTTTAAAATTGAAATGTAATTCAATATAGTTACCATCACATGAACTATACTACTATACGATATATAATTATACCATATATGAACATACTATTAATTTATCGCAGCAGCTTAATGGGGGGAAGGGGAACAGGGAGACAGATTGTCCTTGATTTGTGAGTCAGACCCCTTAGATTATAATCCTAACTTTCTTATTTACAAGTCATGTGAGTGTAGGCAAGTCAATTAACACCTCTATGCTCGAGTTCCCTTATCTACAAAATGTGGGTAATAATACAATGTACTCTATACCAGTGGGTTGCTGGGAGGATTGAGGGAAGAAGGTATGTAAGTGAATTTATAAAATATTGTCAGCTATCATTATCATTATTAGACCTAATAATAAGTTATAACTAAAACACATGACTAAGATCTCTATGCCAATGTTCTTATCTCACAGGATTTGAGAGTGGGAGGCTGGAATGCATTAGGTATATACGGTCATAGAGCTGGAGAAGGGACGGATGATCCTCCACTTGGAAGGAAAAACAGCTCTTATCCAACTACAGAATACAGGGCAAGTGACCTGACTAACCCAATTCCCTTGTCTGAATGCCAGTAATGGTTTAAGGGATGTATGTTTGGAGGGGTGCCTGATTAATGTGGTTGGTTTATATGATATGAGCCTTTGGGATTAGCAAAGTGCTATTTCAAGGAGAATATGGGCATGCACATCTGCACCTTGAGAGAGCCCAGACCACAGATGGTTTTTAGTGAGGACTTACACAGTATTGACTCTAGTCGAAGGAATCGCCTTGAATCCATAGGATCACAAATCTAGAGATAGACAGTGTACATAGCTTAGAAGTGCCACTGTTGGCCCTGGAATCAGGAGGACCTGGGCTCAAATCTGACCTCAGACGCTTAACACAAAAACTAGACATGTGACCTTGGGCAAGTCACTTAAACCCAATTGCCCTCCAAAAAAGCAAAAAAAAAAAAAAAAAGAAGAAGTGCCACTGAGTGCGCCTCTAATTTTAAGATAAGAAACTTAGTTTCAAGGGAGTCAATCACTTGGTCAGGTTCACATATGTAGTACTGGAAGCAGAATTTGAACCCAGGTCCTCCACCTCTGGAGCCTGGGTTCCTAGCTGAAGAGATAGCAGTGGTTGGTCAAGTAACGGTTCCTGCAAAAGCAGACATGTCTTTGACGGCTGAGCAAAGCCCCAGGCTCTAAAAACCTATCTTGAGGTATTCATGTTTCCCTGGTAAGGCAAGAGAACTTGCCTTGCCCACACTCTCCATGGGAAATATTTTTTCTGACTTAGACAAAGGCTCAAGTACTTGCAGTTCACCAAGCTGGTCAGAGCTTGGTCATGATCTGAGTGTCATTCAAAATCATGCATCTAGAATCAACACTTCTGGATTTGGGGGAATGAGATAACAGGGCACTAGTGAGGAGTGTAAAATAATGACTGATATGAGGACTGAACAGTAAATAATTAGTTCATCACATGAGGGGAATGACTGGTAACAGTGCCCAGCAATTCAACAGAGCAGCGGAGTGAAAGGCAGCACCGCGGCTTGCCAGGTCACAATTACGGCTCTGCAGCCTCCTCCCCATCTAAGCGGGTTTCAGGGAGAACTGAATAAGTTATCTCCTTCTGTGCCTGAAGCTGCTTTTCTCCTCGTACACACTGAAGTACACTGATGAACGAATAACATGTGTGCAACCATAAAGCATGATATAAATGCTAGTCATTATTACCTGCACTGCATCACCACTGAACACGCCATCAATTATGAAATATGTCCAGAATACTGGCCACTCACATTCTATGTTTTCAAAAAGCTTGAGTTCAGCAGGATCATAATGTAGTCGATTTGGGTCCTGGAAATTAAACACAGTGACAGTCTTTCCCGGTTACACATGTCCATATATTTTATGACTATATTCATCTTACTAGGGGTATTAACACAATCCTGGATATTCACTTGCTGGGAAGGCTGAACAGGAGAGACACTGAGGTCCTTTCCAAGCCTAAGGGTGTATGTGTGTGGTTTGGGGTTTTTTTTTGAGGGGGGGCGGTCAGTAAAGGGGGAAGTAGGAGGTAGAATCGTGGAAAGAACAGTGTACTCAGGACTTGAGTTTGAATCCTAGTCACATTACTATTACTCTGGACTTAGGGCAAGTCAAGCCCTATTTAGACCCAAGTTTCTTCATAAAATAAAATGAGGGGGTGGGACCTGATGATCTAGCAGGGGTCTTCTAACTATCTGTAATGTACGGGTCTTTCTTCTTTGGAATGGGGGCCTAGTAAGAGGCTTCAGAGGCTCCAGAGCTCCGGTTTCATCAGTGTGGGGAATTCCTAGGACAAAACTTCCCTCCGTCACTGTGGAATGACAACCTGTCTATATCTTGTTCTTAGTCTGGAGTCCTTGGACTTGGTTTAAAAAAGATGATAACCATCTCAATATAACTGGCTTCCTTTGCAATCGTAAGCATTTTATGTTATGCTTTTGAAAATATGATTTGGAAAAGGGGTCTGTGGACCAAAGCGGTCATCAAGACTGCCAAAGCGGCCCTCTGCATCTCAGAGTTTCCTGGGGCGGTGAGAAACTAAATGGTGTGCACTTTGCTGACTCCAAAGACAGTCCTCCATGCCATGCTGCCTCTTGCATGTATTCTAAAAAATACAGAAGGATCACATACGCACATGGATTATGTATTACACAAACGTGTAAAATGACTTACACTTAGACAACTACCACGCTCGACTTCTAAGAAAGAACCTACTATTATCACAATTCACATGCTCAGGCAATGAAGATTCTACTGTAATTCAAGAAATAGAAACTCAGTTTTTTGTATAGTACTTAATAGAAAGTAGATAAGAACTGAAAATATGCCTTCTTTGTTATGTGTCCTGACAAATATCTCACTGTATCCAACAGTGCTGGAGTAAAAATGGTCAATTTTTTTATGCTGGTTGAACTGGTAAAACAACTCAAAGAGGCAGTTTGTACAGTATTTAGTGCACGGGACTTGGGGTCAGGAAATTGTAGGTTCAATTCCACCTCAGACTTTCACTAGCTGTGTGACGCTGGACAAGTTCTCTAATTTCTGTGCCTCTTTGTTCATGCATAAAATGAGAGTCCTGGACTCAATGGTCTCTCAGATCCCTTTTGGCTTTAAATCTATGATTAAGCTGGTTCCATTTTCTCCCCCCAAAAAAGGAAAGGAAAAAAACTCTTTCCTGGTATATTGTCTATATTTCTCTACAACCTAGATCTCAATTCTCAGCTTGCTATCTGCAAAGTTTTCATATTCCACACTTGTTGACTTCAAAACTGACACTACTATTAACAAATGCTTCTTTCACATAACAGTTAAATAAACTCAGCCAAGTCTGTGGTGAGGTGGATTTGAATCCCTAAATGGGTCTTGTCAAATGTTTAATACAACCTCTCTTGGGGTTTTATAGCCATCACGAAGGAATCGGCAGCATCCATAACGTCCCTGGTAGAGAAAAAACATACAAATAAATGACAACGAAAAAGAAAAGTCAAACTTGGAATCATTATAATGCCCGATCTTTGTCTGCAAGAGATGATACACACCTCTCACTGTACATATAAGGTGTGCTTTCATCATGGGTCTTCTGAAGTTACTAGCTTGCTATTCTGATGAGAATTATAAAATCCTTCAAAGCTGTTTTTCTTTTTTGCATATTGGAATGTTTGTTTGCTGATGATTGTTTATAATAAAAAATGAAATTTAATTTAAAAAAGAAATAATAAAACAGTCTTTTCAGTAGAGAAGTTGGTAACTATGAGTATAAATTATTGTATAGGGGCAGTTAGGTGGTGCAGTAAATAGAGTACTGGCCTTGGAATCAGGAGGACCTGAGTTCAAATCTGACCTCAGACACTTAACACTTATTAGCCATGTGACCTTGGGCAAGTCACTTAATCCCAAGTGCCCTGCCTTCCCCCCTCCAAAAAGCAAATATACATACACATATATACACATATATATATATACATATATATATATATATATATATATATACTATTAGACTCAATGTGTTGACTGGCTTTAATAACTGTCTTTATTATATAATGTCTCATTTATTTTAATTTTTAATATAACTGCTTCTCCATCACGCCCAAGGAACCTCATCATTCTACAAGATCCTATCAGTCTTGGTACCCACATCTTTTTGTTTTTTAAAGCAATCGGGGTTAAGTAACTTGCTCAAGGTTACATGGCCAGGTGTTTCTGGGTGGGTGCTAAGTATCTGAGCCCGGGATTCGATCCCCAGGTCATCCTGACTCTGGGGCCAGTGCTCTTACTCGCTGTGCTACCTGGCCACCCCGGTACCCACATCTCATCACTACTCATTTCTGCCCCTCCATTTGTGGAGGGGGTTCAGAGCAGGCATTTCCTCACTCCCCACCTGGCTTCACTATTTTGAGGCTTCTCTGACTTCAGCATGCCCGCACCATTTCACCTCCCCACTTTGCTGTTCCTTTTATGTGTTCTCCCATTAGATTGCAAACTCTTTAAGGGCAGGGACTGTCTTTTTTGTATTTTTATGTCTACACCTTAATAAATGCTTACCGACTAATGTAAGGTTTATTGGGTGGTGAAGTTATATCCAGAAAGGACTTTGAGAACTAATAAAAGATATTAATAAAACTTTTAAAACAAATAAAATGTATTCTTGTCAGCAAGATATTTTAAGTTTCCTAGGCCCAAACTCATTTGTCTTATCAATCTTCTTTCATGTCAGCCTCCTCTCATCTACCTTCATTTGACTATCCCCAGGATGACAAATGTTCCACGTGACCTTCACTTATTTTTTATGTGTTGTAATAGCAAAGTAAATTAAGGTTTTGGTCAATACCTGCAAGGGGATTTCCAGTGGAGAAGCCACCCTCTCCTCCTGTTTACCAAACCATACAATAATTTATTGTTTGAATAGCTGAACATCTGAATGAATTCTTGTTCCTTTCTTGTTGAGATGTGAAAACCCTATGTACATTTGGCCCTCTAAGAATCAAAAAGTATTTTTCAGAGAGGCGAGGTGAGATCGCCATCATTTTCATTGAAAATTTAATTTAACAAACATTTATCCATGCCTACCTGTAGTAGGCCCTCGGAAACACACCTCAGATAAGGACTGGGACCCTGCTCTGGGAGAGTGAACCCCGAGTCTAGTGGGGGAAATGACACAAAGTATAGATAACTGTGGGAAACCACAATACATAATAGATGCACTAGGAGTGCAAAGTGCTTTGTGAGGTCTTGGGAGCAGACTGCGACTCAGGGATCTGAGGAGGGGACCAGGAAAGGTCTCATGAAGGATGTGGCCCTTCATGAGATCACCATCCTTTCCCGTCCCTTTATTAATGGGGGTCCTGCCCAAGGATCTGTCCTGGGCTGCCTTGACTTTCACCTTTGCTGAGTTCATCTTCTCAGACAGATCTGATCACAAACTCACATATCTAGCCGTATTCCGAACTTCTGATATTTAGTCCCATGTCAATGACTACAAGTTCTCCCTGGATGTCCCACAGGAACTTCAAACATATCCAAACAAAACTCTATCCCCTACCCTCCT
This sequence comes from Petaurus breviceps papuanus, assembly GCF_028583685.1. Taxonomy (NCBI): domain Eukaryota; kingdom Metazoa; phylum Chordata; class Mammalia; order Diprotodontia; family Petauridae; genus Petaurus; species Petaurus breviceps. The sequence goes on from NW_027186324.1 coordinate 12,284,471, forward strand.
CATTTCTGTTGAAGGCACTTTATCTTTCCAATGATTTAGGATTCTAAATAGAGATGTATTCAGGGCTTCCCTTTTCCTTATCTCATGTTATTTATTTACTTATCAAGTCTTACCACATTTTCTACCTCAACAGCATCTCTTATGTAAGTCCCCCTCTCCATTCACATAGCTACTAGTATGGTAGCTGCAGGCCTGCAATGCCTCTGCCATGGATTATTTCTTAACAACCGCCTAATTGAATTCAAAGCATCGAGACTCTAATCTCTAATCCATCTGGCACAGAACTGCCAAAATTTTCTTCCCAAGGGATAGTTCAGTGTATGTCCCTATTATGCTCAAAAATCCTCACTGACTCACCAGTGCCTCTAGTATAAATACAAACTCATTGGTCTGACATTTAAGGCTACTCATAATCTGGTTCATTCACTCTTCCAGACTTAGTTCATTTTACTCGACTTTGCACACTCCATTTTCTAGATGAACTGGAATGATACAAAGATATTTCTGAGAATGAAGGAGGAGGAGTTGAAGGAGCTTTAGGCTTGATGGCCTCAATCACATAAACAAAGAAAGAATCATCTGCCTATAAGGATGAAGATGGGTGCACTTGAGGTTAGCAGTCTGAATAGAGAAAAAAAAGGTTTGGAAGAGTCAATGCCGATTAAACCAACATCAATAAGAGAATAGTAAAAAAATTAATGAAAGTAGCAGTGACAGTCCAATTGAGGACAAATTAATTAACTATAAATCTATGGGGGATAAAAATGGTGCAATTTTGTGAGTCCACCTGGGATTTCCAATTGGCTGTAACTCTTGGTAACACCCTCAGACAGGTGTATAAATGCGGTGTAATATACCATACTTCACCTCAGAGTTAGCTGTGTCCCAGTGTTGAATAAACTGCTCTACTTTCCACACAGCAAAATCAAACAAAACAAAAGTCCATACTCGAGTGAAAGGCAGGAGTTTAAAGACACAACAGTTTCAATTCATTATGGAGCAGAAAGGCATAAATTTAACAAAGTCTTACCTGGAGTTTGGCAATGATTTCATTTTTCGTCTCATTCACAATGTTCACATCTTCCACTGCAAATGCAGGGTAAGAAATGATGGAAAGAAGTCCAGCATCAATCTCTTTAGATGTGGATGCCCTTGGCAGCATTGACAATAGAATTGACTACAAAAAGCAACCCCCAAAAAAAGTTTTACTCAAAGGAGTAACAATTATAAGTGATCCATAAATAATTAATAAATTGAACTCATAAATTACGGTATAGTAGAAAGTACACTAGACTGAAAATCAAGAGACGTGGGTTTGACTCTTGATTCTGTTATTAACTAACTTGTATAACCCTGGAAAAATCATTTTATCTCTCTGGGCCTCAGTTTCTTCATTAGTCAAATGAGAAGACTAGACTAAATGACCCCTCAGATCTTTTCAGTTACAAACGTTCTATCGGTCTTTGAAAGAGTGTAGCTTACTTGATTTCACCGTGGTTCAATAATTGTGATAATAACAACTAGCAACTAAATAGCACTTTAAAATGGTCAAAGTGCTTTACAAAGTGATCTCGTTTGATCAAAGCACTCATTTGAAAGACTACCAGATTTGGAGTCAGAGAACTTGGGGTAGAGTAGGGTCACCTAGAGGAAGTCACTTCTCTCTGGGCCTCAGTTTCTACTGAGAGGGTAAGACTTCTGAAGTCTGTTCTAGATCTAAATCTGTGATCTTATAATCAGACACTTCCTTAAACAGTCCTTCATTAATAGTTAGGGTAGGTGTGGTATGAGAGACAAGTTGGGAGAAGCTAAAATAGCTTAATGGCTATCTTAACAACCCTTCTACTACCTTTCCCCTTATGTCCTTTCCACGGACCCTGATGAGACATATAGAAGGGATGACAGGGGCATCTAGGTGGCACAGCAAATAGAGCACCGGCCCTGGAGTCAGGAGGACCTCAGTTCAAATCCAGCCTCAGACACTTAACACAAAAGCTAACTGTGTGACCTTGGGCAAGTCACAACCCCAGCTGCCCTCCAAAATGCAAAAATAAAATAAAATAAAAGGGATGACAGGGCTTCCTGTTTCTATTTGTTTACTATATGCAAATGCCTGGGTTCTTTCCTGGGGAGGAAAACAGGCAACAGAGATCAGAAAAGAACATATCTATGGTGTTAATGTGTTGGAATCCAGAGATTTTGTGGAACGTGTCCAACTGGACAAATTCCCTGAGAAACTACTTGAAACAAAAGTCAAATGTAACAGGTTTAGCTAGTGCTTGAATGCTGAATTAATTCCAGACTAGGAATAGCAAGTCACTCGTATTACTGGGAGCATTATAAAGTAAGCCTGAGCCACAGAATTAGCTTTTATTTGTTTAGCTTGAATTCAAAATTAAAGGCTGGGGTTGCAAGAAGAAGTTTGGGAAGCAGGATGAAAGCCAACAGAGTCTGAACCGCAGTCTAGAGTATCAATTGCCATTTGAGGATTTCTTGAAGGAAATGAGGGCAACTTGCCAAGAGAAAACTTAGGACAGATATTCTTTGAATTCACTCCCTCCCCACCTTAGCCTCATAGACTCTTTCTTCCTTCTAGAACAACCTCTGACATGAAGCCTTTCTCCCTCTACTCTGCCCAAACCCCAGCCTCCAAGCTCTAACGTACTCTCTTCCTAACTACATTGCATTTAACTATGCTTTATTATTTTTCAATGTATTCTGTATATACTTATATATGTACTTGTCCATTCTATTAGAATGTAGGCTTCTCGAGACTAGGGATTATATGATTCTTCATACGCCCAGCACCAACAGTATGTGGCACAAAGCAGAAACTGAATAAATGCTGGTTGATTGACTGTCTTCAAGAAGTTGAAGGGTTATCATGTGGAACAGGGATTAAACTGGTTCTGCTAAGCTCCAAAAAGATGGAGTTATGAGTAAAGGAGTGGAAATGGCAAAAAGGCAAATTTAGTTTTGACATATAGAAAACACAAAA
>NW_027186324.1:12287568-12375056 GCF_028583685.1 Petaurus breviceps papuanus
AAAAGGGCTGCCTGAGAGTGTGCCCCCCCCTCCCCCCGCCCCACTACTGGTCTACAGGCAAACTTTGGATGACTACTCGTCAAGTATGTTGTAACAGGCCTTGGGAGGACATTCTAACTCTGGTATTCCATATGATCCTATAGTCCTGCACTGTACGAGGACGGCTACTTATTACCTGTGTGAGCTCAGGCAGTCACATAACCTCCTCAGGCCACCAGTACACTCATCTGCAGAATGAGGGGTTCGGACCAAGCATAGCAATAACAACAGTAACAATAAGAATAGCTAACATTTACACAGGTTTGCAGAGTGCTATGTAAATCTCTCATTTCATCCTCACAACAACCTCGGGAGATAGGCGCTATTATTATTTCCTCAGGAAACTAAGGAAGAAAGAGGTCAGTGAACCTCCTCATGGTTACATAGGTTCTGTGCCAGAGGCAGGATCCAAGGGAAAATCTCCTGATCTCAAGTCACCGGAGGGTATGGGAGAGGGGACTCCTTTCTAAATATTGAGTGTACGTATCACTGGCTCCTGGCGCTCTCACATATTGCTTTTCTTCTCATAAGTATACAGGTGGCACACAGTTGTGGTCCGCGTGCTGAACCCAGAGTCAGGAAAACCTGGGTTTAAATCTGGCTGCTTACAGTATTTAGATGAGCATGGACGAAGTTATCAGAGCCCGAGTCTTTATCTATAAAATGGGGATAATACACGTATTACCTACTTTACCAGATGCTTATGAGGCTCAAATGACACATATAATATATAGATGCAGATGTAGATAGATAGATAAATCACCTCATAGACATTACAACAGTATACGAATGCCTGTTATTATTAGGAACACAATACTGTCTAATATGGCTTAGCACAAAAGTCTGGATTGTCCAGTTTCAACTTGTTTCACCACTGGGTCAGGCTCAATGCAGAGAAAAGCGAGGAGTCAAAGATCATGAATTCAGTTCTAGGTCTGCTGTTCATTGGTGGTGGCACCTTGAGCAAGTCACTTAATTTCCCTAAGCCTCGTGTTTCCCTTAAGTGTTAGTAGGGTTGATTTGATCAAGGGAGGAGGCTCTGATCAATCTGATGAACTCTCCCCTCAGGCTGATGAGGGACTTGGCAGCATCAGATGAGCACAGCCCCACAGGGTGTAGGCATGCCCATTTAGCCTGTGGAGTAGACCCAGGAAACTCTTGATGACCGGCTGTTCAGACTGAGGAGGAAAGATGCTTTTCGGAGAAGCCATCTCTATTGTCTATAACAGCTGGATAAACAACCTGCTTATATGTGCTCTCCTTTTTTCTCTAATTCTCCCAACATTCCCTGATCCATCCCTTTATATATGAAAAAAGGAAATAATACTTATTCATTATGCCTTATAGAGTTATGACAAACAGAATAAGAATGTCTGTGATATTCTTTTGAAAATTGTAAAATGCCATGCAGATTAAAAATCATTAGATTGTCTGCCTTACTCAATCCTAGTCCTTGAGCTATTCAGTTATTTCTTGCTGGAAATTAGTTATAAGCCCTCAGTTTCATCCCAGAAAACTGTTACCATAATAACTAGAACCAAGTAATATTCTTTTTCCCATAATTCATCCCAACTATCATTAATTAGGTCCTCCTCTACCTTGGAAAAATTTTCACCAATGCAAGTCTTTTCATTGTTTCCCCTTAGCTAGAAGTGTTATCTTCTCTTCTAAATAGCCCTTCAACCCAGTTCGTGTTCTCTGAACGTGCCCCATCTGCCACTCCTCTATTCTTTGTCTTGCTATAGGTAGAGCAGTTGTGCCCTCACATCCTTCTCTCACTTCACACACTGCTAAGACAAGTTGATAGCAAGTAGTATGGGCACTGAAGGCTGTACACATGGCTATCTTGACTGTAAAAACGCCCCTCAGAGGCTTTGGGACTGCTTAAATCTATATATAAAAGGGCTAAGAACGAGAATCAACAGCTTTAGGAGACCAAACCTATCTGTTAAGGTTTGGCATTCCCCCATTCACTCTTTCATATGGGAGAATGGAAGAGATTTAGTGTTTGAAAATGGGTAAACCTAGAATCTCAGAGCATTCTGGGGGCTACTAATAAATAACAATGACCTGGTTAATAGTCTAGCTTTCAAAGATACAAATACTGAAAGCTATATACAACACTCATCATAAGCGAGGTCCCTGGTCCAAGAAGAAGAATACAAAACAGACCACGAGGAAGGACCTTACTCTGCAGTCTCACATCCTAGCTCTACCACTTACTACTATTACTCAGCAGTTGAGATTCTGAAGAAACAAGATAAGAAAATCTGGGAGAGAAATTTTTTTTTTTGCTGTGTCCTAGGCAAGGATTTTTGCCTTTTTTGAAAAAGCCCAGAAAATAGTCAACCAACCAGACAGTCAAGATTCTATTAAGTGTCTACTATGTGACAAGCAACCTATCCTCGGTGCTAGAAATAAAAGAAAAGTGAACCAGGCCTCATCCCCATCAAGAATTTGGGGTCTGAGAGTGGATGGGAGAAAGGCGATATAATACATACATATAAAAGTATATACAAAACATATAAAAAACAAAATCTTGGAGAAGGAACTAACAGACTAGAGTATCAGGAAAGGTTTCATGTAGAAGGTAATGCTTGAGCTTAGCCTAGGGTTTCCGACAGGCAAAAAGTAAGGCCCTCCAGTCCTGGGTTACATCCAGTATAAAAGCATGAAGATGCAATGTTGTGTATAAGAAGAACAGTAAGAAGGTCCATTTACCTGAACTATGTAGAGTGTGGGAAGGGGAATTATGTAAAATGAGTTTGGAGCCAGGTTGTGAATGTCTATAAAAGTAAAAAAAAACCAAAAACTAAACAGGTTAAAAGGCTAGAGGGCTATAAGTTAGGAAGAATGGTTAACACCTATTTCCTTGAGGAAGAGATGGGCAAAGATTTCAGATGGGTCAGAAGCTGCAAGCACGGAAGATTATGGCCAAGAAGCATAAGGCAGAAATCATGTGTCCAGCAGAGAAGTGTCTGGTAGCTAAGAATACAAAACCGGAGCAAAGCAGGCAAAAGGGAATCCGTGTGAGCACATCACAAGAAGACAGCAGCTCAGCCATGGTCAAAACTGGTTTCTATATTGTGTCCACTATATTCTGATTGGTGTGTGTATTCGTGGGACAGTGGGACCCAGGTTTGTGAGGGAAGCTTTTTTTTTCTTATTAGGACATTTTATTAAATATCTTTGCTTTGAACTGTGTTCTCTGGTATTATAAGTGAACACATCGATGGGAGCTATGATTTAGAGGGTACGGACCAGAGAATCCTTTGACCCTGGCCTAGCCATTTCACAGAACATGACACCCTGCAGCTGAAGCTGCCCTCCGGCACCACACAAAGAAAGCAGTATTTCATCCCAACATGTTCCAAACGCCACTAGAAGTGCAGGCTTACCTGGCAATGCTCCACCTCATCAGGAAGCACATGAATCACTGACTTCCGTCCTCCATGGGCTCCAAACAGATCTAGTTCATCGATGGCTTCCAGTGCTGCCTGCAAGCACACATCGAAGGGTTACTCCTCCCCCACCCCCAGCCTACTTCGTGCATTAACACGTGTTACAAGAACATTTTCCTCCCAGGAAAACCTGAGCACTCTTTCTAAATCTTGCTTGATGCTCCTGTAAATGCACGCCATCTTTGTTTGCACAAAACAATATTTTATTACACTTTGCAGTTCACACTATAACAAAAGAGAAATAGAAATATCTTTTTAAAGAGAACTATCTATGTGATAAATGAATTATCTATAAGTTTGCATATATGGAACTTCATATATCTAGTCTTTTTCATTTCTCATACCTTATCTTTGAAGGAAAATTTCTGCCATAAGACTTCTTGAATTTATTAATTTGGAAAGGTGGGGGGAGAAGGCGCATTTTGGGTGAATTTTTCTCAGTTGAGATTTTTTTTAAATTATGGCTTCCAATTCTACATTTTTTAAAAAAATCTCTTGTCATCTAAGAGAATTAAGAAAGTCAGAGGAGAAGACCAAACTTGAGACCTACAGACTAAGAAGAGTGCTCAGTCTTCTCTTACAGCTAGGACAAAGAGAACCTTCCACGAACATCATCTCTGCTTTCTTGGGAGACAGAACACAAGATAACAGATAGCACACTATACCATGAATCAAAGAAGCAAAGTCCCAGTCCTTGTTCTGACTCTTATTTGGCCTATGACCTTAGGCAAGCCACAGGACTTCTCCAATCTTTAGAAACAGCATCATACAGTGCAAAGGGAACTGGACATGCGATAAGAAGACTTGAGTTTGAACCCGATTTGAGTATTTGCCAACAGTGGGATACGGTGGGAAGAACAGGGAATTTCCCATCAGATGATCTAGGTTCACATCCCACTTACTCCTTGATGGGTCTGGACTAGGTGACCGGGGGGTCTCCACTCCCTCTGTATCTAGGAGGCTATCAGTCTAACCAGGACAATATGGGTGTCAGTTCACTTCTCTGAGCCTCAGGCTCTTCAACCGTAAACAGTAATAACATTTGTGCTTCCCAACAGGGTTGCTGTGATGCCAAGCCTTCCCGAGTCTACAAGTGCAACTGTTATCTTTTGTAAGGTGGGGAGAATAACTGCCTCGCCTCACTTATAGTATTATTCCAAAGAGGAATATGGGGATGCACATGAAACTGTCTCTAGGTACAGGATTTAGAGACAGGAGAGACCACAGGGATAAGTCAATTCTAGACTCCAAATCATAATTTTACAGATTAAGAGATCCATACAGGATAACAGATTTAGAGAAGGAAGGGAACTTAGAGACCACTGAGTACAATGCCCCCATTTTGCAATTTAGAAAATTGAGGCACAGAGAGGTTAAGTGACCTGCTCAGGGTTATACCACTCGTACAGAAAACTAATGTAATTTGAACTCAGATGTTCCAATTCCAAAGTCTTTCCATTCTATCCCACTTTTCTCTGAAAACTACAGAGAGATATACGAATGTGAAGCATTATTTTTGTCCAACAGTTTCAAGAACTAACACACATGAGCAAATAAACATTGCAAACAATATGGGTCAATGTTCTGTATTGTAGATATTCACTTCCTATCATCCCCAAAGCAGATCCCTCATGATTCAGCCTTGAGAAAGTTATATGGATATTTGCCATTTAGAATATTTTAAACTATATCATCAGGACTCATAGTGACGGGAACTGAGTCAAAAAGAGAGGGTGGGAGCAAAACAAAGGAAAAGAGTAAATAGAAGTAACCTCACTTTGGCCATTCCTACAGAGCTTGCGTTCAGTTCAGGTATGCCCTGGTTTGTCTTATCTCCCCGTTCCCACATTCCATAATCCTATAGGGAGAGAAAAGAAAGGAAGTAATTGAAAGTATAGGGGGAATAGGCAAGTAAAAAATAAAACACGATTTGTTCATGTTACTGTAACCACAGCAAAATATTAATATTTCATTCTTTGGTGATCAAATATCCAAAGAGCTTTACATATTCATACTCCATTCTTCAAAAAAAGTACATTTAATTCAAGTTCTGTATAAAATGTGAAGAGCAAATCTTTTATCAAAGATAAATGAATAAAGAAAAAAAACCTCAAGTCCCTACTCTTGGAAGTGATTATTATGTGATAAGAAATTCTTGGTTTGCAGAGAGGGAAAAAAAATGTACACACACACACACACACACACACACACACTGCCAGAATCACCTGCATTGAAATTTACCATAACTTCTATAAAAATGTCAGCTATTGCATATCCTATTTTCTCAAGTCCAAGTTCCTCTTTCTGACTATCAAAACCTTCCACAATCTGTTATGACCCTACTGATCTTAACTACTACTCCTTAAATAGAGCCTTCCCTCATAAGTGTTGCCAAAACACGTACAAAAATTATATGAACACAACTTCCAGATACAATTGTAGAAATAATGACAGAGTTGTTGTGCCAATAGAATAAATGACAAAACTAACTAAATTAATTTACAGATTCAGTACTATAAAAATAGAACTACTAAAAGGTTATTTTATATAACTAGAAAAAAATAAAATTCATCTGGAGGAATAAAAGGTAAAGTATCTCAGAGGCAATAATGATTAAAGTGTAAGAAGAAAGGGGGCCTAGCAGGACCCAATCTCAAAATATACTAGACAAATCAGTAATTGTCAAAGCTATTGGTTAAAAAATAGAAAAGTTGATCAATAAAACAGATTAGGTTTATAGAACCCTGAAGCAAAGAAACTATAGCATAGTTGGTAGCATAGGACTCATTATATGACAAAGGTTACTAGGAAAGTTGGAAAGCAATGTGGCCAAAATGAAGCTTAGAATAACACACGCCCAAATACCCCAGTAAGTCCCAAATAAATACATGACCTAGATATACTAGGTCATATCATAAACAAATCAGAGGCATACATAAAGGGAAACCTTTCACAACTATTGATGGGGAAAGAATATTTAATCAAATAAGGGATAGAAAGGACCACAGGAGATAAAAAGGCGATTCAGATTACGCAAAATCTTTAAAGCTTCTGTGCAAACAAAATCAATGTAGTTAGAATTGGAAGGTTTCCCTGGGCATAGACCATTATCGAACACCATATACCAAAATCAAGTCTAAATGGGTGCATGATCTAGGTATAAAGGCTGATACTGTAAGCAATCTGGGAAAGCAAGGAATAGTTTACCTGTCAGATTTGTGGAGAGGGGAAGACTTTATGACCAAACAAGAATTAGAGAGCATTACAAAATGCGAAATGGATAATTTTGATTACATTAAATTGAAAAGCTTCTGTACAAACAAAGCCAATGTAACCAAGATTAAGAGGGAGGTGGGAAATTGGGAAAGAATTTTTACAACCTATGTCTCTGATAAAGGCCCCATCTCTAAAATAAACAGAGAATTGAGTCAAACCTGTAAGAATACAAGTCATTCCCCAATTGATAAATGGTCAAAGGATATGAACAGGCAGTTTTCAGAGGAAGAAATTAGAGATATCTATAAGCATATGAAAAAATGCTTTAAATCACTATTGATTAGAGAAATGCAAATCAAAACAACTCTAAGGTACCACATCTCACCAGTCAGATTGGCTAAGATGACAAAACAGGAAAATGACAAATGCTGGAGAGGATGTGGGCAAACTGGAACACTAATGCATTGCTGGTGGAGTTGTGAACTGATCCAGCCTTTCTGGAGAGCAATCTGGAATTATGCCCAAAGAGCTATAAATAATTTCATACCCTTTGACACAGCAATACCACTTCTAGGTTTATATTCCAAAGGGATCATAGAAGTAGGAGGAAGACCCATCTGTACAAAAATATCTATAGCAGCTCTTTTTGTGGAGGCAAAGAATTGGAAATTAACGGGGTGCCCATCAATTGGGGAATGGCTGAACAAGTTGTGCTATATGAATGTAATGGAATACTATCGTGCTATAAGAAACAAGGAGCAGATGGACTTCATATTTACCTGGAGAGGCTTATACAAACTGATGCTGAGTGAGAAGAGTAGAACCAGGAGAAATCTGTACACAATTACAGACACAATGTATGTGTGATGACCAACTTTGATAGACTGGACTCTCCTCAGCAATGCAGGGTTATAAATCAATCCCAAAAGACTCATATTGGAGAGAGATGTCTACATTCAGAGAAGACTGAAGCAAACTACCTGATCTTTTTCTTTTTCTTGTTTGGTTTTGTTTCCTCTTTCCCATTGTTCATTCCATCTGATACAATCCTTCTTTATAACCTGACTTATGTCTAATGTGAAAGTATTTGCAGATCCTATACTTGATTGTATGCTGCCATGTTGGGGGTAGGGAAGGGAGGGGGAGAAAATTTGAAACTCAAGGAATTGTGGAACTGAATCTTGTAAACTAAAAGTAAGTAAATTAAGAAAGACCAAAAAATAAAAAAAAAAAAGAATCAGAAGGTTTCCTCTGCAGGGGATAAAGGAGTGGGAGAAAATTTTGAAACAAATTATCTAATAAAGGTGTGCTACCCAAGATATATAGGCACACTTTCAGACGGTCAATTTGTTTATTTGTTTCCTTGACTATATTTTTTACAAAAGAGGGATTTAATTTTTATTTGTTACAAGGGAGGGGAGAGTTAGTAATGGACATATAAAAAAGAAAACAACAGCAATAAAACATTTAAAAGTACAAAGAAAAAAAGGAATGCAGAAGGTAACACAAAAAGGATAATTCTGTTATGTCTTGTTAAATTTAATGTAAATTTTTTTTAAAACAGTGTATTAGAAGCTCACAACTTCATGGAGAATTCTTGTTTTGGTTCCTTTTTTTCATTCCCATTTTTTTCCATTTTTCCATTGAATTTGTTGGTAATTGAGTGAATAATAAAAGGGAAAAAATAAAATGAGAGTTAAGCTTAATTACCTTTAATTTACTTTTTAGCTCCAATTTTTATGACTCTATGGACTTTATACCAAGCAGAGTATTTTTCTTCCTATTTCTACACAGTTATACAACTTATGCTTTATTAACAATTTAAATTTGTTCCTACTACTGAGATAAATGAAAAATCACCAAGGTTTATACTTACAGCGACTTTGTACGCAGCCTCGATGTAGAAAACAAGATTCTGTATGAAGGCCACCTCATCAAGAGTAAAAATAATACGTAAGCCTAGTGAAAGAAAATAAATACTGATGGCACTATAAAAATAAAGGTACAGCCATAATTCAATTGAGCCCACATTTGCCACGTGCCTACCATGTGTAAGATACTGTTTTAAGTGCCAGGGACACAGGAAGAAAAATGACAAAATGGTCCCTTATCTCAAGGATCTTACATTTCCCTGTAGGGGACAGCAAACAAGTACACAGATAGGTATAATGCAAAGAAATTTGAGTAGAGATCCAGCATTAACAAGTGGGAGCATGAAGGAAGACTTAACAGAAAAAGCCCCTGAGTGAAGTCTTAAAGGATGATAAAGATTCTGAAAGGAAGAGATGATAAGGGGTCCTAGGTAGAGGGTGGGAGAATGTTGAGTTTAGGGAACAGCTAGTAATCCAGTGTATCTGGAACAAAGAGTATGGCAAGTTACCAAATTGTGCATACCTTTTTACCTAGTTAAATCTCAAAAAGAACAAAGAAGAACCCAAATGTACAAATATGTGTGTGTATGTGCGAATGCATGTATATTTGCAGGAGTGAAAAACTAAAAATGAAGGGGATGCCATTAGGAAGAGTTAAACAAATTATGTTATATAAATGTATATATGAGTCAGTATGTTATAAAATGTTATATAATGCCACATCAGCTATGACTGAAATGGATAGTTTTCGAGGAACTTGGAAAGACCTTTGCGAACTAATACAAGATGAAGTGAGCAGAAGTAGACTAGTTATACAACAACATCATCATAAAGAAAAAATGACTTTGAAAGACTAATTTTAGAACTCTCATTAATGCACTATTAAACCACCACTCTAGAAGACTAAAGACGAAATACGTTATCTAAAAACAAGACATACATTTTTAACATGGTCAATGTGTGAAGTTGTTTTGTTGCATCATGTAATTCATTATAAAGGCTTTTAAAATTATTAATTTATTATTCAATTGAGGGAAGTGCTAATGGTAGGAAGAGATAATAAATGCTTGTAAAATATTTTTTAAAATAAAGGCAACAGTTTTAAATCAAATTAAGTTCCCCGAGGGTAGGGATGGTTTCCGTCTTTGCTTCTGTGTCCTCAGGGTCAGACATAGAGTCTGGCGCTCCATAGGTGATTTATAAATACTTAACAGTTTCATTGTTATTTAAAAAATCATGGTCCTCTCTGGACACCATATGTTTAAAATATCTCTCATAAATCAGAGAGTCCAGAGAAAGGCAGTCAAGTAAATTAAAATAATGGACCAAATTTAGTCAAATTATTGCTAATAGGGATAATAAATGTAAAAGCCCTACATTTTCCTATAAAAAAATCATTCCTCCAAGTAAAAGAAGAGACAAAACTTGACAACATTTTAGGTGAAAAAGATGCCTAATTTTAATGGACTTTCAAGTTTAATCTAATAATATAACATTGTTAGGATATAATGGAAAAACCACACCAAAAAAAAAAAAACAAACAAAAAATCCATGCAATCTTAGATTATATATTTTTAAATGCTTTAACTTCTAGTTTACATAATTTATTTCCACAATATATTGAGTTATAAATTTTCTCCCCATTTTTCCCCTACCCACCACCCCAAATAGCGATCCCACTGGATATCTTCTCCTCCAATCTACTCTCTCCCATATCTTCACCCATACCCCCTCCAACTTTCCAGTAGGGCATGGAGGATCTCTATGCCCCAGTGCCTGTATATCTTATTTCCCAGTCACATGTAAAATAATGTTAATAATAGTATATATATATATATATATACATATGTGTGTGTATATATTTTAAACATTTGATTTTAAAACTTTGAATTCCAGATTCATTCCCTTCTTCCCTTGTCACCAACCCTTACTGGGAAGATAAGCAATGCAATATAGGTTGTAGTAGCTATGCAAAATATTCCCATAGTGCATATACTGTAAAAGACTGACTGTATTTCCCTCCCTCCTATCCCACCTTCCACTTATTTTATTCTCTACTTTGATCCTGTCCCTTTTCAAAAGTGGGTGTTTCAGGGGTGGCCAGGTGGCTCAGCACCGGCTCCAGTGTCGGGATGACCTGGATCAAGTCCAGGCTCAGATACTTAGCACCACACCCAGAAATAACTGGCCATGTAACCTTGAGCAAGTTACTTAACCCTGATTGCTTAAAAAAAAGTGGGTGTTTCCAGCTTCCCTCCGCCCCAACCTGCCCTCTCTAGCATCTTCCCCCCTCTCATCCCCTTCCCCCCTATTCTCCTGTAGGGTGAGATACCCTATTTAGTGTGTATGTCATTCCCTCTCTAAGCCAAATTCAATGAGAATAAAGTTGACCCATTCCCTTTTGCCTTCCTGTTCTTCCCCTCCATTGTAACCATTTTCCCTTGCCTTTTCTATATGAGACAGTTTACCCCATTCTGTCTCTCCCCATCTCCTCTCATTATATTCCTCTCTCACCTCTTAATTTCACCTTTTAAGTAACATCCCTTCCTATTAAATTGGTCTTGTGCCCTCTATCTATGTATACCTGTATACATATATACACACATGTATTCATATGCCCAGATACGCTCCTATATAGGCATATATGTGTGTGTGTATACGTACACACATACATACATATACACATTTCAATTCCCTTCAGCTATTCTCATACCGAGAAAAGCTTCATCAGTTACAATTATCGTTTTTCCTTGTAGGAATGTAAATAGTTCAACTTTAATAAGTTTCTTATGATTTCTTTTCTCTGTTTACCTTCTCATGCTTCTCTTGCTTCTTGTATCTGAATGTCAAATTTTCTATTCAACTCAGGTTTTTTCTTCAAGAATGCTTGAAAGTCCTCTATTCCACTGAATGACCATATTTTCCCCTGAAACATGATACTCAGTTTTGCTGGGTAGGTGATTCTTGGTTTTAATCCCAGCTCCTTTGACCTCCGGAATACATATTCTAAGCCCTTAGATCCCTCAGTGTGGAAGCTGCTAGATCCTGTGTTGTCCTGATTGTGTTTCCACAATATTGAAATTGTTTCTTCTTGGCTGCCTGTAATATTTTCTCCTTGATCTGGGAATTCTGGAATCTGGCTATGATATTCCTAGGAGTTTTCTTTTGGGGATCTTTTTCAGGAGGTGATGGATGGATTCTTTCAACCTCTATTTTGCCCTCTGGTTCTAAAACACCAGGGCAATTTTCCTTGAGAATTCCTTGAAGGATAATTTCTAGGTTACTTTTTTGATCATGGCTTTCAAGTAGTCCAATAATTTTTAAATGATCTCTCCTGGATCTATTTTCCAGGTCAGTGGTTTTCCCAATGAGATATTTCACATTGCCTTCTATTTTTTCATTTGTTTGGATCTGTTTAATAGTATCTTGATTTCTCATAAAGCCACTAGCTTCCATTTACTCCAATCTAATTCTAAAGGAATGATTTTCTTCAGTGAGCTTTTGAGATTCTTTTTCCATCTGGCAAATTCAGCTTTTTAAGGCATTCTTCTCCTCATTGAGGTTTTGAGCCTCTTTTCCCATTTGAGTTAGTCTATTTTTTAAGGTGTTATTTTCTTTGGTCAGATTGTTGACTCTCATTTGATAATTTTCTTGCATCATTCTCATCTCTCCCCAATTTTTCCTCCACTTCTCTTATTTGGTTTTCAAAATCCTTCTTAAGGTCTTCTATGGCCTGTAACCAGCTCGTATTTTTCTTGGAAGTTTTTGGTGCAAGAGTTCTGACTGCACTGTCTTCCTCCTGTTCCATGCTTTGATCCATTTTGTTCCCAAAATAGGAGTGTAAAGTTGGATTGCTCTATTTGCTTTGCTTCCTTTCCCTTTTCATTTTGTCACTCAATTACTTGACTTTTGGGCGTTCTGCTACAGTAGGACTCTGCTACCAGACAGGGGAGCTTCATCCCAATCGCTGTGGTTTTCTCAGCTGCTGGAGGTATTAGATAGGTGCCCTCTCTGAAGCCTCCACATGCTCTGGCAAGCTGGTCACACACCCCAGGACCTCCACCCTAGACAGGGATCCAGGTCCAAGCAGGTTAAAGCAAGAGCGATTATCCCTCGGACTGGTCGCTTGGTCCCCCTACAATCTGCAGGCCAGGAGCTGAAGCAGTCACATGGCTGTGGCTGCATGGCTGCTGCGCCTCAGCCGCTTCTTGCCTGGGGGCAAAGACCGACCACACTCCCAAACTACTGAATCCCAAAGTCAACACTGCACTCACCCCTCACTTTGTCCTTAGCATCTACGGTTTGATAATTCTGGAAACCACCACAGCTGCTGCTGTTCTGAAGTCCCTCCAGGTGGCAGCTGGTCAGGCCTGCCCTGAGGCTAAAACCTCTGGCTCCTGTGGGGCTGTGCTTGGGGCTGGTGTCAGCTCTCAGAGTGCTGCTTCCTGTCAGGCTGTCCACAGAGGGAGGTTAGCTTCTCTGTTTCATTTTGTGGGTTCTGTAGCTCCAAAGTTTGTTCAGTCACCTTCTACATTAATTGGAGGGGGTGGAAGCCAGAGCCCCATGGAAGTCCTGTTTCTTCTCCCAATCTTAGATTATATTAACAGAAGGATTGTTTCCAGAACAAAGGAGTGAAAGCTGCCTTATCATCTGCTTTGGTCTGATCACATGTGCAGTATTGTGTTCAACTGTGGGAACTACATTTTTAGAAAGGGCACAGATTAAGATGAAGTCTATCTGGAGACAGGCAACCAGAATGATAAGGAGACTAAGAATTATTTCACAGAAGGATTAAAGGAACTGGGGATGTTTACCCTCCCTGAAGCAGGCAGTATAAGGGCAATGTGATACAGTCTTCAAGTATTTTAAGGGCTGGCATTGGGAAGGATTATATTTCATTTGCCTGGCTTCAGGAGCAGAGCTAGGTGGAAATGGCAAAGAGACAGACTGAAACTCTATATAAAGAAGTCTTTTCTTGGGCTGTCCAAAAATGAAAATGTGTTGCTTGAGAACTCTCCTCCCTGGAGATCTTTATAGAGGAGCTTAAAGGGTCAAGAGATCATAGGATTATAGATTTGGTGCTGGAAGATCTACAGGTTACAGGTCACTATGCAGCCTCTTCATTTTACATAGGAAGAAGATGAGGCATAGAAAGGTTAGAAGACTTTCCCAAGGTCATGTAAAAGCAGACTGTATTTAAATTCAGTTCCTCTGACTCCACATCCAGAGTTCTTTCCTCTGTAACTCAAATAGGCTAAGGATATAAAAAGGAATCCAACTCGGCTTTAGTTTGGATTTAACTAATCTCTAAGACTGTATTTAGTCTTACATTATCTAAACCAATCTTTAGATTGGATTTAAGCAACCTAAGACATGAAGAGTATGTGGGCAGCAAGGATAGGATTCTAGGAACCATAAATATTAGAAATATGTGAAGGATCTTTGAAACTTCAGTCTGAAAGAGAGGTGACAAAGTAGGGAATTGACTTATTCTGCATATTTCCATTAGGTAAAACTACAACCAGAGAGTAGGCTTTAGCTTAACATGATGCATATCTGGAAACAGAACAGGTTGCAAATTAGTGAATTCCTAAGTCACCAGAGGGCATCTGGGTGGCAGAATGGATAGAGTGTCAGGGCTGGAGTCAGGAAGACTCATCAAATCTGTCCTCAGACACTTACTACATGGGTGATTCTGGGTAAGTCACTTAACCCTGTTTGCCTCAGTTTCCTCATCTGTAAATGGAAAACCACTCCAGTATCTCTGCCAAGAAAACCCCAAATGGAGTCACGAAGATCAGAACATGACTGAAAAATGACTAAACAACAACAAAATGTCACCAGAAATTTTCACAAGTTATATCATGTCAGGGTACTGTGGAATGAATTTCTGAAGGGGATAGGAAGTTCCCTTCTGACTCTCATATTCTGTGATTCTATGATTCAACAAGTTCTAATTTAGTTAATTAATTCTTTGTTCTTTCCTGTAGCGTATATGATGCGATAAGCTTTCCTTACCTGAGGCGGTCATCTGTGCTAGAAACAATAAAAATAAGGAAGTAGCATCAACTTGTAGATGTCCCCACTGGTCATCACCAACCACCGTGCCACAGGTGGCGGTGCTGTACTTGGCATGCAAGCTGTCCTTGGTGCTCTGAGTTTTCTTAAACTTCTCAACTTTATCCACCTAAGAAAGACAAAGTGAATTACTCATAAAAACTCAGTCAGAGGCATGGAATTAACTAAAGGTAGGGCATTTCACATTTAAGAGCAAACGGTTCTGAATGAACTACTTCATGGAAAGAAGAACTCTTGCTGTTCAGTTGTTTTGGTCCTATTCGACTCTTCGTGACCCCATCTCTCATTTTTCTGGCAGAGATCTGCTATTTCCTTCTCCAGCTTATTTTACAAATGATGAACTGAGGCAAACAGGGTTCAGTGACTTGCCCACAGTCACACAGCTAGTAAGTGTCTGATGTCAGATTTGAACTTAGGAAGATGGGTCTTCCTTACTCCAAATCCAGCACTCTGTCCACTGTGCCACCTAATTGGCCCAGAAGGAGAAATACATCACAGGCATTATTCTTGTTAACTGATGAGAATTTTTCAAATATATCATGAAATCCAGACACTGACTTTTCAAACACTAATTAGGTACTTACAGGAACATGAGAAAGATTTCATTAGCATAGGCATAGAACATTGGGGTTTTTTTTTTCATAAATAAAAGTTCTAGTGAGTTCTTCAAGGTAAACATAAAGGTTAAAAATTACTTGCCCGATTTCCCACAACAATAAAACATCAGTGACAGGGACTGAAGCCAGTGGTTCTTGACTTTACACCTGGCATTCTATCTATAATAATATAGTTGCTTCTGATTGAATATTATATTTTCTATGAATAAAGTCCAGAGCATTTTGGCTTCTTGTGCTAAACCCATAAATGAAAAAAATCCAATTAACGATATCTTTTATACCTAGATATTAAGGTCTATTTTTTTTTTTGCTTTTTGGAGGGGGGAAGGCAGGTCAATTGGGGTTAAATTACTTGCCCAAGGTTATACGGCTAGTAAGTGTTAAGTGTCTGAGGCCAGATTTGAACTCAGGTCCTCCTGACGCCAGGGCCGGTGTTCTCTTCACTGTGCTACCTAACTGCCCCAATATTAAGTTCTTTGAGGACAGGAATGATCTCATATATCTTTTCCATTCCTCTTAGTGCTTCTTAGTGGTGGGGGTGATGGGCCAGACTTGTGATTTTACAGAACTCCTTGATATGAAAACACGTTTCACTGATTCAGACTGGGAACTTTTCTAGGGCATTGAGAAGTTAAGTAACTGGTCCATGGTCACACAGATAGAATATGTCAAATGTAGATAGATAGAGTGCCATGTGGATTTGAACCCAGGCCTTCCTGACTTTAAAGTCAATCCTCTACCCAGTATGCTAGATTGTCTTATACTTATGTTTGCTGAATAAATGAAAACTACATTTGTTGGTACACTGAAAAATGGATAACAGATGGGTAGGAATCAACTCCTTATATAAAACACTTACTCAGAAGTGTTATCAAATATTAAAGTTTCTTGTCTGAGACTCTACCTTAAAACAGCAGTACAAAGTAGAAGCAATATACCAAAGGCTGAAGTTAAAACACAACAAAAATTTTACTTCAAGTTAAAAGAAATTATTTCCGTATGTTCACAGCTATTAGCAAGCAGCTACAGTATTTTCTTAGATGATTTTGGGGATGACATTTTTAAAAGGTTTCACTGGAGTAAACTGATACACTTTTACTTTTTTTGAAAACTAAAACAACTTATTAATGAATTTTTTTACCCTAGGATATAATTTGAGTTTTGTGAGAAGTTTTTAACCAAAAAATATAGCATAGGATTGTGAGTTTTTTTTTTAACAGAAAATACAGTGTAAAAAGGTAAAAAAGACGTTTTACTTCTCTGTAACAAATTATTGAGAAAGGCAATATGAGGAGTTGAAGAAAAAGTCAAAGTGTCTTAAGAAGTTTCAGCTCTCAGTGATAACACAAGATGAAATTGCAGCTAGAATGACTTACAAATAAATGTGAATTTTCCAATTACCTGTCTCATCATACACTGAAGGAGACCCCGCATCAATTTCACTACATTCTGAAAAAAAAATCAGAAATAGGACCACATCAATCAGCCAATCAACACTTACTAAGTACCTACTATGTGTCAGGTCATATCCACTACTTATTTATTATAAAATGTCATCTTTTCAAACATTTTTTCACTCTTATCAAGATTATCTGACTAGTTAGGGGTGGCCAGGTGGCTCAGCGAGTAAAAGCACCGGCCCCAGAGTCGGGATGACCTGGGGATCAAATCCGGGCTCAGATACTTAGCACCCACCCAGAAACACCTGGCTGTGTAACCTTGAGCAAGTTACTTAACCCCAATTGCTTAAAAAAAAAAAGATTATCTGACTAGTGATTCCCATTCGTCTTTCCTCTTATATATTCATAGGTCAATTCATCAATCTACAAATATTTATTAAGGGCTCACACCGTGCTAGGTGTTAGGGATACAAAGAAGAATGAAACAGCTCTGCCCTCAATGAGCTTATATTCTATCAAGGGAAGCAACACATATACACAAACCTATACAAAATAAAACAAAATAAATACAAGGTAATTTTGGAGGGGAAGTACTAAGGAGAGGGGTAAGAATTATGAAAGCTAATCTTCTGGTCCTGATTTCTTAGCTCTGTATTACTTCATAAAAATATTTTCAGATTTCTTCATACGTTTTTTATTTTAATGGAATCATAATATTCCTTTATATTCATGTGCTACAATTTATTTAATAAGCAATTTATACTGTTTGATAATTGGGTTGCTTCCAGTGTTTTGCAATTACAAATAATACGAAAAATTTTGGATCAACATTAATTTTCCCTCCCCCCACCCCAAAGCATGGACAGTTCTTGCTTTACATAAATATGCTTAATGCAAATTCAACATTATGGATTGTGAAAGAAATTCACATTCCAAAAAAAAACCAACTATGTTAATTTCGCTGTACAGTACTGTGCTTTTCTCTCTCTGCTCCAGCCCCTCAGCTCAGCACTCCACAATCTCCCACCCATACCCCCTCCAAAAAAAGACCCAAAAAAACCCTCTAAGTGAAAACACAGGAATGGACACTACCACCATGTTACTGGGGCTTGGTTTAAGACCTCTGGCACCAAGACAGGAGACCTTTGCCCCACTCCACCCACCTATGTCTGGCCCCACTGTCTGCACTCAGGTACTCAGGGTCTTTTCTTGGCCCCTGTGTGTGGAACATCCTCTCTTATCTTGTGTCCATGTTCAGTCCCAACATGTCGGTCACCTGCATGTTCTTATTTTAAGGTTCAGCAGCTGGCCCTGGCCCTGTTTTTCATTCTCTGTCCCATGTTCCCATGTGTCTTTGAACCATATGATGGCCCCCTCCCACCATAGTTTCATGGGCCCCTTCCTCCTTCCCTACATCTGCCAGCAAATTCAGGTAAGTAAAAACTCTATGCGTATCAGGTTATCTGGGTAGCCAAGTGGTGCAATGGGTAGAACACTGAGCTTGGAACTGGTGTGCCTGGCTTTCCCATCCCCCAACCTCAGCTCTTCCTCAGGGAAGTGAGCAGACTGTCAGGTCAGCTCCACCCTCCCCCAACGGATCTCTGCCCTTACCCAGCCAGATCATCTTCAGGGAGGTGGGTGGGCTTCTGGGTCAGGGAGACTTGGCCCTGGCAGGAATTGTGAGGTGTGTACTGACCAATCACTGTTCTTGGCCTCTGCAAGTCTCTGCTTACATAACACCTAACCCGTTGGCCACGTGGCATCCCTTTATAAGCTGAGGTTTTGCCTGAGATCGCTGTTTATGACCTGGGACGGTGGGGTGGTATACCTTGTCAGCCGCCATGTGGCCTGATCAGCCAACATGGTGCATAATAAAGGGTCCAATTCTAAATTGTTACTTGGTCTTGCTCACGTTTTCTGGGTACAACAGAATCACAAAGACTTATCTTCATGAGTTCAAATCTGGCCTCAGACACTCACTAGCAGTGTGGCTTTGGGCAAGTCACTTAACCCTGTTTGCCTCAGTTTCTTCCTCTGTAGAAATGAGCTGGAGAAGGAAATGGCAAACAATTCCAGTGTCTTTGCTAAGAAAACTCCAAAATGTTGGGGTGGCTAGGTGGCGCAGTGAATAGAGCACGGGCCCTGGAGTCAGGAGGACCTGAGTTCAAATGCGGCCTCAGACACTTAGCACAAATACTAGCTGTGTGACTTTGGGCAAGTCACTTAACCCTAATTGCCCTCTAAAAAAGCAAAATAAAAAGAAAGAAAAAGAAAACTCCAAAATGAGGTCATGAACAGTTGGATGTGACTTAAATGATTGAATAACAACAGTTAGGTTATCTACTTTACAAACAGTATTATATAGGCTATGATGCCATTGGGCAATTATATACAAGCATCCATAAAAAGAAAAGAGTATACTTCAAAAGTCTACAACGTTCCTGAACAGTTTTTATTATTAAGCTTGCATGTATATTAAGCAATATCTAGTAGTAACAGTTTGAATATGATCTGGGCACAGATTAGGTCTGTTGACCAATGACCAGCCTAGCTAAATTCTGAAAGATACATCAACAAAAGGTCAGCCATGAGAGAGGATTCTGGGAAGATGGCAGAGTAGGTCAGAAAATTCTGAGCTCTTAAGATTTTCCCCCACAAAAGAGTTAAAATAAGTGAACAAAGTGTGGGTGAAGATAAATAAGAACAAAGACATAACCAGGGTTCTCCTGCAACAATCTGAGGAGATCAAAGAAAAATGTTTAAAGGAGGTTTTGTCCCTGTGAAGAGTAAACACCTCCAGGCCAGGTTCTGTTTTAACAGCCAGGGGCTAGCCTCTTAAAACAACAAGTGGCAAGTCCTGGGGTTAGTTGGTTTGAGAGGCTGCCTCAGCCCCAGTCACCAGAACTTTTACCCCCAGGATAGTGAGGGCAGTTGGGTGTCTGAGAAGATGGAGGAAACCTCTACTGATGAGGAACGCCAGACCCAGCTGTGCTGTGAAGAAGACCTGGGGCAAACGACATGGGGTGAATGCTGAAGCAGTGGGGCTGAAAAGCCCCTGGCTGTGGGCACTTACAGGAGGCTGGAGGTTTGGCTTTGTCTCAGGCTAGAGGGAAAAACTGAAGATCTGGGGCAAGATGCACCAGTTCCCATACCCCAGGGCTAGAGGTGACACAAATAATTAAGCTGTTACCACAAAAAAAAAAATGCACAGGCAAAGGAGAAAGAATCCAACTATAGAAACCTATTATGGGAAGAGAGATGACCAAGGTTCATCTTCAGAAGACGAAACTGAGGTAAAGAAACCCCCTGGGAGTAATGTTAAATGGTCACCTGCCCAAAAAGAATTCATAAAAGATCTTAAAAAAGACTTCAAAAATCAAATGATAGGGATGGAGGAAAAAGTAAAAAAGAAAATAAGAATAATCCAAGAAAAACAAGAAGGGTATGAAAGGTAAGTTAACCAATTAGAAAAAAGAGATCCAGAATCTTAAGAAAATGATACCTTGGAAATTAGAATTGGGCAGAGTGAAGCCAATGAAATTAAATTATAAGAGACCAAGAAATGATAAAGCAAAATATGAATAATGAAAAAAATACAAGAGAAAGTTAAACATCTTATAAGAAAACAACAGATTTGGAGAACAGATCAAGAAGAGAAAATTTAAAAATAATTGGACTAACTGAAAATTATGATCAAAAAAAGAATCTTGATACAATAATACAAGAAATAATCAAAGAAAACTGTCCTGAAGAATTAAAACAAGGAGGGAAGAAAGTAGAAATAGAAAAAATTCATCTATCACCACTTAAAAGAGATCCCATGAGGAAAACTCATAGGAATATCATAGTCATATTCTGAAGCCCCCAGCTCAAAAAAAAATATTAAAAGCATCAAGATAAATGCAATTTAAATGTGATGATGCCACAATTAGAATTATACAAGCCCTAGCAACAGAGACATTAAAGGACAGCAGGTCCTGGAATACAACTTATCAAAGAGCAAAAGAACTGGGACTCCAGCCAAAAAAATCATACCCTGCAAAGTTAAATATTATCCAGAATGAAAAAAAAAATGGACATCTGATAAACTCTCAGACTTCCAAGACTTTGTTAAAAAAAAAATCCTGAACTTAACAGAAGATTCAACATATAAGAAACAAGGGAAATATAAGGCATATAACAAAGACTGAATATAAGGGACCCATAAGGACTGTTTACTTTTTATACATGTAAAATGTAAAATCAGCGTCCAAGATTCTTATCAATAACTGTGTAGTTTAAAAGAAAGATTGGGGGTAAACCTGAGAAAGACATGAATTTAAAAATTAAAACCATTTAGGAACAGCTTAAAGGAATAATTATTTGAGGTGCAAAAGGGCGAACTGACACAGAAGAATCAGATGGGGGAGGAGGGCTGGTAGTTCTGGTAACCTACTTTCACCAGGAATGTGTTTAAGAGGGAACAATACATATACATTTAGAAGAGTATAATAATCTTCTAAATTCAGAAGAAATAAAATGGTAGGGGCATAGGGAGTGCGGAGAGGACAAGAGAGGAATCTTTAGAGGGAAGGGTGAGAGATTAGGTAAACGGGTATAGAAAGGTGTTTAGATTTATGGGAATGGGACCATAGGGAAGGGATCCTTGGAGGGGGGTAGGCAAGTTATAGGAGGGCAAGGTAGTGGATAAAAGTAAAGCAGAGGAGGCAAAAGGGATAGGAAACAAGAAATATACATAAATACATAAAAAACAAAGGTCAGGAGTAGAATAGGCCTGGGAAAGCATATGTGTATATATAATATCTATAGCAATAGAGAAACATATCTAAACTTTATTGTGGCCTTGGGCAGGGGGGATTAGGGGAGGGAAAAAAAGAACAAAGTAAAAAAGTGAAAAGCAGAGAACAAAAGAAAATGAACAAGGAAGCAAAGGAAAAAAATGGAAAATTCTCAACACGAGTATTATTTATCACATAAGCTTTCTTGAAATGAAAATTTATTTTTACATATTTTGAATCCTCTCATGTTCTGCTATGCACATGACAGGCTTTTATTTCTTTCTAACTTTGTATTTAAGTTTCAATATTTAAGTTTATGATATGTTTTTGTTTCCTTTTTTTTAATTCTCTATTTCTGTTTTGGCATTTGAGTCTAAAATGAAATTTTGGAGGAAAAAAAATAAAAAAACAAAAGGTAGGCCGCCAGGTGATGAATTTTTTGTGCCACAGAAGCTCAGCAAGGCAGTCTAAGAAACAGAGTTCCCTGACTTTTGTGGGAGAAAGAACAAAACACACTTGAAAAGATTACTGAACTTTCAAATATCCATTTTGGTGACCTACTAGTTTTGTTTTCAAATGAGTCAGCTTCCTTTCAGAGTGAACTGAAAGTTATAAAAGGGGAATTAATGAGATTCTCCTATTAACATCAATGGAAAAAGTCATACAATTATCCTATCGATACTGCTTCCTGTATTTGCTTTGTATAAATACTTTGTGATAAACTTCCATACCCAGCAAAGAAAAACAGGCAATACACATGGAACCTGTAGTTCCTAATGAGGTTTATTGAGTGACAGGGGTCTTAGAAAGGCTGAAGATGAGACCGGATATCTGTCAGATCTTCTTTGAGATTTGTCTCTCTTAGCTGTATAGAGGTGAGGAAAGAGGTTGTTGCATTTCTCCTTTTTGTGGGTCACTGAAAGTTTATTTTTCAAATTATTTAAAAAATTTTTGAGTTTACATCTTTCATTTCCACAAGATTTTGAGTTACAAATTTTCTCCCCATTTTTCCCTACCCACCACCCCAGAACAGCGATCCCACTGAATAGCCCCTCCCTCAATCTGCTCTTTCCCGTATCTTCCCCCATTCCCCTCCAACTTTCCAGTAGGGCACAGTGGATCTCTATGCCCCTGTGCCTGTATATCTTATTTCCCAGTTACATGTAAAATAATAATAATAATAATAATATATGTAAATATTTATTTTTAGACATTTGATTTTAAAACTTTGAATTCCAGATTCTTTCCCTTCCTCCCTCGTCACCCACCCTCACTGGGAAGATAACAAATTCAATATGGGTTGAACATGTGTATCTATGCAAAACATTTCCATAGTGGATATATTGTGAAAAACTGACTATATTTCCCTCCATCCTATCCCACTCCCCACTTGATCTATTCTCTACTTTGATCCTATCACTTTTCAAAAGTAGGTACTTCCAACTTCCCTCCCCCCGCCCAGCCTGCCCTCCCTTCCATTATCCCCCCTCTCATCCCCTTCCCCTCTACTCTCCTGTAGGGCGAGATGCCCTATTTAATGTGTATGTCATTCCCTCCCTAAGCCAAATTCAATGAGAATAAGGTTGACCCATTCCCTTTTGCCTTCCTGTTCTTTCCCTCCATTGTAAATTTTCCCTTGCCTCTTCTTTATGAGATAATTTACCCCATTCTGTCTCTTCCCATCTCTTCTCATTATATTCCTCTCACCTCTTTTTTTTTTAAAGCAATTGGGGTTAAGTAATATGCTCAAGGTTACACAGTCAGTTATTTCTGGGTGTCGTGCTAAGTATCTGAGCCTGGATTCGATTCCAGGTTATCCCAACTCTGGGGCCAGTGCTCTTACTCACTGTGCCACCTGGCCACTCATCTCTCACCTCTTAATTTCATCTTTAAGAATCATCCCTTCCTATTAAATTGGTCCTGTGCCCTCTGTCTAGGTATACCTGTACACACATATACAAACACACATATGTATTCAGACACCAATATACACTCCTATATTGACATATATATGTATGTATACATATGTGTATATATATATATATGTGTGTATATATATACATATGCACATATATGTATATATATACACACACATACATTTCTATTCCCTTCAACTGTTATCATACTGAGAGAAGTTTTATCAGTTACAATTATCTTTTTAACATGTAGGATTTAAGTAGTTCAACTTTGATAAGTTCCTTATGATTTCTTTTCCCTGTTTATGTTCTCATACATCTCTTACTTCTTGTATCTGAATGACAAATTTTTTATTCAACTCTGGTTTTTGCATCAAGAATGGTTGAAAGTCCTCTATTCCACTGAATAACCATATTTTCCCCTGAAAAATGATACTCAGTTTTGCTGTGTAGGTGACTCTTGGTTTTCATCCAAGCTCCTTTAACCTTTGGAATATCTTATTCCAAGCCCTTTGATCCCTCAGTGTAGAAGCTGCCAGATCCTGGGTTATCCTGATTGTGTTTCCACAATTTATTGTTCCTTCCTGGCTGCTTATACTATTTTCTCCTTGATCTGGGAACTCTGGAACCTGGCTATAATATTCCTAGGAGTTTTCTTTTGGGGATCTTTTTCAGGAGGTGATGGATGGATTCTTTCAACCTCTATTTTGCCCTCTGGTTCTAAAACATCAGGGCAGTTTTCCTTGAGAATTTCTTGGTTCTTTTTTTGATCATGGCTTTCAAGTACCCCAATAAATTTTAAATTATCTCTCCTGAATCTATTTTCCAGGTCAGTGTTTTCCCAATGAGATATTGCCATCTATTTTTTCATTTGTTTGGATCTGTTTAATAGTATCCTGATTTCTCATAAAATTACTAGCTTCCATTTGCTTCAATCTAATTCTGAAGGAATGATTCTCTTCAGTGAGCTTTTGAGATTCTTCTTCCATCTAGCAAATTAGGCTTTTTAAAGCATTCTTTTCCTCATTGCCTTTTTGCGACTCTTTTGCCATCCAAGTTAGTCTATTTTTTAAGGTGTTATTTTCTTCAATCAGGTTGTTGACTCTCATTGCATAATTTTCTTGCATCATTCTCATTTCTCTTCCCAATTTTTCCTCTACTTCTCTTATCTGGTTTTCAAAATCCTTTTTAAGCTCCTCTATGGCCTGTAACCAGCTCGTATTTTTCTTGGAACCTTTTGGTGCAGGAGTTCTGACTGCACTGTCTTCCTCCTGTTCCATGCTTTGATCCTTTTTGTCCCCCAAAAAGGAGTCTAATGTAGGATTGCTCTGTTTGCTTTGCTTCTTTTGCTTGCTCATGCTGCCACTCAGTTAGTTGACTTTTGAGCCTTTTGCCACAGTGGAACTCTGCTAACAGTCCTTCATTGATAGTGCAAAGTCACCAGGCTCACTCTCTCCTATGGAGTCACCTGGGTCCAGTGGCAAGACATAAATCAGGATGATTGGAGATGGCCCTGGATGTAGAGGGAGACCAGGTCTCAGTCTGTCTGAGGCTATGCCCATTCACTGATTAAGGCTAGATAAGAAATGAGGGAAAGAATGGACTCTTTTAGCTAGTCAAAAAAAAAAACAATCTGGAAGGGGAAGACCCTCCAGGTTTCTGGCTAAAACAGAAACTGCTATTTCCACTTACTCTGAGCATCAGAGCCCAAACAATGACCAAATGAGGCTTGGGCTGGTTGGTTTAAGATGGATGAAGAAAGTAGCAGCCCTCTAAATGGCTAGTGGAGAATTTCAGCAGAGTCGTAACACCAGAGGTGCCACCAGTTCGTCCCTTTCCATGAAGTGCTATCATTATTTGAGTGAAGCTAGCAGTTAAAAATTAGGAAAGCGCAGGAAGAGTGGAAGATGAGGAAGGTGTGAACCCCATATATCAGTATCTCTGTGGGGTAGGTAACCATTTGCTCCTCAAAGACGGCTCACAAGTTTTGCTCCAATTTTTTTAAATAAAAAAGTCACATATCTGGCATAAACATTATAGAGATATTTCAATTTTCTAGTTCTCTGTGACTAGAACTAAACTATAACTAAAAAACTAGAACTAGGACTAAACACAGGATTGAAAGACTCATTCTTTATTTAGAACTCAGAATTCCGTTACCTACAGGAACTGAAGTGCTATAAAATAATTACTCCAGTTGGGCTCAGATGAGTGTTATCACAGTTGTGAAAATTGGAAAAACTTCCTAACAATTATTAGAGAGGTAAGACAAAATTATGAAATTATAACAAATTACATAACCAAGCAGAAAACAGTACTAAGAAATTTTCTCTTCAACTAGTTTTTCCATAGCAAGGGGATCTGCCTTGAGGCTTGCTCTTTGGGGAAGAAGAGAAGAGCTTTCACTTTAAGGAATTACAACTTTCTCTTGATACAATTCCTAGCAAGAAATGCATATTCATTCTTTAGAGTAACATTTGTAACAGACATGTCCTTATACACATTACGACCCAGGTCACAGAACAGCCAAAACCAGTTTCTTGGGCTCTCCTTTAGTCAGCAATAACATTCATGAAGTAACAAGATGAAACCTTAAGCTGAGCTGCCCTAATATTTAACTGCTGGCTTCACTCAAACGATGATAGCACTTCATGGAAAGGGACAAATATAACGATGCTATAGAGACAGACCTGACAAGACATGGGAGAGAGTGAATCAGACAAAGTGAAAAGTCAAGGATAATATCAAATTTATAAACCAAGTAGAGAGGTTGATGTATCCTTAACAAGAATAGGGAAGCTTTGAAAAGAGGTGGGATTAAGTGGGAAGACAGTCTGTTTTGTTTGGATATGTCGCACCCAAATGAAGATGTCCAACAGGCAGTTAGCAATTCAAAACTACAACTGAGAAAAGAAAATAGGACTTGGGAGGGAGAGTTGAAAATTACCTTCATAAAGATAATAAGTGAACCTATGTGAGATAAAGCTACCAAGGGACACTATGTCAAGAAAAAAGAAGGACCAGGACAGAGTCTTAGAAGGCTGAAGTTTCAGGAGATTGATGATAATCTCAAAAAGGACATAAAGAAATAGTCAGGCTGGGGTGGCTAGGCACTGGCCCTGGAGTCAGGAGGACTGGAGTTCAAATACAGCCTCAGACACTTGACACAATTACTAGCCATGTGACTTTGGGCAAGTCACTTAACCCCAACTGCCCAACTGCCCTACAAAAAGAAGAAAAAATAGTCAGGCTAGTAGGAGAAGAATCAGAAGAGTGTCACAGAAACCAAAGAAGAAGAGAGTGTCCAAGATGAAGAGGTGCTCAACCAGGTAAGCCACAGGAAAAAAACAAAAGGGGGTACAGTCAAGGACACAAGAAGAACTGGCCTTGACAAGAAGAATTACCTCTTCTTCAGAAGAGTGGTCAAGTGAAAAGGAAGGAGGTTTCTGAGTTGTGGAGTAGGGAAACAAGGGACTTCACAATTGGTTCATTTTCTCTATGAAATACAAGGTATGGCGGAAAGGGGAAGTGGTATAAATAACTGAGGAAAGAAAAGGTTTGTTACTATAAATGTAGGGAATATGATAGGGATTTCATCAGAAAAGGATAAAAGCAGTGAGGGTCCATCCAAAATTAGATAACATGAATTTTCTGTGGACCCTGTTGTTAGGATGGTATGATTTCCTCTAGGGGTGTTCAGAAGTTTGGAAGCAAGGACAGAGATGGAAAATGGGCTCTGATTCCAAGTGGCAAACAGAAAGGCAAAGGCAGATGTAGAAAAAAATGATATGATTACAGAAGAGAACTAGAACTTTCCAAAAGGAGAAAGAATTCTCCCAAGAGACTAGAGGCTCCCCCCATCAATGGAAACCTTCAAATAGAAGATGGACGATCAATG
Organism: Petaurus breviceps papuanus; assembly: GCF_028583685.1. NCBI lineage: Eukaryota > Metazoa > Chordata > Mammalia > Diprotodontia > Petauridae > Petaurus > Petaurus breviceps. Next base: position 12,314,843 of record NW_027186324.1, read on the forward strand.
GATGTTAGGGAGATTCCTGTTCAGGTACAAATCGTAGCAGATGACTTCTGGGGTCCTTTCATGCTTACATTTATTTTTGACCATACTTTTTTGCATTGTTGTTATATCTTGCAAGTAATTTCTGGCATTAAAAAACATCAGTCTTTGTTAGGCAGATTTTTGGGAGATTTGTTTCCACATTCTGTTTGAGATTTTAGATGCACTGAGAAAAAATAATCTCCAAAAGAGAAAAGCAAGAAGGTTGGAACTACGTAAGCACTGGCCAAAGGAGAAGTGTAGTTGGGAATGGGGGTAAGTGGTCAGGGGAAGGAGATTAGGGAAACTATAAATTATTTTAAATGATTTGTTGAAGATTTTCAGTGTAACAATCAATTACTATGTTAACATAAAGTCTTAGCCCAAATCTAATTCCAGACTCACAGTAACTACCACCAATCATTACCTGTTCTAACTCATATGCCTTGGCCTTATCTTCATCCCGATCTGCATTCTTCCGATATGCCATTCCCAGGCCCCACACTGCCAGGATGCTGTAGATGTTGTCTCTAACCCAGGCATCTTTTTGTTCACGGCTGGCTGAAAGTAGTCCTGTTACTGGATTCTAGAAAAAGAGAGCGGCAAAATAACAGTTTATTAAGCTGTAATTTAGTTTATTCCAAAATGTGGGCCATCATCAGTGTGTCTTATATACAGACAAAATAACCTTAATCACCTGTGAGACAAAATAAAGCCCATAAACAAGATGCCACTAGAAGCTACCTGGTTGATATAAAACACAAAAACTATGACATAACAATTATAATCTTGGGACTGATTGAGAAATTTTCCTTATATTAAACCTAAATTGATGTCTTTAGACTTTAACCGATTGCTTCTAGTTCTGATCTAGGGCCAAGAAAAATGCTGAATCCCTGTTCTACATGACAGCCTTTCAAATATTTGAAGACCAGTTCATGCTCTTATGTCTTATTTTCTCCAAGTTAAATATTCTTAGTCTCTTTAGCTGACCCTTTTACGCTACGAAGAAGCTTCCATATCATCTTACTCATCATTCTTTGGTCATATATTGTCGATGTCCTTTCCAAAATGTATTACCTAGAAGAGAGCACAGTATGCCGTCTGTTGTGTGACTAGTGCAAAGTACAGTGGGGACTATCACGTCCCTAATCCTGGAAAATCCTACGACTCTAAACACCGGCTAATATTGTGTCAGAATTTTTGGCTTCTGTCTCACACTGGTGACTCATCCTGATCATGCAGTCCACTAAAACCCCCAAATCCTTTTCAGATGTACTGCTGCAATGTAGCCATTCCTACTCTACAAATATAAAACTGAACTCTTCTTCTACCCCAAAATCTATCCTTCCTAAATTCCCAATTTCTGTTTAAGGCAGAATCTTTTGTTCTCCCAGTAACCCATTTATAAAATTTCAGAGTTATCTCAGACTCAAACAATAAACATTTATCAAGTACTGTTTGTAAAGTTGGTTTTTTGAACTGAAGTGTTAATAATTTTTTTAATTTGACCTGTGATTTCATTGGTACAGAGAACTCTCTGTAAGGGTATAGGCTCTCTACCAATGCTCTGTACTTGTAATCTTAAAAGAACTGCTTTGGGCGCAGAGGCAGGCCGGGAAGGCGCAGAACGCAGAGGCAGGCCAGGAGCAGGCCTGATCAACTGGGGTGGGGGGGGGGGGGGCAAGTCATCCCACCAACCACAAGGGCCACTACCAGGCCTTTCACCAAAGAGCTGGACTGGAAAGAGCAAGGTAAGAACAAAATGCAGGGCCCTTGTCCGGGACAGCAAATACTCCTGGGGCTACCACTTCATGGCCAAGAAATTAAAAAAAAAATGCCCTTCAGGACCTCCAAGGACCAGGATGGCAGAGTGAATCCCGCCTGCTTCAACCCCCCAACCTCTGACCCTGAAAACATAGTAACTATTGCCCCAGAGCAAAATCCTCTACAGTAAAGGCTTGGGATCCCTAGAGGAAGGGCATGGCTAGGACCCTGCCTCAAAATGGGTAGAAAACAGAAGACAAAGACTCTGGAGCCCTACTATCCTCAGAGGGAGGAACCAAACTCAGAGGGAGACAATGTGGACTCCATACCCACAGCTGAAACATCAACAGGGAATTGGTCCCAAGCACAGAAGGCTCTCCTAGATGAGATCAAAAGGAACTTTGAAAACCAAATGACGGAGATAGGAGACAAAATGAATAATTCTTTTAAAATCAAAATTGCAGAATTAGAAAAACATTATAATGAAGAAAACATCTCTCTAAAAAGAAAAGTGTATGATATGGAAATGGAGCTCAAAAAATTAACCAAGGAAAATGATTTGATAAAATCCAGAATCAACTAAATTGAAACAAATAACTCTATGAGGAACCAAGAATTAGTCAAAAAAAAAAAAAGAATGAAAAATTAGTAAAAGAGGTAAAATATCTCAATGGAAAAATAACTGACCTGGAAAATAGATCCAGGAGAGATAATATGAGAATCACAGGCCTACCAGAAAATCATGATGAAAAAAGGAGCCTGGACAACATTCTCCAAGAGCTCATTAAGGAAAATTACCCTGAGTTACTAGAGCCTGAGGGTAAAATAGAAATCGAGAGAATCCACCAGACACCTCCTGAAAGAGATCCCAAACTGAAAAGTCCTCGAAATGTTGTGGCCAAACTCAAGAACTACCAGGTAAAAGAGAAAATACTTCAAGTGGCCAGAAAGAAACAATTCAAATATCGAGGAACCACAATGAGGATTGCACAGGCTTTGGCAGCCTCTACACTGAAAGACTGGAGGCAGTGGAATTCAATTTTCCTCAAGGCAAAAGACCTCAGGTAGCAACCAAGGATCACATACCCAGCGAGACTGAACATACTCTTCTAGGCAAAGAGATGGTCATTCAACAATATAACAGATTTCCAGGCCTTCCTGATGAAAAAGCCCGAACTCAATGGAAAATTAAGCCTCCAATTATGAGATGCAAGAGTGACATAGAAAGGTAAACAAGGTAAACACACACACACACACACACACAAAACACACACACCCTCTTATTTAATAAGAGCAAACTGTTTGTAGACAAGTAGAGGGTATGAGTATAAAATACACAAAATGATGATAAAAAAAAATCTTATTAAGGGCTACAAAGGGACTGCAATGGAAGAAGAGGAATGAATGAAGAGGAAAAGGGTAAATTATGCCACACAAAGAGGCATAAAAACAATATAGCAGAGGAAAAGAAGGGAGGGAGATGGGAATCATATGAGCTTTTCCCTCATTGGTTCTGGTGCAAGGAGGGAATAACAACCAGTTAAACATAGGACTCTATGGAGAAGAGACACAAAATATATCATATTAGAGGGAAAGAGGGGAGGGAGAGGAGCTTCCTGTCACTCTTGGTGCAAAGAAGGAATAACATATTTCATTAAGTATAAAAATATCCTACAGGCAGTAGGAGGGGGAAAGGGCTACAAGAAGGGGGGGGGTGGTTAGTAGGGAGGGAAGAAGTAAGGGGAAAGGGGAGGAAAAGGGAGGGGGGTTGATAAGGGAATACTGAGGGAGGTGGTGGTCAAAAGAAAAAATATTAAGAAGGGGAGGGGGGAAGGGGAGAAAAAATATGAGCACTAACAGGGGAGGGAATAGGATGGAGGGAAAGAAATAGATAATCATAACTGTGAATGTGAATAGAATGAACTTTCCCATAAAACAGAGGCAGATAGCAGAGTGGATTAGAAATCATAATCCTACAATATGCTGTTTCCAAGAAACACATCTGAAACAGAGGGATACACACAGGGTAAAGGTAAAAGGCTGGAGTAAAATATATCATGCCTCAGCTAAAGTAAAAAAAAAAAAGCAGGGGTAGCAATCCTTATCTCAGATGAAGCAAAAGCAAAAATTGACCTAATTAAAAGAGATAAGGAAAGACACTATATCCTGCTAAAGGCACCATCGAGAATGAAGCAATATCATTACTTAACATATATGCACCAAGTGGTATAGCATCCAAATTCCTAAAGGAGAAGGTAAAGGAATTAGAGGAAGAAATAGATAGCCAAACTATACTAGTGGGAGACCTTAATCTCTCCCTCTCTGAACTTGATAAATCCAACCTCAAAATAAACAAGAAAGAAGTTAAGGAGGTGAACAAAATTTTAGAGAGGGTAGGTATGATAGCTCTCTGGAGAAAACTGAATGGGGATAAAGAGGAATATACTTTCTTCTCAGCAGTTCATGGCACATACCCAAAAATCGACCATGTTCTAGGGCATAAAAACCTCACAATTCTATGCAGTAAGGCAGAAATATTAAATGCATCCTTCTCAGATCATGATGCAATGAAAATTATATGCAATAAAGGGCCATGGAAAAACAGACTAAAAACTAATTGGAAATTAAACAATTTAATCCTAAAGAATGAGTGGGTCAAACAAGAAATTATGGAAACAATCAGTAATTTCATTCAAGAGAATGATAATAATGAGACAACATACCAAAATCTGTGGGATGCATTAAAGGCAGTTCTTAGGGGAAGTTTTAGATCCCTGAGTGCATACATGAATAAATTAGAGAAAAGGGAGGTCAATGTATTGGGCATGCAATTGAAAAACCTAGAAAAAGAACAAATTAAAAATCCCCAATTAAATACTAAATTAGAAATATTGAAAACCAAAGGAGAGATTGTAATGGGAATGCAAATTTGGAAGATCTTCCCTGCCCCTAGGCTAAAGTGCACCTGAAGCTTGGGGTGGGAGGCTTGTTTTTCAGTAGATACTTTTTGATTGGCCAGTGAGTCAATAAGGTTGTTACATTCTCTGAGCCAGGAGAAGGCTATATAAACCCTGATTTGAGGCTTTGTTTTGGGGGGCTCACTTTGAGAAGTGTTCTGTGATTTGATATGGATTCTGCGAAGCCATTGTCTGGAGCCCCCCCCCGGCTTTGAAAAACCCAGATGTTGAAAGCCAGATGTTGATTTGATATGGATGTAATGGCTGGACAATTTGGAAAGCTGTTTACTTGATCTGTTTCTGTCTTGATAATTCTGCCTGTATACTTTGAAGTTCGGGGTGCTGACCTTTTTCCCCTGAACAAGGTAAACGATATATGTCTGACTGATTGAAGTAAGCTTGTTAACCCATTTTGAGTTGCTTTCCTTTAACAAAGCAGATCCAAGAACCTGTATGGGCAGCCACCCTGAGGACGCTTGGGGTGCTTGCTGCTACAGAGATTAATATTGAATTAATAAATAAAACTAAGGGCTGGTTTTTATGAAAAAACAATAAAATTGATAGACCTTAGTCAATATGATAAAAAAAGAAAGAAGAAAACCAAATTATGAGCATCAAAAATGAAAAGGGTGAATCTACCTCCAATGAAGAGGAAATCAAAACAATAATTAGGAATTATTTTTCCCAATTGTATGCACATAAATTTAACAATCTTAGAGAAATAGATGAATATTTACAAAAATATAGGTTGCCCAGGTAGGAAATTACTTAAATAACCCCATCTCAGGAAAAGAATTGAATAAGCCATCAGTCAATTCCCTAGGAAAAAATCTCCAGGGCCAGATAGATTTACTAGTGAATTCTATCAAACATTTAAAGAACAATTGATTCCAATACTCTACAAACTATTTGGGAAAAACAGTGAAGAAGGAGTCTACCAAATTCTTTTTATGGTACAAATATAGTACGATACCTAAATCAGGAAGAGATAAAACAGAGAAAGAAAATTACAGACCGATCTCCTTCATGAATATAGATGCAAAAATTTTAAATAAAATATTAGCAAAAAGTCTACAGCAACTTATCACAAGAATAATACACTTTTATCAGGTAGGATTTATTCCAGGAATGCAAAGATGGTTTAATATTAGGAAAACCATCAGTATAATTGATCATATCAACCATAAAACTAGCAGAAACCACATGATTATCTCAATAGATGCAAAAAAGGCTTTTGATAAAATACAACATCCATTCCTATTAAAAACACTAGAAAGTATAGGAATAAATGGAGCCTTCCTTAAAATAATAGGTAGCATCTATTTAAAACCATCAGCAAGTATTATTATATGTAATGGGGAAAAGCTAGAAGCATTCCCCATAAGATCAGGGGTGAAACAAGGGTGTCCACTATCACCCCTCTTATTCAATCTGGTACTAGAAATGTTAGCAGTAGCAATTAGAGAAGAAAAAGAAATCAAAGGAATCAAATTAGGCAAAGAAGAGACCAAGTTATTACTCTTTGCAGATGATATAATGATATACTTAGAGAATCAAGTAAAAAACTACTTGAGACAATAAATAAATTTGGAAAAGTTGCAGGATATAAAATTAACCCACAGAAATCCTCGGCATTCCTATGTATTTCCAATGAAATTCAACAGCAAGAGATAGAAATCTCATTTAAAGTTACTGTAGACATTATAAAATATTTGAGAATCTACCTACCAAAACAAACCCAGAACCTATATGATCACAACTACAAAACACTTTTCACACAAATACAGTCAGATCTAACTAATTGGAAAAATATCAATTGCTCTTGGCAGGGTCGAGCTAATATATTAAAAATGACAATTTTACCTAAATTAAATTATATATTTAGTGTCCTTCCAATCAATTTACCAAAAAACTACTTTAAAGAGTAGAAAAAATAGTAACAAAATTCATTTGGAAGAATAAACAGTCCAGAATATCAAGGGAATTAATGAGAAGAAATGCTAGGGAAGGTGGACTAGCTATACCAGACTTCAATCTGTATTATAAAGCAGCAGTCATCAAAACTACTTGGTACTGGCTGAGGAATAGAGTAGTGGATCAATGGAATAGATTAGGCACATGAGACTCAGAAGTCAACAACTACAGAAATCTATTGTTTGAGAAACCCCAAGACCCTAGTTTTTGGGATAAGAACTCACTATTTGACAAAAACTGTTGGGAAAACTGGAATATAGTATGGCAGAAACTGGGCATAGACCATTATCTAACACCACATACCAAAATCAAGTCTAAATGGGTGCATGATCTAGGTATAAAGACTGATACTCTAAGCAATCTGGGAAAGCAAGGAATAGTTTACCCGTCAGATTTGTGGAGAGGGGAAGACTTTATGACTAAACAAGTATTAGAGGGCATTATGAAATGCAATATGGATAATTTTGATTACATTAAATTAAAAAGCTTCTGTACAAACAAAGCCAATGTAACCAGGATTAAGAGGGAAGTGGAGAATTGGGAAAGAATTTTTACAACCTATGTCTCTGATAAAGGACTCATTTCTAAAATATACAGAGAATTGAGTCAAATCTATAAGAATACAAGTCATTCCCCAATTGATAAATGGTCAAAGGATATGAACAGGCAGTTTTCAGAGGAAGAAATTAAAGATATCTATAAGCACATAAAGCAATGCCCTAAATCACTATTGATTAGAGAAATGCAAATCAAAACAACTCTGAGGTACCACATCTCACCACTCAGATTGGCTAAGATGACAAAACAGGAAAATGACAAATGCTGGAGAGGATATGGGCAAATTGGAACACTAATGCATTGCTGGTGGAGTTGTGAACTGATCCAACCATTCTGGAGAGCAATCTGGAATTATGCCCAAAGGGCTATAAATAATTTCATTCCCTTTGACCCAGCAATACCACTCCTAGGGTTATATCCCAAAGAGATCACAGAAGTGGGAGATAGACCCATATGTACAAAAATATTTATAGCAGCTCTTTTTGTGGTAGCAAAGAACTGGAAATTAAGGGGGTGCCCATCAATTGGGAAATGGCTGAACAAGTTGTGGTATATGCATATTATGGAATACTACTGTGCAATAAAAAAACGAGGAGCAGACGGTCTTCATATTTACCTGGAGAGGCTTATACGAACTGATGCTGAGTGAGAAGAGAACAACCAGGAGATATTTGTACACAATTACAGACACAACAAATGTGTGATGACGACAAATTTTGATAGACTGAACTCTTCTCAGTAATGCAAGTCGGCTCCAAAAGACTCATGATGTCTACATCCAGAGAAAGAACTAGAAAGGACTGAGTTTGAATCCAGATTGAAGCAAACTACTTGATCTTTTTTCTTTTCTTGTTTGGTTTTATTTCCTCTTTACCATTTTTCATTCCATCTGATACAATTCGTCTATTATAACTTGACTAATGTCTAATGTGAAAGTATGTACAGATCCTATACTTGACTGTATGCCTCCATGGGGGGGAAGGGAAGGAGGAGGACAGAATGTGAAATTCAAGGAATTGTGGAATTGAATCTTGTAAACTAAAAGTAAACAAATTTAAAAAAAAGAAAAAATAGGAAAAAAAAGAATTGCTTTGGGTGCTGAGAAGTGAAGTGATTGGCCCAGGCAAGGAGGGATAAACATAATTATTTTAGACTTACTCAGTAAGCTTCTTTCCCTATTTCATGGTCTCCCTTTCTGCTTACCTTTTGTTCTCCTATTCTCTGTCATCCAAAACAACCATCCTAGACACAAACCACTTGCTCCTGTTACACCTGACTGTAGTTTTATCCCTTCTTTATTGCTACTCTCTACACTTTGCCCTCCTCCACAAGTTCTTCCATTTCCTTCCTTCCGCTGTACCGTACAGAATATATAGTATAAGCAATATTGCCCCTTGCTACCCTTTATCATGTCTCTTCTCACACTCTTGTTATTTCAGGATAACAGATCTTGCCTTCATTTGATTCTATCTCTCACCTCCCTCTCTTTGATTTAGATGCTTCTTCTCTCCTGCCTCCTATAAGACAAAGTGAGAAGGAACGGAAATATTCTTAGCTCCCATCACTCATTTACTTTTCTAAAAGCATTTGAAAGTAAATCCTTTCTATTATACCATATTTACCCAATCCTTGTTGCTGCCTGACTTGCAGCTAAATGAGGAATGACTATAACCTATAGCGGAGTGAGGAGGGAGAGGCCTAGCATGCCCCTGACAGAAAAAAGGATGCTATCTCAAACCTATTATTTGGGAGAGACAAATTGTCAGTTGTCACCCTCATGTTTCTCCACTCTCCCTGGGAATTTTGTGACCTTTCTCCATGCAAACATTTCCAACGCTTCTTGCCCTGCCTCCAATTCCCTCAACACACACTTTAATCTTTAGCTCACACATTACATTTTCGTGTCTGGCCTTCTAGAGAGATTCATTGCCTCTGTGGACTTGTGGTTCTGCTTAAGAATATTCTCCCAGTAAAAACTCTCTTGGATCTCGGTATGGACACGGCACTTTTCCCTCTGGATTCATTTACTCCTTCTGGGGAACATGTTCTCCCCAGGGGACACTTTTCAGTCCCTCCCAATTCAACAATTTGCAACATTCTCCAACATTCTTCAATGACTCCAACCCCTGAATTATATTCTTCCTCTCCATTTGGTACTTTGTCACTATTCACAAGCTTATTCACAATGACAATCCTGACAGCCTGGCCTTTTAGTTCCTTTATCTTTTCAACTCCTGTGTTCTACTCTATGCTAGCTCTACTTCAGCTAACCATCTGGCTGGTCATATTAAACTTCACTGTTGTTTGAAATTGCTCTAAAATACGAAATCCTAAAGTTTAGCACCTAAACTCTTGAAATTACCTACTTCGGGCACAGTCCCCTTCATCACCCACCTCCTCTACAGGCTTACTTAACCTTTTTGAGGCTGACTTTGGCTCTTCTCTTGACCCCAAGTCCCAGATTCCTTCTTATTTGCTGTCTCAATCACCCCTGTTCTGGTGCATTTCCTTCTCACCATAGTCTTTTACCTACGGTCAGCTACTTAAATCATGCATGCTCTTCTACTTTTAAATCCCTTTCTCCCTTGACTTTCTTCTTCTCCCTATTTTCTGATTCCCCACCATTTGCCTTTTCCTATTCTGAAGCCATCAAGGAGTACAAAATGGCAGCTGCCTGTGTATTTAAAAATTAATGTTCCTAGGGTGCCTAGGTGGCCCAGTGAGTAAACCTGGAGTCAGGAGGACACGGGATTGGTTCCAGCCTCAGATACTTAACATCCACACGAAAAAACCGGCCAGGTAACCCCAACTGCTTTAAAAAAAGTTAATGTTTCATACAATAAATAAGTTCTCTCAATCTACTCTCAATCAGCTTCATTATGCAGAAGACTCCCAAATCTGTATCTCTAGGCCTAATTTTTCCTCCTTAGCACTCCTGGTCAAGTAACTCTTTATCTGGACATGGTCAGTCAATCCCTCAATGTCAACAAATATAAAATTGAACTAATCTCCCCCCAAAACCTATCCTTACTAATTTCCCAATTTCTGCTGAAGGCAGAATCTTTTGTTCTCTCAGTCACCCATTTATAAAACTTCAGAGGCATCTCAGCCTCAAACGACAAATATTTATCAAGTACTTACTTTATCAAGTTTTCAGAGCAATATACTAATCGTGAGAAAAATGAATTTTAGATAAGCCTGAGATCCTTTCTCCTTACTCTTCTGAAAAGCATGAAAAATAGATTCTAGTTCATTCTACCACTTACTACCTGTCACTGCTAAATGAATATATCTTAGGTGACTCATCTGCAAAAACTGGAATAACAGCTTACCTGAGATCAAGAGAATAGACCAGATAATTTCTAAAAACACTTCTACCAACATTAAAATTTATGACAATTGAAAGGGCAACCAAGTCACGAATAAATCCATAAATCATGTTCAACCATGCTAGAAGGAAAAACCAAACAAACAAGCATAGTTAACTGGGGGGAAAAGATATAGCTTTTGCTGATTTCATGATTTTCTTGAAAAAAATGGGAACATGCCTCTGAGAATATATTTGAAAACTACAACACACACACACACACACATATATATATATGTGTATATATGAGAAAACAATTTTAAAGCTTGAGTTCCAAATGATGGTGCTATTTATTATCAGTGAGCAAAAAAGAAAATCACAAAAAGATTATGTACAATATCATTTATGGTAAGGCCCTTAAAATATTTATTCAGTGTTTTAATGGATTCTGAACTAAAGCTATTAGGTAAGAAAAATGGCATAAGCTAAACTTACAGGATTACCCATTTGGACTTTTGAAACTTCTGGAGCTAACCTATACTTATATACAAAAACATTTTAATTTAATTGATGGTAGTGTCCTTAGGAGAACCAATGTTCTCTTGAATGACCCCACTCAATTTATTGACACTGTAAAATTCAACAAAGGAGTCAAACACTAGCAGGGAACTCCAGAGATCCTGCAAAGTCAGCAACAACGTTCAGCAAATTCAGTAAACAGTTAAACTGAACAGCAAGTTCAATTAAAAACAATGTTTAATAACTATTTACTTCCCATCTTAAAGGCAAGCACTTAGGTCATAATGAGTGACAAATAAATGTCAGTCTATGTCCTACCAGTTAAGGAACCAGAGCACAAAAAGACTACTAGATGACGCAGGAAACGGGAATTCCAAAATGGGAATCTAAAGACCGTCACCAACTTTTCCATGTTACTGTCTAGGCCACTGGTTCCCAACATGCGGGTCCTGGACTCACAGGGACTAACTAATCTGCCAATATGTATCTATATATGTGTATATATGCATTGAGGATACACATACAGGAGAAAATCTTTTTCCTAAAGGAAAAGGGAAGACAACACATATTGAAGTGATGGAGCAAGGAAGGGAGTTTTGTTCTGGGGAGTCATAGGAAAGATGAGTTGACAGAATACAGAGGGCAGCTAATTACCACAACCTTTGCAGAAGTGATGGCATTATCATTGTCTCCAGGGAAATGGGTAGATGGGAATTGTATGTGCATGTGCACTAGCAGCAGATAAACAGTCTAGGTGGACTGGATGGGGTGTGAATGTGAAACAAAAATGTAAAGTCTTTGTATTATGGACTCTGAGATGGACTCTAGCATTTGAATACCAACTTCACTAAACTCAGAAAAATTCAGCAGAGGGTGGACCACCAAGATCAGGATGAATTTTTTTGGGTCATAACAACTAAAGAAACTTTCTAGTCAGTTATAGATGGGGTTGTGATCTCTGAACATAAAACAACCTATTTTATTTCTTGGATTGAGTTTAATTTGAAAAATATCATTTTATAGTATTATATATCCTTCAAAGATTAAATGTATTACAATTTCCTATGTGAAAAAGCATTTCAGATGGATAGACAGAACATTTATTTCATGCTTAAGATGTGTCAGTCACTGTGATAAATGCCGGGGATACAAATGCAAGGAAGATGGTCTCTAGCCTCAAATAGCCTATATTCTAATGCTAGAAAAACAATACATAGAAGGGAGAGAAAGTATAGACACTTCAGTATGGGGAGGGCAGCCCTAGGAAATTAAGAAAAAGTAGAATGTCTTTGAGATGCTCACATGGAAATATCCAGCTGGTATTATTCACTATATGGGCTCAGATGGCACTATCAACCCTTCCCTGTATGCAGTTTGTAGGTTTAAGAAGAAGACGACTTAATCCTTTATACAGCCAAACCTATAAATAATGTTACGATGGGGTTTTATTATACTTAGTAAAAACAGTTTTAATATTAATTCACTCAAGAATAAATCAGATAGGGGTAGCTAGGTGGCAAAGTGAACAGACCACTGGCCCTGGAGTCAAGAGGACCTGAGTTCAAATCTAGCCCCAGAACTCGCCATTACTAGCTGTGTGACCTTGGGCAAGTCACTTAACCCCAACTGCCTTGCCTTCCCCCCTAAAAAAAAAAAAAAAAGACTAAATCAGATAAAAAAACATACTGGCAGTCAATGTGAAATCCCCGGCTCACAAACTTCCAAACAAATGCACATACACATATACATTCGTGGTCATACACTGGCCTTTGTTTTACATTGTTTCCATGCGTACAGTAGAATTATGCTGAGTCATATGTATCACTTCACTCAACTTCTGGTGGGGAAAAGAACCCGTCACATCTCAACAAAATTCTTAAGAGTTCTAGGGTCTTATCCTTCATATTCTGTACGCTAACAGGAACATGAAATCAATTCCAGAAAAGGACATATTACATGATCTAACTTTAAAAATTAAGTCAATAATGTTTAATGTGATTGTATTTGTAGAACCTGTATTGGATTGCATGGCACTGATGGGGCGCTTGGGATCTATGTTTGTAATACCACTTTGTAACATCAGTCTGTAAACACCCCCCCCCCCCCAGCTTCAGAACATTGACTCTGCCCAGCAACAACTCACGAATTGTTTATCTCAGCTTGGAACAATAACAAACTACAGCTACCAATCCTTCACAAAAGTATCTATAAACATTCCAGCTTAGGCAACTATTATCTCCCCCTTGTACAGTGTCCCCCTGCCCCCATGAATCCTTTAGTACCCTATCTCTAGGCTGACTCCTTGGCTGCCTCAATGAATCCTTCAGGACCCTATTTCTGGGTTAACTCCTTAAGAGCCTTGGTTCCCAGACATCAATCTTGTCAAACATGACACTGATGGGTGGCAGACTGGGCACTTCTCAGTCAGCCCTTGACCGCTAGCTGACTTAGTGACATTTCAAGCCTAAAACCACACCTCTAGGTAACTCCCCCTTGGGCTTTTTCCCAATGAATTATGGGTGATATGCGTGTGCAGTTACATTAAAAGTACATGTCCCTTTAAATACTGTCCCCACCTTAACTCCTCCCTAATCCCACCCTTAATCACCTAGTTAGCATAATTGGCACAGGTTCTACTATGGATTACCTTAATTCTACCCCTTTAAGGTTTCAGGTCCCCCTAAAGGCCCCTTGCCCGATGTGCAGCCTAACAATAAACTTGCAATAAACTAAGGATCCTTGCCCACTGTAAAGTGTACAATAAACTTTTACAACACTGACTCCAAGTTGGCTTGGGTTGAATTCTTTCAAGACTGAATGGAAGCTTTTCTGGTCTTAGATAAGAGTTCCTGCTGAACCTGTTGTGAGCCATCCCTCATCACTACCATGGGGAAAGGGAGGATAGGAGAGAGAGGGGGAGAAAATTCGGAACTCTAGGGATTGTAAACTAAAAGTAAATAAAGAAATTTTAAAAAAAGAAAAGTTAAGTCAATTAGCAAGTAAGATTTATTAAGTACCTACTATATGTTAGAAACTATATTAGGCACAGATTTCAAACAACCCCTCCTCCTATCAAGAAAGTTACTTATTCTACTAAAGAAGGTATGTTTTTATATAAGTGTAACCATATAGTATTTAGCTACCAAATACAAGGTATCTTGAGAGGCAAGGCATTGCCACTTTGTCGCGGGGATCGGGTGGGGATATGAAAAATTTCATGTAGGAGGTAGTCCTTGAGCTGTGTATTAAAGGAAAACCTAAAGGAAGAGAGGGACAACTTTAAGGTGCATAGGTGAGGAGGGCGTGCATTACAAGTATGTGGCATGGCCAGTTCAAAGAGGGGAGACAGAATAGGTGAGGAACATAGAGGCCAGTTTGGTTGGATCACATTGCGTGGGAGGGAGAGTAATATTCAATGAGGCTGGAAAGATGGGTTGGAGCTAGAGAGAGGCTTTTAAGAGCCTTTAAAATTAAACAAAAGAAGTTTGCATTTCATCCTAGATGCAGCAGATGACCACTGCAGTTGACTAAAAGAGACACAGTTAGATCTGTGCTTAATGAAAATCACTTTGGCAGAAAATCACTGGAGTAGAGAAAAGACTTGAGGCAGGGAGATCAACAAGGAAGACATTGTAATAATCTAGGGAAAAGATCATAAGAGTCTGAACTAAGGTGATAGCTATGTGAGTGGAGAGGAGTTGGATACAAGAGATATTTTGAATGCAGAAAATGGCAAGGTTTGGCAACTAACTGATAGCTATATAGGGTGATTAAGGATTCGAGGATAATCCTGAGATTATGGAATGAGGACCCTGGATTTATGGTGGTACCTTTAACAGCAATAGGGAAGTTTGTAAGGGGAAAGTTTTAGGGGGAAAGATAATGATTTCAGTTGTGGGACAAGCTTTGTTTCAGATGTCTCTAGGTCATCCAGTTTGAAATGTCCAATGATTCCGGAATGGAGTTCAGGAGAGAGACTGGACCTGGACAAATATGGGAGTCATTTACTTAGAGAAGATAGTTAAATCTATGGGAAGGCAGTGAGGGAATCTATGGGATAGAGGTGGGAAGAGAATGAATTTGAGGCATGGGAAATGGCCAGAACAAAAGCCAACATGACCAAAATAGTTTTTTGTTGTTCAGTTGTGTCAAACTCTTTTTGATGCCATTTGAGGTTTTCCTGGCAAAGATACTAGAGTGGTTTGCCATTTCCTTCACCAAGTCATTTTACAAATGAGGACCTGAGGCAAACAGGGTTAAGTGACTTGCCCAAGGCCATACTGCTAGTGTGTATTTGAGGCTGGATTTGCTCTATCCAGAATGCCACTTAGCTGTCCAACCTAAGCAGTACATTCTGAGAAAAATCCTGGAAAGTGCTTCTCCTACCATCTAAAGAAGCTGCTGAATGCCTGAATTTCTATAACACTGGAGTTAGATGTGGGATTTGGTTGACATGTTGGCTAGTTTTGCCAAATTTTTTTACCCTCTTTTCTTATTCTTTGCTATGAAATATGGCTCTCTGGGAGGGTAAGGAAGGAGGATTTACTTGGAAATATAGGTGATGTAAAAAGAAAAGTTATCCATTTTAAAATGTGTTCTATTCACAGGAAATCCATTATAATTAAATGTTCATAATAGTATGGGATTTAAGCCACATGAATTCACAGACTGCCTGTATAATTACTTTCTGTTTCTATTCATCTAGAATTAGATTCAAAATACATGTCAAGCAAATTAGAATAAATTTGATAAAAACACAATTTATATCTTGCAAAATCTCCTTCCTCACCTAATAATCTTGTATATGATGTATTTGTCACTTGTGAATAGTATTTTCTAAAAACCACTTCTAGGTGTACTTTTTTCAAAATCTATATATGCAACTGCTATATATTCTTAAAGATGTACTGTCTAGAATTAGTAGAGTGTTTAGAAAGGCTTAGATGACCAAAGCTATTCCTCTTAAGAGGAGAAAAAAACTGAGTTTAGGCCCACAAATTCCAAGAACTGGAACGCCAGCTTAAATAAAAAGAGATACCAATGGTCACTTCCAAACTTTCATAAAACAAAAAATTTATTAGGTCACTTAATGATCATTCAAAGTGTAAAAACTTGTAGGAAACAGATTGCAAACTATACCTGTGTCTTCATGGATAACAGAAATGAGGAAACTCAGTCTACAAACAATTTTACCATTGCAAAAGGAGTTTAATCTTTCTTTTTAATTCATGGGAACCAAGCAGTATAGAATGAGGGCTCATTTGCTAGGTTACTCTGTGTATGGTAGTCTTAAGGCATATTGAATCATACTGATCACAAGTCCTTGTCACAGTGGTCAGTCTCAGTTTTATATACAAAGTAGTTATTAAACACTACCAAATGCTAATATTAACATCTGAGATTTTAAACAAGAAGTCTGTCTTTTTTTTTTTAAGCAATCAGGGTTAAGTAACTTACTCAAGGTTACACAGCCAGTTATTTTTGTGTGGGTGCCAAGGCCTGAACCGATCCCGGGTCCTCCTGACTCCAGGGCCGGTGCTCTTACTCACTTCTACACCTGCCCCGCCCCCTCGAAATCTATCTTTTATGCCTATGGAAAATTTGGCCATAAAAGTGAAACTTGTTCTTCACTATAAATTAAATATATTCATCTGCACTACCAAACTACCTGATCCCAAAGTCCACACTGCACTGACCTCTCACTTTGTCCTTAGCATCCATGTGTTGATAATTCTGGAAACTGCCACAGCTGCTGGCTGGCCCTGGGGCTGGCTCAGCTCCCAGAGTGCTGTGCTGGCCGCTCCTTGCCGGCCTGCCAGGCTGTCCTCAGAAGGAGGTTAGCTTCTCTGTGTCATTTTGTGGGTTCTGTCAAAGTACTGCTTCTTGCTCAAACTACTTTGTATTGACATATTTGTGTATATGCTTTGTCTCTACACCTCATGTAAATTCCCCAAGGGGAAAAATTTGTAATTTGTTTCTTTGTATCCCCAAAATCTAACAGAGTCTTGAATGTAGAAAATGCTTAATGTTTACTGAAGTGAACTGCTACTCTTTCAAGTCTATTCCAGGTTAACCTCTTCCAGAAAGCTTCCCAAGATTTGTCTGTTTAATTCAGTTCTCTCATCTGTAAATACAGGAGGTTGAAGCAGATGACCTCTGGGGTCCCTTCCAGCTTTAGATCGAATGAGCCCAGGGGAAGATGGCTACACAGGTTCTTAGCTCCATTTTTTGTCTCTGTAAGATTAAGGCTCCTCAAGATAAAGGGCCAGTGGTACGTTCCCTTCCCCTTGTCACAAATGCACAAAGAAAAGCATGCCTATCTTCCTGAGAAGAGAGAGCCTGACAGTACGAGCTCAACATGTTTGAACTCTGTCCAGTGTCTTTCTTTCTACAGTACTTTTTTCCTGCTTCCTCTCCTTGTTCTTTTCCTTTTTTCCCTCTTGACTAAACAAGCCAATCAGAACATGACAGTTTATTTGCTTGAGATTTTGCTGTCAATCTACTAATTACCATAAAAGACTCAAGCCTCCCTCACTTGTGGACTATCCAGGAGTCACTGACCCCATTTGGTGACTACTGCTAGCCTTTGCTGCCTCAGTCAGCTTTTATTTCTATCATGACAAAAAACTGAGTCAGATTATCCCACTTCTGCCTCTTACTACCTGTGTGACCTTGGGAAAATCACTTAATGTTTCTACCTCAGTTATCTCTTCTATAAAATGAGGGAGCTGGACTAAATCTGGAGTTGTTAATCTTTTTTGGGTCATGGACTCCTTTGGCAGTCTAGTGAGGTCTATGTACCCCTTCTCTGAATAATGTCTTAAAATTACATAGGATTATAAAGGAAACTAATTAAATTGAAATATAATCTATAAACAAGAAGACTATGATCATGGGAGATCTAGTGTTTAAGTGTCACAATTATGATAATTGTGAAGTAGTGATGACTGTGATATTTTAGGATCTACAATAAATGTAATGTGATAGGCTATATTTCAGTGAGATATTTATGGGATTTTGCTTTTTGGAGGGCAGTTGGGCTTAAGTGACTTGACCAAAGTCACAGGGCTAGTTTTTGTGTTGTGTCTGAGGCCAGATTTGAACTTGGGTCCTCCTGACTCCAGGGCCAGTGCTCTATTCACTGTGTCACCTAGCAGCCCCTTAAAGCATCTCTTTTTTTGCTTTTTGGAGGGAGGAAGATAGGGCAATTGGGGTTGACTTGCCCAAGGTCACATGGCTAGTGTGTGTGTGTGTGTGTGTGTGTGTGTGTGTGTGTTTTGTGCCCAAGGTTGGATTTGAACTCAGGTCCTACTGACTCCAGGACTGGTGTTCTATTCACTGTGCCACCTAACCTCCCCAAGACATTTAGGAAAATACATAATTTTTTCCTATACAATTTCCCAGGCCCTTTGAAATCTATCCATGGACCCCTTGGGGATCTTTGGCCCCAGGATATAAACCCCTGGACTAGATGATTCTATAAAATTTTTTGGCCTAAACTGCTTGTGTTGATCATTTTCATTCTACAATGTGCAATTGGTACATTATGAATTCAGCTTATGTTGTGAGTTCAGTTGTATTCAACTCTTTGTGACCTCATTTGATATTTTCTTGGCAAAGATATTGGAGTGGTTTGCCATTTTCCAATTCAACTCATTTTACAGATGAGGAAATGAGGCAGATAGTGTTAAGTGACTTGCCCAGGGTCACATGGTTAAGTGTCTAAGGCAGCCTTTGAACTCAGGTTTTCCAGATTCTAGTCCCAGCACTCTATTCACTGTACCATGTAACTGCCCCTTGAATTCATTACCTGAGTACATAAAGAAAAATGAGTCTCAATCTTTTCAAGGGCATAGTTGACACAGAAAAATAATATATAAAAATGTATTTCTGAGAGCAGCAAATCACCTCTAAAGCCAGCCAAACATAGTAGTGTCGTATTTCAAAGAAGATCAAGGCTTTCATTTTTATTAAGGTCAGTGTCCTCTCCTTGGAGGCTTCACCATGATCAAGGGTAATGGCTAACTGCAAACTACAGACTGATAGATAATTCACCACTAGATTTTCTACCATAAAAATGCTTTGATTTTTTTCAAGCAAGTTATGGAAATTCACATTTAATGGTGGTATAAGGGAAGAGAGAAGAGGTAAGAAGGAAAGCCTAGAAAATTCTTACTAATTTACTAAAAATAAACACATGAAAAAACTCAGATTAAAAAAAGTTAGCTTAGGGGCGGCCAGGTAGCACAGCGAGTAAGAGCACCGGCTCCAGTGTTGAGAAGACCTGCAGATCGAATCCCTGGCTCAGACACTTAGCACCCACCCAGAAACCTTGAGCAAGTTACTTAATCCTGATTGCTTAATAAAAAAAAAAAAAAGTTAGCTTTTAAAATATTCTGTACAGAAAAAAAAATCCAACAACAAATTCATCCTTGTTTGTTTTATGAGATTGTGAAGAATGACTTGCAGTGAAGCATCTACATTCTGAATATCCTATATACATTCTTATTACTTCCTTATATTTTGTAACTAAGTTCAGTATTGTTTCCACATATATATGTATATATATGCAAGTCATTGTGTATTTCAAGGTAATGTAAGAGCTACTGAATGTTAATACAATTGATTGGATTAACTATTGAGACCAAATTAGGGGAGTTTCTAGTTTGGGGAAAGGAATGGTAGTGTGAAGAGGTAACAAAAGGTTAAGTTTCTACAGAACTGCAAGAATTGCTGAAACAAGACTACTGATAAAAAGTATCAGACAGTAGCCTTGGGAAGAAGTTTGAGTTCCCAGAGAACTCCTAGAAAATACTAAAAATGAAGTAATGTTGGCAGCAGCAGGTGGATGTGACCAATCAGAAAGTAGACAGCGGCCTTGGGACACTCAGGCCCAGATAAGGACACATCTAGATTGGACTGAAGGGAGTTCAGTATTCTGGGGTTGTTACTGCACTTGCGTAGTGGACCTCATGTATTATGTACGTTATCTAACAAAATTAGAGCCTCATTACTAATAATTAGGTTAATGTTTGAGAGGGGCGGGTAACCCTTGCTTATTTAACCTAGTTTCTGCTTCTGTACCTTGGCCTCCTCTCCTGGGCATTGTTCCAGTGACTGGACCTTGCCAGATTCTAATAAAACTTCCTATCTTCACTTTGAGGTCTCTGAGTAGTCAATTTGGGTTAGGGTCTCTGTACCCCACACAAGACCATAGATCTTAGGCCCTTAAGGTGTCTCAATTCTACAAAACGTTATTACCAAGTATAATTAAGCATCAATCAATAAGTATTTAATAACAATCCTGCATGTAGTCAACAAATGGGCTGATTTGTGCCCTCAAGGACCTAACTGGAGACAGAAAATTAACATTTGTGAAGCAATTAGAGAAGAAGTGAGTAATGAACTGTGCAGTAATGACTAATTTAAGGGCACAGGAGGTCAGGGAATGAAGAAAGCAGAAAGAACAGGAACAGAAATTGGAGAAGTTTTCATTGTACCACGCTACTTGTCTGGCGAAGGTACTTTCTACTTCTATTTGGCCAATACCTTCCGGATCATGATTCTGGGGCACTAGGCAAAGAACTTTAACATAATCACATTCCCTATCGGCTTGATTTCCAAGTTGCCGAAGACTGAGCAAACAGAAGCTGACGAAGTTAAAAAAACAAAAGCAAAACACTTTGCCAGGGCAAGACCTAGACTAGCTAGTACTAGTCAGCAGCAGAACGGTGGTTATCGAAATTCCTTTCTTTCACGCCAGTCCTCCAACCATCAGCTTACGCTCCCTTTTGTTACACACTTCCCACAATGCCAGCCTGCTTCCCCACTGCCAGAGTCAATTTCAGCAGACTCGGTCACTTTCCCCTTCTCTCCTCTGGGACGCGGAAGGTCCTGCTGGCAACTTTGTTGCTCTTTCCTTATACCCTTCGTGCTTACGGATGAATGTTTGTGAACTGACTAGTTCGGTGACTCCTCGGATCCGAATCTTATCCATCAGGAAGTACGGGGCGGCTGGGTGGCAGAGAATGTAGCACCGGCCCTGGAGTCGGCAGGACCGGAGTTCAAATTAGCCTTAAGACACTTAACACACAAACTAGCCGCGTGACTTTGGGCAAGTCACTTAACCCCAACTGCCCTCCCCCTCCAAAAAAGCAAAAAAAAAAAAAAAGTATTGACGAAGCTCTGGTCACTGACCCACCCGTCAGTCAACGACCCGCCGGTCAGTCCAGGAGCCCTGCTGCCTCCGTGCCAGGCACCGAGGCTGCAAGTACAAAGAAGGAAACAATACGTGCTCCCAAAACGGGGATGAAAGAGCGAATGCGGGGGTGCGTGCACAGCGTGAAGTTAATGAACATGTATGTGCAGACAATATAGACACAAAGGAGGCGAAGGGAAGAGAGAGGTTTGGAGGGAAGAGGGGGGCGGGGAGAGAGAAGGGCAAGTGCGGAAGAAAGGGGGAGAAAGGGCAAGGGAGCCAGAAGAGGAAGGGGAGCGCGCGGGGCCGGGGCCGGACAGCCGTTATCTGTCGGGCTCGGGGCTCTGGCACCCCATAACTGAACCCCGGCCGCCCAGGCCGGGCCACACCCCAGTGCCCAGGTCGCACAGGCCCCAGGGCGCTCTCCGGGCGGGGGCCAGCCTGCTCTCGGCTCCCTCCGGCTTCCGAGCCCCCCCAGGAGCTGCGGGGGCGCCGCGTCCTGCACCCACCTGATAGCACAGAATGGTCTGCTGGACCAGCCGGGCGTACCCGTCCAGACGGACTCCCGAGTTGCTGCGGCTCCGCATCTCCGGGATCGCCGCCCACCCCCTGCCCTCCGGCTAGGCGAACGCTCCAGCCCTGGCACGCGCGCGTGCCCGCGGGAGGGAGAGAGGAGGGAGGGGCTGGCGCCGCCGCGCGCGCGCCCGGGCCCCTTCACACGAGGGCTCGCGGCCCCTCCCGGGCCTGGCTCTGTGAGTGACCCCTGGGTGCTCGGCGTGCGCTGCGCTCCAGCGCGGTGACTTTGGTATGGTTGTTGTGCCGCCGTATATCTAGGCAGGCGGCGGGGGGCAGTCACGACCAGCTGCCCGGGGTCTGCGGCACGCTCCTGGGCAGCTCAGCGCCGTGGGCTCAGGCCAGCGCTGTCATCGCTCCCATTTTACAGACGGGGACTACGACCCGCAGAATCGGCCGTTTAGGGCGCGCCTGAATGCAGATCAAGGCCCGCGCCGGCCACTGCGCCGCCTTCCCCACGGCAAGGGGGATTTCGTTGCTTTGGACACGGCCAGTGGGGCCACTGGTTTTCCTTCACTACTACAGTTTTCTCTCTTTTATTCTGAATAAGACAGGCAGAGACAATAAACGTTGGCTGATTAAAAGTAAATTTAAATGTGTGACCTTGGAGCCCGGCAGGCTGTGGTTGCAGCGCAGTGGGATGTCACGAGCAGCGTCCGTCCACTCCGCCAGTCCCACCGAGGAAAGAAGCCCTGACCGACAGGCTGCTAACTCGGCTGTTTCCCAAGTAAAGCTTTCCAGCATTTCCCACAAAAACTCCTCCCTCCACCCCCTACGCCCTCACCCCCCAAAAGGAAGAAACAGTCTGGAAGCCGGCCGGGAGTGACCGGGTGCTTGGGATCTAAGTCTGTAAAATCAATTTGTAAACTCCCAGTCTGTCAAATCACATTTCCCCCTCCCCAGCCTCAGAGCACTAACTCTGCCCCTTCCCCCTGGCAGCACTCTGCCCAGCAACAACTCATGAACTGGTTATTTCTGCTTGGAACAAAAACAAGCTACACCTATGAATCCTTCACTAAACCATCTATACACATTTTAGCTTAGGCGAATGTTATCTCCCCTTAGTATAGTGTGTAGCTGCCCTATGACTCCTTTAGGACCCTATCTCTGGGTTAACTCCTTAGCCTATTATCCACACACTGAGTCTCTGTTAGCTTTGGTTCCCAGACATCAATCTTGTCAAACATGACACTGATGGGTGGCAGACTGGACACTTCTCAGTCAGCCCTTGACCGCTAGCTGACTTACTACACCTCCAGGTAACCCCACTTTGGGCTGTTTCCCAGTGAATTATGGGCAATATGCTTGCGCAGTTGACATAAAAAGTGCATGTTCCTTTAAGCACTGACCACTCCTTAACTCCTCCCTAATCCCACCCTTAATCACCTAGTTAGCATAATTGACATCTGATTAATTGCCTAGACTCCTTAAAAAACTATGCCTATGTCTTCTTTAAGTTTGCAGGTCCCCTAAGGACTCTTGCCTGCTGTAAAGTGTACAATAAACTTTTACAATTCTGTCTCCAAGTCTGCTTGGGCCTACTGAATTCTTTTCCAGACTGAATCGCAGGCATTCTGGTCTTTGGTAAAGATCAGAGTTCCTGTATAATCTATTGCCACCCCCCATCAGGAGGGCCCAGAAAGCTCACTTCCCAAAATCTGGCCCCCCTTTCCCAAAGGATGTGGCTAATGACTAGGAGATGCCTGAGGCTCAATCTTAGAGTCCAGGGTGGAGGAGGAGAAAAAGGCAGGGTCACTAGTGGACCTGGTAGCCTAGGAGGTACGTATAGCACTGGCAGTATCCACCCACTGCAGTTCCCCTTCCTACCCTAGAGTTGCAAGCTTTGCAAAAGAGCAGATCTCTCCTTAAGGATGGGAGGAAGAAGCCAGAGGGTACCTTACTTCCCTCCCCCCCCCCCCAACCTCCTGCCTCATCTTACAACCTTCTGGGGAAGGGAGAGGATTTTGCATTCCAGGAGTTCTTTGGTATTTCTTAAAAGAGAGGATAATACTACCTTTTACAACAGGTTAGTTGTACTGCAAGCCCCCCAAAACCTCGAAAACAAGGGAAGTCTATGCCAGAGTCCAACAAGTCCATAAATGTTAACACTTTGCATGGCCTGCTCCCCTCTCAAATTCAGGGTTCCTCCACCCTCACTCCCCCCCAAACAGGGAACTAAAAGAGAGCTCTGCTCTAGATTTTCTGATTTCTCTTAATCATATGTCATTATCCTAGCTACTCAAAGTCTGAACACGGAAGTCACCTTTGACTTTGGTCTCACCCTTAACAAATACCTAATCCCAGAATAAATGTGTGCGTGTGCGTGTGTGTGTGTGTGTGTGTGTGGGGGGGGATTCATGGGAAAAGAAGAATGGATTTAGGTGTCAGATTTAGCAAATAAAGAAAAACCAAATGGAATAGGGAAGCATTTGAATAGCATTAATATCATGCTTAATATTAACTGGACAGGCACGTAAGGTTGTTCATCATTAAAAAAATACACAATCACATTAAAAATAAAAACACCCAAAGCCACATAATTATATAAACAAGTGCAGAAAAAAACTTTGAAAAAAACATTAACACTCATTTATGCTAAAACTTATCAAACAGAGACATAAAAGCATCTTAGATTTCAGGGGTGAATGAACTTAGATGAGGAAAAAATACATCTATTTTCAAAATAAATGGTTTCCTTTGCTATCTTGTGTATTTTATTTGTTGCATTTAAAAATCATTCTGAGATCATAAACTTCACTAGACTGCCAAAGGGGTCCATGACAACCAAAAGGAACTGTTCCTCCCCTGTTATAAATATATGCATGTGTGTGTATGTATATTTGTTTGTGTGTACATAATACATGTAGAAGTTGAGCTAGAAAACAGGGATCATTTTTTTTTTTTGCCTTTCTGTGCCTGGCATATAATAAGCATTTCATACATGATTATTAACTAAAACTGAAAAAAAAAACCACCAAGCATATGCAATGGAGAAACCCTGAAAGCTTTCTCAATAAACACTGAAGTATCCAGTGGTCTTTAAGTTGAAGCCTGCTACTCAAATATGTGACTTTGCTTCATTTGAGTAGGCACAAGGATTGTCTTTATTTTTTCATTTGGCGAGAAAAGAACTTGCTATAATGCTACCAATAAAAAAGGAAAAAAAGAAAGAAATATATATGATCACAATTGGCCTTGTATTATAGAACATTGGAGATCAAAATGAAGAGGTTAAAGATTCCCACCCCTGCCCCCCACCCAATAGAGTTCAGAAAACCAATGCAAAAAACCTGAAGCCTGAGACATTATCCCCGACTCCTAGGGTCTAGAGCCCAACTCTAACATAAAGTTAGTAGTCAAGAAAAAGGAGTAAGTAAAAGAAACCATAGATAGCTGCTATGGTGATAGAGAACACCAGGGTTAAATTAGAAGAAGACAGTGAAGTCAAAATGGATACTTCTAAAATTTCAAAGAAAAATATAAATGGTCACAAGCCCCAAGAGTTCTTAGGACAGCTTAAAAAGGACATTAAAAATCAAACAAGAGAGATTAAGGAAGCATTAGGAAAAAAATAAGAATGAAGCAAGAAAACCAAGAAAATTATGACAAGTCAGGCAATTAAAAAAAGAGATCCAAAAACTTAACAAAATAACTCCTTAAAAATTAGAATTAGGCAAGAGAAAGCTAATGACTCCATAAGACATCAAGAAATGACAAAACAAAATCCAAAGAATGAAAAAATAGAAGAGAATGTGAAATGTCTCATTACAAAAAGAACTAACCTGGAAAACAGATTGAGGAGAGAAAATATATAAGAATTGTTGGATTACCTGAAAGTTATCATAAAAAAGGAGTATAAACACTGTACTTCAAGAAATTATTAAGGAAAATTATCCTGAAGTTTTAGAATGAGAGGGTAAAAAGAAATTGAGGGAAAAAATCACCACCTGAAAAAGATCCCAAGATGAAAATTCACAGTAATATCATGACTAATTTTTGAAGCTCCCAGGTCAAGGAGAAAATACTTCAAGCAACTAGAAAAAAACAATTTAAATATGGTGGAGCCATAGTCAGGATAAAATAAAATTTAGCAGCTTCTACATTAAAAGTTTAAAGGACATGGAACATATTCTGAAGAGCAAAGGAGCTGAGTTTGCAATTAAGACTAACTTACCTAGGAAAGCTGAATGTAATCTATAAGAAAAAAATGGATATTTAATGAATTAAGCAACTTTCAGGTATTCTTTTTTTAAAAAAATATTTATTTATTTTTAGTTTTCAACATTCCTTTCCACAAAATTTTGAGTTGCGATTTTTTCTCTCCATCTTTCCCCTACCCCCACCCCAAAATAGCAAATCTATTGAAGACCGCTTCCCCTAATATATTCTCTCATATCCTCCACCACAAACCCCTAACTTTCTAGTAGAACAAGATGGATTTCTATACCCCAGTGCCTGTATATCTTATTTCCCAGTTGCATGTAAAAAACATTTTTTTTTTGGTTTAAGCAATTGGGGTTAAGTAACTTGCTCAAGGTTACATGGCCAGTTATTTCTGGGTGTGGTGCTAAGTATCTGAGCCCAGATTTGATTCCCAGGTCATCCCGACACTGGGGCCAGTGATCTTACTTGCTGAGCCACCTGGCCACCCCCAAAATATTTTTTAAAAAATATTTGTTTTTAAAACTTTGAGTTCCAGATTTTTTCCCTTCTTCCCTCCTCACCCTCCCCCACTGAGAAGATAAACAATTCAATATAGGTTGTACACGTGTAATTACCCAAATCATTTCTATAGTAATTATATTGTGAAAGACTAACTATATTGCCCTCCATCCTATCCTGACCCCCACTTATTCTATTTTCTCCTTTGACCCTATCCCTTTTCAAAAATGTTTGCTTCTAACTACCCTCTTTCCCAATCTGCCCTCCCTAATATCATCCCCCCTCTTATCCCCTACCCCCCTATTTTCCTGTAGGGTAAGATAACCAATTGAGTGTGTATGTTATTCCCTCCTTAAGCCAAATTCAACTGAGAATCAGATTCCTTTTCACCTTCCCCTTTACCTTCCTGCTCTTCCCCCCCATTGTAACAGCTTTCTCTTGCCTCTTTTATATGAGATAATTTGCCCAAATCTATCTCTCCCTTTCTCCTTCGCACAATAAATTCCTTGCACCTCTTAATTTGATTTTTTAGATATCATCCCTTCCTATTCAACTCATCCTGTGCTCTCTGTCTATATATACGTGAACATACAAATGCCCACACTCACATATATATTTGTATACACATACACCCTCATATACATACATATATGTATGTATACATGTATATATATACATATATATTCCCTTCAACTATCCTCATACTGAGAAAAGTCTTATGAGTTAGAATTATTGTTTTTCCATGTAGGAATATAAATAGTTCAACTTTAATAAGTTCCTTATGATTTCTTTTTCCTATTTACCTTGGCATGCTTCTCTTGCTTCTTGTATTTGAAAGTTCAATTTTCCGTTTAGCTCTGTTTTTTTCATCAAGAATGCTTGAAAATAGGGGCGGCCAGGTAGCACAGTAAGTAAGAGCATTGGCCCCATAGTTGGGATGACCTGGGATTGAATCCAGGCTCAGACACTTAGCACCCACCCAGAAAAACCTGGCTGTGTAACCTTGAGCAAGTTACTTAACCCCAATTGCTTAGGGGTGGCCAGGTGGCTCAGTGAGCAAGAGTGCTGGCCCCAGAGTTGGGATGACCTGGGATCGAATCCAGGCTCTGATACTTAGAACCACACCCAGAAATAACTGGCCGTGTAATCTTGAGCAAGTTACTTAACCCTGATTGCTTTAAAAAAAAAAAAAGAATGCTTGAAAATCCTCTATTTCTTTGAATTACCATGTTTTCCCCTGTAGCACTAAACTCAGTTTTGCTGGGTAGGTGATTCTTGGTTTTAATCCTGGTTCCTTTGACCTCTGGAATATCATATTCCAAGCTCTCTGATCCCTTAATGTAGAAGCTGATAGGCCTTGTGTTATACTGATTGTTTTTCCACCATACTCAAATTTTTTCTTCCTTACTGCTTGCAATATTTTCTCCTTGACTTGGGAACTCTGCAACTTGGCTATAACATTCCTAGGAGTTTTCTTTTTGGGATCTGTTTCAAGAGGTGATCATTGAATTATTTCAATTTGTATTTTGCCCTCTGGTTCTAGAATATCAGGGCAATTTTGTTAGATAATTTCTTGAAAGATGGTGTCTAGGCTCTTTTTTTATCATGGCTTTCATATAGTCCAATAGTTTTTAAATTCTCTCTCCTGGATCTATTTTCCAGGTCAGTGGTTTCTCCAATGAGATGTTTCACATTGCCTTCTATTTTTTTTTCATTTATTTTATAGTATCTTGATTTCTCATAAAGTCATTAGCTTCCAATTGCTCCAATCTAATTTTGGAGAAGTTATTCTCTTCAGTGAGTTTTTGAAATTCTTTTTCCATCTGGCAAATTTAGCTTTTTAAGGCCTTCTTCTCCTCACTGGTTTTTTGGGCCTCTTTCGCCATTTGAGTTAGTCTATTTTTAAGGTGTTATTTTGTTCAGTGTATTTTGGGGTCTCCTTTAGCAGGATTGACTTGCTTTTCATGATTTTCTTGCATCATTCTCATTTCTCTTCCCAATTTTTCCTCCTCTTCTCTTACTTGATTTTCAAAATCTTTCTTGAGCTCCTCCATGGCCTGTAATTAATTCATATATATATATATTGCCTTTTGGAGGGCAATTGGAGTTAAGTAACTTGCCCAAGTTTACACGGCTAGTTTTTTTTTTTGTGTGTGTGTGGGTGTTAAGTGTCTGAGGCCAGAACCAAACTCAGGTCCTCCTGACTCTGGGGTCAGCACTTTTACTCACTGTGCCACCTAGCCACCCCAAAACAAAACCTATTCTTTTGTTGTTGTTTTGTTTTTTCCTGTTCATATTTTCCTTGGAGTCTTTTGATGCAGGAGTTCTGACTTCACTGTCTTCCTCCTGCTCCATGCTTTGATCCTTTTTGTCCCCCAAAAGGATTCTATGGTCTGTTTTTGCTTCCTCTGCTTGCTCATATTGCCAGCTAATGGCTTGACTTTTGACCTCTTTGTAATGGTAGAACTCTGCTTCCAGAATGGAGAGAGCTATGTCCCCAGTCACTGGGGTTTTTGCAGCTGCTGGAGCTATTAGACGGTGCCCTCTCTATAGCCCTCACAAGCTCTGGCTCACTGGCCATATACCCCAGGATCACCACCCAAGATCCAGATCCAGATCCAAGCAGGTTAAAGAGAAAGCGATTACCCTCTGAATGGCTGCTTGATTCCCCTACAATCTGCAGGCCAGGAGCTCCTGGTGCAGCCATGTGGTGTCAGCTGCACAGCTGCCAAGCCTCTGCTGCTTTGCCCACTTCTTGCCCCAAGGGCAGGGGCCAGACCTCACTCTTCCACTTGTTCCCCCACCCCAGTTCCAACAGAGTTGCACACTGACCTTTTACTTTATCTGTGGCATTTATGGGTTGAGAAGTCTGGAAACCTCCACAGTTGCTGGTGATTCACTCTCCTGAAGTCTGCTCTGGCCACAGCTTGTTGGGGCCGCCCTGGGGCCAGAACCACATGACTCATGCTGGACTGTGCTCAACTCCCAACTCAGTGTGATAGATCCTTTCTTTCTGCCTGCCAGGCTGCTTTCACAGGAGATTTGTTTCTCTCTGTCTCTTTGTGGGTTCTGTAGCTCTAAAGTTTGTTTAGAGTCATTTTTTTTTACATCTATTGGAAGTGATTAGAGTGGGAACTCACACCAGGTTTGTGCTTCTACTCCACCATCTTCAACTTTTAGGTATTCTTGAGGAAAAAACCAGAACTGAATAGAAAATTTGGCCTATAAGAATCAGGAGAAATATAAGAAGCTAAACATGGAAGATCAATTGTAATGGATTTAATAAGGTCAAACTATTTACTTTTTTTTTTTGCTTTTTGGAGGAGAAAGGACAGGGCAATTGGGGTTGTGACTTGTGCAAGGTCACACAGCTGTAAGTGTAAAGTGTCTGAAGCCTTCCCCCTCATGGCAGCATGCACTCAGATATAGAATCTACAAATACCTTCACATTAAACATTAGTGAATATGTAAAGAATGATTTTAACCAATGGAGTGAACAATGAGAAAGAAGGAAGAAAACAAAAAAAAGAGAGCAAGTAGGTTTTTTTTTTTTGGAGGGGGAAAGCAGGGCAATTGGGGTTAAGTGCTTTGCCCAAGATCACCCAGGTAGTGTGTCAGGTATCTGAGGCAGGATTTGAACTCAGCTTCTACTGACTCCAGGGCCAGTGTTCTATTCACTTTGACACCTAGCTGCCCCCTTATTAATAGTCTTGACATACTTTCATATCAACTATTTATCTTCCAGGAGAGGACTTTTGATTGCATGTATCAGTACAGCCTAGTCCCTGGAGATGCCGTGATGGCAGCTGGATCATCAAGTTAGGTCGATAGGAAGTTATGTATTATTTTTAAAAAAGATTGTGTGAGTGTGGGAACAGAGTATCACAGACTTGACTCTTATATGTACACCTATGTCACATAGGCATCTATGTCACCATAACTCATCCAATGCAAAGGACTGGTAACTTGGAGAAAATAGTTTTGTCTCTGGATGGTATTGAAATGGTCTAGCTTTCACATAATCCTCCAAGTGATCTTTTTTTTAAGCAATTGGGATTAAGTAACTTGCTCAAGGTTACATGGCTAGTTATTTTGTGTGGGTGCCAAGTATCTGAGGCCAGAACCAATCCTGGGTCTCCTGACACCGCGGCCTGTGCTCTTACTCACTGCGCTACCTTGCCTCCCCCACAAGTGATCTTTCTAAAGCAATAAAAGGAAGCCCCTTTGAACCAAGGACAGCAGAATAATCTCCAATGTGGCATAGAATCAAAGACTAGAGGAACTCTGTCATTCCTGCTAAGCATTGGCATCTTTCTACATAAAGTTTAGCATCAAGTCTTTTCATCTCACAGCCTCTCATCACTCCATGTGCACACAGCGAAACCTTAGGAAGTGTTTAAAGGGTGCCACCAAACACTGGTTCTGTAGTGTTCTTGAGTAGCTAGGAGGCTCAGTGGGTAGAGCACTGGGTTTGGAGTTGGGAAGATCTCAATTTAAATCTCGCCTGAGACAATTACTAGATGTAGGATGTTGGGGAAGTCATTCAACCTCTCTGTGCCTCAGTTTCCTCATTTGTAAAGTGGGAATGATAATAGTACCTACCTTCCAGGGTTGTTGTGAGGATAAAATGAGATATTTGTAAAGTGCTTTGCATAATGCATAAATTTATCATAAAATGATAAATAAATGCTGGCTATTATTATTGTAGTAGCAGCTGATGAGCTGGAAAAGTTTTTTTTATATCTATATGTATATGAGAATATATATTTTAATTAGTCTACATATATGCATTTCTTATTTGTTTTTTAATTATCTGCCTCTTAAAGCCCCATTTAATTAAGGATAAGTTCCATGTTTTATTTATCTTTGTAGGTTCTTGATAATGTGTTTTTTGAATGAATGACTAAATGAATGACTAAATGCAATGGTAGATTTGAGAAGGAAAAGAATGTCTAGCTATATTTGTATAATCCACATAATCTCCTACAAGTATCACTAAAAATGTTTAGAAAGCCTCAGTTCTTTTCTCAACCATTTTCTTAAAATTCCTCTAGCATATCCCCTGGAGTTTAGTTTGAAGAGTGCTATGAATCACAGCCAACAGAAGTAGAATTTCAGCTCAGTCAAACCAGGAACATAAAGTGTCACTAAATCTTGAAAATGGGTAGGATGCAAAAAAAGGTGATATCATAAAAAACTAGCCAGAATTTTATCCACATTGCTTCATATTTATAAATGTAGGAGGAGTTCTTAATTTGGGGTCCATTTTTACCAATTATGTGTCAAGACAACTTTTAGCATTCATTTTTACAAGATTTTGAGTTCTAAATTTTTCTCCTCCATCCCTCTCCCCTCTCCTCTTCCTAAAATAGTAGGCAATTTGATATAGGTTATACATGTGCTATCATGTAGAACATATTTCCATTTTAGTCCCAGTTGTGAAAGAAGAAACGAACTTGTTTTAAAATATATTTTGATAATTGTATTTCAATAGAACTGTTTTCCTTTATAATCCTATTATTTTATTTTATCCATTTAAAAACTGTAGGGGGCGATGTCAAGGGTTAGCTCTGAGGGGTCTGCCATAGGCATGAATTCAGGCCAAGGACTCCCTTGAGTCTGTCTCCCCCCACCCAAACCCAGTATCTCAGGATGTTGACTCACCACCCCCTTGTTTCTCAGCCCCTGTGCAAGACAGGCTTAGAACTTTCTGGCCGTCCTTGAGACACTGGCCACTTGAGCAATATAGATAAAGACAAATGGGATAAGAAAGCAGGGAAGCATCCTATGGGAGTCGCCTCCTGCAAAGTTCCAAGTTAGGTGCCTCACGTAACAAGGTACATGGAGTTCCCCATGAGAAAGTACGATGTAAGTGCTTTAGCTATAGTATATAAACTCGGACCCTTAGATGCTTAGTTGAAACTTGCTTGGCATGCAATAAATGTATGAACGTAATCTCCATCTGAATCACAGACTCATTATTCACATTCAAGCTTCCATTTTGATTGGTGCTGTGAGAGCAGGCCACAAGTGGCGCCTAGAACAGGGACCTGGCAGGGTACCAGGGAAGTGGCCTCCTTGGGAACTCCAGAGAATACAAAAAAGGAACCTTGAACAGCTGACATACTGCAGAACAAGGTGAGGGAGCAAAAGGCACAGCAACTGTCCCGGTAGCATTAAGCCAGCTGGCATTCAAAACAAAAAGGGGGAGGGACAGAGTCCTGGCAGTATTAGGGAGCGGGATAATCACCAGGCTCAGTGGGATCTGTAAGGAACATAGTAACAAGTAAGCAGATAAGCTGGTCTTGGAAAAAAGCTTTCAGGAGAACAATGGGACAGGTACTAAGTGAAAGTAGAGACCAAGAATATTATTTAAGACTCTTAAAGAAATTAGTAAGAGAAAGAGGATTATTTATTCCTATCAGTCAGTTACAATAAATCTTGGAATGTGTAAAAACATGTCCCTGGTTTCCACAGAAGGGGGCGACAGATTTGGTAAAATGGGAAACAGCAGGAAGAGAGATGAATGAGAGACTAATGGAGGAGGGACTCCAGCATTTCCCCATTTCTGCCTTTTTTTCTATGGAATATTTTAAAGATATGTTTAACATTAGAAATGAAAGTGCCAAAGGTGCCTTGAACAATTCAGTGTGATGCAGCTATCTCTAACAGAAATAGGTGAAAAGAGAAT
Organism: Petaurus breviceps papuanus; assembly: GCF_028583685.1. Taxonomy (NCBI): domain Eukaryota; kingdom Metazoa; phylum Chordata; class Mammalia; order Diprotodontia; family Petauridae; genus Petaurus; species Petaurus breviceps. The sequence continues at coordinate 12,348,064 of NW_027186324.1, forward strand.
TTCAAAGTAAGTCTTATCAGGCCTCCATTAACATTCTGGAGGACGAAATAAATGTCTGATTTCTACAGAAGATCTTTAACAATTTCTATGAGTGCACTCTTCCTGTCATTCTCTGTATCTCTCTGTTTTGTTTAAGTGTTTTTGTGAGAATGAGTGAGAGTAATTTGTCATTCTATAAGATTTAAAATGCGGCTGGACTGCTGGACTTTCATTGGAATGTTATCTCTTTCACTCCCTCTCCCTTCTTGCCTACCAGAACACAAGTGGAAGGGAAGGAGGAAAAAAAGAGAAAAAGTATTTTATTATATGATGGTAATGGCAAAAGTGTAGAAGTGTTAGGTCAGAATTAGAAACAAATTTAAGCATGTAGCTAAGAGAGGAGCTGGGTAGGAAGTTTAAGAAAGGTATAAATTATTTGCATGAAAAGTGTAAACAGAAGTTTTAAGATTATTAAAAGTTTGAAAATCTCTTCCTCTTTATTCAACTCTGGGCAAGTATATCAGCAATGCCATATTCACAATGCCTATGGAAATTACAGATATGCTGATGTAGTTATCAATCACAAAATATATCAGGCTTGCTATATGGGGGATAAAGAGAGAACATTTATTAAAATACCAAAAGACTGAGTCCCAAAACCAGAAAGTCAAAGCCATCAGAGTAGTTATGACATTGGCACAGGTAGATAAAGTACAAAGCACCCACATTCTCAAGACTTTAAAACAGAACATGCTACCTCAGGCAAAGGTCCTCCTCTCCCCACTCACAGCAACCACCCAGCATCCAGGAAGCGCGCTCCCAGCAGCTCCGGCCCCTGGAAGTCCTCAGCAGGAGTCCTTAGCAGAAATTCTGTCTGACTCAAAAAGGGGTTCATGCTTCTGCTGCTGCTGCCTCTGCTGCTTCTGCCACTGTCACTGCCACTGCTAGCCACTGCCCCCACCACTGCTAGCCACCGCAGGAACTCTAGCTTGGCTTTTGCTTCCTCTTGCCCCACCCCTTCCTGTTACATCAGCAAGTCCAATGGGGCATGGAAGATCTTTAAATCCCATAACCCTTACACCAAGTTGAATGCCAAGAAGGAGATAAGATAAGGGATTTTTTTTCCCTCTCAGATCAAAGAAGCAAATGGGCAAGCACTTAACCATTTCCTGCCTCATGTATTAGAAAAAAATTTTGTGTATCGGAATGCAACTAAAAGTCAATTGAGCTCATTCTGGCTATTTTAGGGAACATGAAAAAGTGAATAGTGTCACTCCTAACTTGATGCTAAAGATAAGTCAGAATTTATTATACTATTCTCCACTAAGGCAAATTGGGATATTGCTAAGATCTGATATGAAACATTTAAAAGGTGAAGGCTGCAAACTCCCCAGTTTGGAGGAGAAGGGAAACAGTGCCACTGGGTTATTCCAGAGTCCCACTCCCTCTAGCTGGCAAGTTAAAAGCTTATCACTTTCTAAGAAATTTTTAGGAATAAACATAGCACTGAAGTTTACTGAAGTGCAAGTTAAAATTAGCTGAAAACATTTTACAAAAATTTATTCAAGCCTCTCATCCTAGATCAGATTTTATAGAGAAAGTGCTGTAGAATAACAGGGTATTTGAGTTTCCTTTCCCAATCTGGCTAAAGGAAGGAGGCATACTAAATTTATCAAGGACCCCACTAGCAATAGCCACATGTTTCTAAACAAGCAAGATGAACCTCTCCATTTAAACCCTCTAAATACACAATCAGACCCTATAGCTGTGAGTAGAGGGGAAAAACTTCTGTACTTGATAAGCCCAATTTACTATCAATAATTTTTGCAAATAATCATTTGGAAATACAATTCATGTCATAATGTCATTGTTTTACTATGGTCTTCCTAAATTGTAGCAAAATTATATAATGAAAATTGAGGGATCATTTGTAAGCCAGACATAGTGTTAGATAAGCAAATTTTTAGTCTGAACTTTGTTGAAACTATTAGATCAAGGAAAGAATTTGTGTAAAAACAGCTATGATTTATTATGTTTATATCTGCCACACAGAAAACCTGGTATTTACACCTTTACCTGTAGATTAAGAGGAGGTTACAGCTAAAACAATTTGGCTATAAGATATGAAAATTATTACCTAAGTAACTTTACCATTTTTATACTAAAACCTAAAGTTGTTAATTGATTACTGTGTGTAGAAAGGAGGAGGACTGGTGAAAATTTTATTCAGATTAATTCTGCTCATTCAAACCATTCCTTCTGCATGTATGAGATTTGACAAAGCAGGGGCATCACCATCAGCCCCTCCCTAAAGTCCATCTCAGTTATTCTTATATTGTAAAACTGGCAAAGCCCCTGGAAACTATCTCTATTAGAAAAGGTCATTCAGCCTGAGAAAGGAATTTGTTTTAGTTATATAGTTCCTGAATAATCAACCTAACTTGCTAAGAAAGTTGAAAATATTAAAAAAAGATTTCTTGTTAGAAATCTTTGGCTTTTACACCAGGACAAGTTTAAATTTGAGAAAGAAAAATGCTAAATTAAATCCCCTATGTATGTGGGACCTAGTAAGTCTTTTATTAACCTTTCTTCTAAAATTACAAACTCCCATAAGGTTGAGGTCAAAACCTGTTTAACCCATATCACAGCTCATTCTTCACTTCCTGGACCTCTTTATCAAAATAATGCAATTGTATGAAATAATTTCAGTTTTTACAACTTTTTTTCCTCCAATTATTCATAGAGCTATGTTATCTCACTCTGATTTTCATCATAATGCATATACTCTGTAAAAAACTCCACGTTACTAGGGAATAAGCTAGACAGATCATTTAAAAAAGCTGCCCTCAATGTGTTGTCTCCTTTACTCCTCTACTAATATACATCTTACAATAGATAATTTTTCTTCTTCTACTTTTGCTTCCCTTCAGACAGGGGAAGCAGTAAAAAATGTAATCAACCATATGTTACAGTCTTTTGCTTCAATGGATGTTCGAAAACAATCGAAAACTGATAATGCTCCCACTACACTAGCAAATCATTTCAATCTTTCTGTGATCATTTTTCAAATAAAAATTAATTATAGGCATAACCCTTATACTAAAGATGTTAAAACCTATTTACTAATATAAAAAGGGGGGACTTGGTCCAATATGCCATAAAGATAATTAGCTACTACTTTATACACCAGTTAGCTACTGCTTTATACACCCAAAAATATTTTTTTTATACATTGCTAAAAATGAGTATACACTGAGAGTAAAACAATATGAAAAGGTACATACTTCCCAAATGAAGGTTATCTTAACACAGATATGGGAAGGGCCTGCCCCTTAAATAATGTGTGTGTGGGGGGAGACTGAGCTTATATCTTTCCAGAAGCTGCGGAACAACCAGCAAAAGTGCTACAACAGAAATGTGAGGACATGTACTACAACTCACCCAGCAGGTGAAAAAGCTTCGGCAGCAGCAGAAGAAATCAAGGAGACAGAACATGGGAATAAAGAAGAAGAGGTCTCCTAATGCAGCCACTACACAAAAAGCTGCACCCACATGGGGTCAGATGGAACATATATTATATCAAGCCAAAGAACTGAAACCTGTTATCCCAGGATTGGTGTTTCTTGTTAGGATCACTCTGATTTCAATACAAATTGAACTGGTTACATCCTGATTTAAGTTGTGAGACACATACCCCTATCACATCCATTGTTTCATATATAACCTATAACTACATATATTTTACCCCCTTACTTCTACTAATGTAAATCATTTACAGATGATATAAGTCAATACTACATTTTATTGGAATATAGCATGCTTTAACTGTACTCTTAAACAATATATTAGTGGTTAGGATGTCATTATACTGCTTGTAGAACCACCCTCATTTGGTTTCAGACTTTGGGGAACCTACACTTTAAGTAATATAGGATTCTCTGGCTAGAAAAAAAAGGACTTTTAGGAGTCAAAGCCAAGATGGAGGCATAGAAGCAAGAAAACTCCGTGCACTCCCCCCATAACCACCTCAAATACCTATAAAATATGACTTAATGAGTAGCTGTGATGGGCATAGAGATCCATAGCCTCAAACTGCTTGCTTAAAGAAAAAGGGGGAGTTGTAGGGGGTGATGTCGAGGCTTAGCTCTGAGGGGTCTGCCATGGGAATGAATCCAAGCCAAGGAGCTCCTTAAAGCTGTCTCCTCCCACCCAGGCCCAGTATCTCAGGATGTTGACTCACCACCCCCTTGTTACTCATCCCTCATACAAGACAGGCTCGGGACATTCTGACTGTCCCTGAAACCCTGGCCACGCGGGACACCTATATACATAGAGATAAAGCAGTGACTCATGGGATAAGAAAGCAGGGAAGCATCCCAGGGGAGTTGCCTCCTGCGAAGTTGCAAGTTAGGTGCCTCATGTAACAAGCTACATGAAGTTCCCATGAGAAAGTATGATGTAAGTGCTTTAGCTATAGCATATCTCAGATGCTTAGTCAAGATTTGCTTGGCATGCAATAAACATGTGAACACAATCTCCACCTGGACCACAGACTCATTATTCATGTTCACGCTTCTACATTTTGGTTGGTGCTGCAAGTGCAGGCCACAAAAACCATACTAAAAAGGGGTTATACATTTCACCAGACTGACAAGGGTCCGTGACATACACACAAAAGTTAGAAACTCCTGTGACCTAGTGTGATTCACAATTCTCTGGAAAATGTTAATAGTTTTTTTTGTACTCAGACTTTTACTCTAATTTATTGTACTTATGCAACACTTTCATCTTACACAAATGACTGCAAACATTTTATCTGTATGAAAGTTGTTAAAACTTCATGAAAGGAACTTGATATTTATTTTTCCAGTTTCAACATTTTAAAATATAAATACAAAAGAATTAAATAAATCATATAAAGAAACAGTGCAAAGGCAATTAACCAAGTGGAGCATTCACAAAAATACATCATGCTAACATTATTGTTTGTCCTGTGGCCCCACTTTCACTTCTACATGTATTGTGAATCTATACAATAGATCCCATGGGGGTAAGAGGGTAGGGCTAACTAAGACTTCAGACAGTTCCTGTTAAGAACATACTTGGGGAAGGCCAACCCATCTAATACATAAAAATCAGGGTTTGATATTCATGGGAATGATAATATCATGGGATATTCTCCCATTCTCAATCTCATGCTTACCTTTGTCACTGTACAACTGTAATATTTATATATATATATATATATATTTCATATATGTACTTATTGATTGTAGCTCAGAGCAAAACAGAGCTTAACAGTCTTAAAAGTCAACCATGTACTATGCAGTTACCTTGCTCCTAAAGAACAGAAACTAGGAAATTTTCCTTATATACATTTCCATTAAAAAGTCATTTTACTCAGTCTTATTTCTTTTGAAAGGCTCCTAGAGGATTGACAAGTGGCAGTGAATGAGGCTGCTCAGTGACTCAAATTTGTTTTGTTACGTGGTCTGCATTACGCTTCATCTCCTTCCTCTAACTATACTTTTAAACTGAACTAAAAGAACAAGAATCAGGTCTCTGGAATTTAGGGCACAATCACAACCAAGAACTAGGCCTGTTTATACATTTCAGTTTAGCCAGCATCTTCACATGTTGGCCCATGGAAACTGCTGCATTTCATCCTGAATAATCTCTAAACTAATAAAGAATGGTTTGGAAATTCACTGAATCAGCTAACATTGCCTAAGTTACAACTTGAAACAAAATAACATAATCATTGTTCTATACAAAAGGAAAAAAAATTTACATTATAGAAAATAAATATGTATGTTTTTGAAGTAGAAAGAAAATGTTAACGGTCTGTGGCATTAAACTTATATACAACAAGAAGGACTGAACTCACAAAAATTGTAATTAACAGCTGTTGTCTGTTACAATAACAAAGGAATAAATGTCTAAGCTGTAATCAGTTGTGGGTTTTACATTGGTACTATTTAGAATATTTATTTGGTACTACTGTATTAAAAAAAAATGATAAAAAAACAACTCTCGTTGAAAAGAAAGAACGATGGCCAAAACTGCAAACATATGTGAGCTCCAATGTAGTTTCTGATGGATCTTCTCTAACAGAATTTTGAAGTTCTTTTTTTTCCCACAACCCCCAGTCCTTGTCAGTCCTGGATCTGTTCTCCCCAAGGACATGGAACACTAAATAAGTCAGCTTTATGTCCTCACACTGTATAAAAGTTAAGATTCTGATATTCCTCCACTATCCACCACCATGCTGGGATCTTCTTTTTACATCACATTTGCTCAACAAAATGGAGGCTCCCCCTCTTTGAAGTCCTTCTGAGAGAGATTCGGTTTTTGTTGTTACAAGGATCTTCTTTCTCATGAAACCCATGCTGTTTTCCTGAGAAGTCGTGCAAGCATACATCGCCATTCTGGACACTGAAGGAGACACCATTCCTTTCTGTAGAAGCATTTCCTAGAGGAAGATTAGCAGGTTTACTTCATGAATTAGCAGGAGGAAATCCTTCCTACCATATGTATTGCACAGAGAAACTTCCTCCTTAATAATTATAGGTCATAGTTATATTTTATTTTGGGATCAGTGAATTTTTTAAAACTGTTTTAGAACTGGAAGGAAGCCTAGATGTGGAACAGATCAGAGAATCCAATCCATTTATTCCAGTCCTCTCATTAATCCAAGATATGGACTTGGGGTCAAAAATCTTGGGTATTCCTCTGTTGTTTTTTTTTTTTAAGACTGAGTCTCCGTGTCTCCCCCAGGTTGGAAGTACAGGCACTCCTAATGGGCCTTATCCCAATATTGATCAATACGGAAACTCCTGCTCAGCTTTGCTGACTTGGGCTGGTTTACCCCTCCTTAGACAAGCCTGAGAGCCTTTCACTTCCAAGGTCTCACCATTTTGGTGCTGGACTTGTGTATATATCTGATTAGCCTTTGTCTTGTATGACCCAGAACTCCTGAATTCAAACATTCCACCAGCCTCAGCATCTCAGCAATAGGGACCCCCAGTGAGCACCACAGTGCCCAATGTTAGTATGCTTCTTAACATGCCCTGTTATTTACATTGTTGGTGATTCATTGCACATCTATGACTATCCTTCTCTTTGAAACTGAATTTCTTTTTTTGTGACCCCAGATTAAGCTGATCTTGATTTTTTTTTTTATTCTGCTCAATATTTGGAAACTAATCTTGCCACTGCTATTCACAGGAAATGATAAGAGTTCTCACTCTAAAATAGTATAATGCTGTAAAAGAGCTGAAGTAAATTCCATCTCTCAAAGGTGCTGAATCTTTTTTATTTTTTCAGAATCTGTGTACATTATGGCAATACCAGCAGAGCATGCGACTTTGAGAGACCTGAGGTTTTTTGGACAGATATACTAACCACTCACAAACTGTATTCATTAAGGCATGAAGGAAGATGAACAGCAAGAGAATAAAAGTTATTCCAATAATTACTAGTCAAGGACAGTTACAATTATCTGTAATATAATAATGGAGATATTAAGAAGCAAAACACATAAAGATAAGGCTTATAGAAGCCCAATTTTTTAAAGGAAAAATAGGTGGACATTTCTGACACAGGTTTCAGAATTGCTGGGCATTGCATTGTAACTAAAATCTACCTCCCTGTTGATAAAATAGAAGGCCATATTTTATATTTTAGTATTGTGCAACTGAACATTGATTAAAAGAATCAATATCAGAAGAAAAGATTAGTAAATAGGATAAGTAATGGAATAGCAAGCTTTAAGCACAGAGGAAGTGTCTAGTTAAGATGTCACAGGAATTGGTGTGGTTATTTGAGCTTTTTCAATATGGCTCTCAAGGAGCACAGTCAGTGGAATTTGAAGACGATGCTCTGTTCAGACTTTGCAATGTTTAAAACTTTGTATTCAGTAACAATTCAAAAGAGAAGTGGATATTCCTTTGAAAATTAGTTCCACTGCACACTAACATGAATCAAATTGGATAACTATTTCTCTTTTCTAATTGGCAACCATTTGAATGAACAAGTCATAGGTAATTATGCTCTGGGATTAGAAAATAATGTCACAAGAGGAGAGATCTACTTTTAAAAGTACATAAAAATAGCTCAAGAAATACTTGATGGAGATATACATACCATTCCCATTTGCGCGTATTGAGCAATCATTATTCACTAGCAGGGTGGTAGAATTAGTGGAGTTACTGTTTGACTGTAAGGAATTTGAAGAACTGGACACTCCTTGGTTTACAATCTGCTTCTTTAAACCATTAGTAGCAGTTCTACTCCAGTCTACAGCAGAATAAGCATTACAGAAAATAGTGCAGTTTGTTGAAGCAAAAATGCAAGGGACAGGTATATGAGAGATAATGAAATCTAGAAACTACTGTCACACTTCAAGAGTTTACAAAAGAATTACATATTTCAAGACCTTACTTTTCAACAAGTAAACCAAAAGTTACTGATTCTATTTTCAGCCCTGGCGGATGAACCTAGTCATGATGCCTTTGACCTGATTGGTCAGTTTGGCTCCCATGATGATGGATACAAGGAGCCATGGCTGAAATGACCGTGTGGTGATTAGCCAGGACTATTTACACACTAAGCTTGATTGGACTGCTTGTGCTACATTACAGACTTTTCTTGAGCACAGACTCCTGCATCTCATCAGAAATCACAAACCATAATCCTTATGGAAAATGCCTCAAAATAGATTTTTCTTATTGTTTCCTATTTCTCAACTTTCTCATTAAAAAGAAATCTGAGCCTGGATAAATTAATTTGTAGGATTATAGGATTGCAGAGGTGGAATGGACCTTTGAGAAAATTTAGCTCCTCATTTTATAGATTATTATTATTAGTTGATACCTTCACAGGACATTAAAGTTTACAAAGCACTTTCCTTACAAAAATCTTATGACAGTGTAATTATTATTATCTCCATTTGGCTATTTAAGATAGAGACACTCCAAAAGTTTAAATGATTTGCCCAAAATCATGAGTAGTAAGAGGGAGACCTGGGATTAGAACCCAGGTATCCTAAATCCTATGTTATATGTTCAAAAGGAAAAAAAAGACAAATTAAAATAATTCAAAATATGCTAAGAACTATATACAGAAATTAGTTTGCTCATCTACAAATTGATTAATGGAACCTCCCCAATCTAGAATATAAAAGGTGAATATACATTATGAACAATGTAGTTAATTTTTTAAAGTTAATTTCTTTAACTTCAGTGTTAGAAAACAAGTTAAAATGGTCTTTCATGAAGAATCTCAGTCGTTTCATAGGATATAACAGTAATAATTGATTTTGAACTCCATTTCTCAGACTCAAAAAATTTCAAACTAGGTCTCTCAATGGCCATGAGTTCTAACCCACACCGGAATAAGAATTCACTCTACAGTACTCTCAGCAAATGGCTATCTGTAATTTGCTTAAAGACTTTCAATGGGGGAAAATCCACTTCTGAATCAAATCCTTGCCCTTCTGGATAGTTCCACTTGTTGGGAAGTCTCTTCTAAATTTGCCTCTTCTCAAGTTCCACCCTTTGTTTTCAGTCCTGCATTCTCAAAAGATAGGATGCTTCTAGTAGTGCCTCTTCTATACAACAAACCTTTAAATAATTGAAGACAGCTATCTTATCTTTCTTAAGTCTTCTCCAGACAAAATGATTCCAGTTATTTCAATTGATTTTCACATAGTGTCCTTGATGCCCTTTGCCTTCCTATGGACAGCTTCTATTTTTCTTTTTGGAGGGCAATTGGAGTTAAGCGACTTGCCCAAGGTTACGTGGCTAGTAAGTGTGTCAAGTGTCTGAGGCTGGATTTGAACTCAGGTCCTCCTGACTCCAGGGCCGGTGTTCTCTGGACATCTTTAACTTGTTAATGTCTGACTGAGAGGTTGGGATTCTCCCAGGTCCAATGAATGGACTTGAATCCAGGTTTTTCTGGCTCCTAGCACAGCTCTCTATACACTGTGACATTGAGTTCAGGGAGATTTTAGTCCTTTAAGTGCTTTCACACAAAGTCATTGTCATCCTATTTTTCATCCCAGGCCATTTTTCTTATTTTCTCTAAACACTTTGACTCTTGGGATTTTTGAGCTAGAGGGGATTTTTCCTCCCCAATCAGATTATGCTCACTGAAGTCCATCTCCAATAAACATTTGAAATTATCCTTGAACTCTAGACCCTTAGGGGTTGGGGGCAGAAACATTGTCTCTTTTTGGATCTTGTCAATTTGGAGCCTTCAATAAATAATAAAAAATATTGAAAAAAAAAACCTTTATTAATGTTTGTCTTAAAATGTTGTACTCAGAGATGAGCATGATACTCTGGGCAAGGTCTGTAGCACAGCAAAATTATTACCTCCTTATTCCTGGACACTTTACCTTTTTTTTTTCCTTTCTTAATGCAGACTAATTGCATTTGCTTTTGTGGCTGCTCTATAATTGTTGACACACATTGAGTCTGAGGTCCACTAAAACCCCCAGATCTTTTTCAAGCAAACTGTCTTTTCAACATGCCACCAGAGACATTCGAAGTTGAGTTTTTGAGCTACATAACCTTTAAGGTCCCTTCCAATTCTAAATCTATGATCATGTTAAAAGGCCTCTATTAAATTTCATATTTTTAAATTTAGTCTGATAGTTTTGCCAGCCAAGATATTTTTTTGAATTTTAATTGTTAGAAGGCTCACTAAGCACTGTCACCTGCAATTCTAATAAGCATGTCATTTATTTCTTTATTCAATTCATTAATAAAAATTTTAAACAGCACAGATTTCTGGAGCATTTCACTGAATGCTTCCAAGTTGACATTGGACTTTTAATGAATATAATAGAATGGACTACTAGACTACTGGACTACTGAACAACTAACAAATATATATGAATTTATACTTTAAAAATTTTTGAGTAAAGACTTTCTTTGAACTTGAGCAGGTTTCATTTATCATTTTGTAGATATACTGGCCTTTTTGGAAATGTTGTTTCCTATATTCAGGTCTTAATGTATATAGTCTCTGTACAGTCCACCTGTAGATAATCTACAGACTTAAATGAAGAAGAAATAGCATTTAAGTGTAGTAATAATAATACATTGTGCATTTTTACCAGAATTTTCAGCCAGCCTGTATCTGCCACAACAAAGGTATCGTCTCCATTGTTTTCGGACATTTTCCTTTGCTACACAGTAGAAAATGAATATGAAGAATCCTAAAAAAAAAAAAAAAAGGAAAAGTGACTTAAATGTTTCATAATTTTTGTAGGGTGAAATGCTGATGAAAGATAACACAATGTCTTTACAGTGAATTCCCAAATGATGAATTCTAGAATCTTATTTAATATTATTAATTACATCTAAATGTTATTAGTACTCTAACATAATTCTATTTAGTGGGCAATAATGTAATTTAATAGATGGATTCTAGAAAAATATTTTTAAAAAATTAAATATTTTCAAGCTACTGTGGAAGCTTTCTAGCTAAAGGAATCTCATGATGAATTTCTTCTTAAGTGTTTTTTTTTAAGTGAATACTCTGCTCATGCCAACATTTCTCTCCCCTCAACTTGTTTTCTAAATCTTGATTGTAAGATAGCATATTTGTTCCTGCTGGGGTTCATATCTGTTTTTACTAGCCAGGAAGATCGGTATCTTGAATGTTGCACAAATCATAGGATCAAGAGATTATAGATTCAGAGTTGGGAGGGACCTTACAGGATATCTAATTGAAACCCCTTATTTTATGAATGAGGAAATTTTGGCCCAGAGGGATTTGATAACTTTGCCCAAGGTTACAATGTAGTAAGAGGCAGATCTTGAATTCAGATCTTTTGACTCCATATCTAGGGCTCTTTCCATTGCATGACAATGGCTCTCCTGGTTTCAATCAATATCAATATTTTATTTCATTATCTTTCTCATAAGTTTGCTTTATTCTGTATCTTCTTAAGCCCCAGTTCGTATACTTATTGGATCTATTGGATATTTCCAATTGTACATCTGATGGCATCTCAAACAGAACTCTTTCCTTTCCCCCAAACTCACCCTTTGTCTGAACTCTTGTAATTCTATTAAAGGCACCATCATTCCTCCAGTCCCCCAGGTTCACAACCATTGGACTCCCTCAGTGTACACACTGAGTTGTCAATTTTTTTTTAAAGCAATTGGGGTTAAGTAACTTGCTCAAGGTTACACGGCCAGGTGTTTCTGGGTGGGTGCTAAGTGTCTGAGCCCGGGATTTGATCTCCAGGTCTTCTCAACACTGGAGCCGGTACTCTTACTCGCTGTGCTACCTGGCCGCCCCTGAGTTGTCAGTTCTTGTCCATTCTACATCCACAACAGCTCTCTGTGCCCATTCTCTCAACTCACATAGCCACTGCATTAATCCAGGTCCTTGTCACCTTTCCCTTGTACTGTTATTGTATTAGCCTCTTAATGAGACCCACGATTTCAAGTCTGTCCTCTCTCTAACCTGTCCTTCACACAGTTATCCATGTGTTATCCCTAAAACACAGATCTAACCATGTCATTCTCCTGCTTAATAAACGTTAGTTCTAAATATATTACTAATATAAAATATATATTATATATTATACACATTTTTACTAATACAAAATACATAAAAATTAAAAAGTAAGAAATAAACTACCTCTAGGTAACTGCTCTCCTTGGCATTTTAAAGTCCTTTATAACCTGATTCCAAACGAATTTTCCAGCTTTCTTATGCATTACTGCTTCATGTGCTCCTCACTCCAGCCAATCTGGCCTTTTTGCCTCACACACGACACTTCCTGCACCTTATCCATCATGTCCATTACACAGTAAATACACGCCTCCCCATCTCTACTTCTTAGAATCCCAAGTTTCCTTAAAAGATCTATTCAGGAACCACCTCCTACCCAAGACTTTTCCTGATTCTCCCCAGCTTCCAGTAGCTCTCCCCCCAAATTACCTTGGCTTAATCAAGTAAAGTATTAACAGAATATTCTATTACAATTTTGTCTTTGTATTCCCAGAACCTAGGACAGTGTATTAAATACCTGCTGCACACAGCAGGTACTTAATAAATGCTTTTAATTGATCTATTACTCCTATCAGGTTATAATGCAACAACTTAACATGCCATTCATATTAGGAGCTAATCTATCATAATAAAGGCAGTGGATGCTTGAATATAATTTGTGGATGATGATGATTTATGGAAATAATTTGCTAGATATTCCATTTACCTCATTCTAAATATTGTAAGTAAAAACAGAGACTTCATGTAACCCACAGGCATACTTGATGCTTTCCAAGCTGAACAAAATAAGGAGAAAGAGCCATAATGTACAATTAAATTAATCTCAGGTTGGGATTTCTTGAAAAATAGTGGAATGATTTGTTGCTCTGAAATAAGTGGAACCACAAAATGACATTTTTGAGCCAAAACCAACAGAAGAATGAGATGAGGAAAGCAGATGGGAACACAGTCAGAAAGTGATACTTTAAAGAAAGGCTAGACACAAAGTGACTCCAGAGACAAGGTATTACTGTTGATATACTTTGAAAGTGCCAGCCAAAGTATGGTACAATCATTAGAAAACTAACCGTGTCACTGAATGATGGATATTTTTTTAAACAACAGTGACCTTCACAACTTGGAACACATGGATCTAGCTATGCCTAATTTTAAAATGAGGAGCTGTTATTTAAAAGATAATCTCCAAGAATCTGTCTTTCCAGTTCATCACTCCATTATTCCAGTGGCTTGTTTTTCTAGACTTAACCATAAGGGAAACATGTTCCTAAGACACATTTGCCTACCTTTTAAATATTTCCCAGCAGAGGTTACAACCTCAAATTTTACTTTACTTCTCCACACACACACACACACACACACACACACAAGAATTCATAGAAAGGATAAATAGGACTATGAAAATAACTTCTAGGGCAAGGGTGGGGAACCTGCAGCCTTGAGGCCACATGTGGCCCTCTAGGTCCTTAAGTCCTGCCCTTTGAATCCAAACTTCACAGAACACATCCCCTTAATAATATTATTATATTGATACATTATACAATTATATTAATATTAATTTGTATCACTATATTATGATTATATAATACAATCAAATTAATATTAATTATATTAGAGTAAATAAATGTATTAAATATATTATAATAAATATAAAATTAATTATTATATTAATATACCATATAATTACATTATAGTATTAGATTATAATTATATAATCACATTATACAATTGTATATTTAGAATATTAATAAATAATATTATTAAGGGGATTCGTTCTGTGAAGTTTGGATTCAAAGGACTGCACTTGAGGACCTAGAGGACCACATGTGGCCTTGGGGTCACAGGTTCTTCTCCCCCGTTCTAGGGTATCAAGTGGTATGAGTAGGTACAAACCTTCAGAAACAGGTTGGCTCTGGCATTACGTTTAGGTTTCTGTTTCAGTCCTTTGCCATCCAGATGACTGTCCCCTGAATATTCTCCTGCTTTTAGAAGGACAGGCCAAGTGGTGGTCTGGATGGGAATGCCACATGGCTACTAGAACTTCTAGGTTGGCTTCTTGGGTACCTCAAATGTCACAGGGGCTGCTTATTACAGTACCTTACACAGACTAGGCATTGACCAGGTTTTTGCTTGGATAAAACTTGTGCCTATGTTTTCAATGCTTATATAAATTGGTTCTGTGCAGCCGTGAAGTAGTATTACATAGTTATGTCCTGAAACTCCCACGGCCTGTGGTGGGTCTTCTTTCATTTGATCATAAAAGCTTTGTAAGTTAAAGAGGGGACATGGATTGTTAGCTTCATTTTTACAAATGAGGAAATCAGAGAAGAGATAGAAGGGTATTATGTAAAGGCTTAAACAATGAGTCATCAGTATTCTCAGGCACATAACCCTGCTTTGCCCTTCAGGGTGAAAACCTGCAAAATTATATCAGTCAAAAATAATTTCATGAATCTAGAAATCATCTTTCCTTTGACAAGGAGGATCAAAAAGTATTCTTCTCAAAGGCAAATCTATCTTTTAAGTAAAATGCTTTTATCTACTGAATAACACACTTTGCATAGCACTTCTTATTTTAACAACCGATTGAAAATTATTCCTATATATTAATTTATACACTCAACTAGATGTTTTTTAGCCTATCTAAAATCAGAAAACTTACCTTGCAAAGTATTAAAGATGGCAAAGAGGTACATGAACAAGAGATTAACTGGTCCCCAGGCAAAAAAGGCAAATCCCCAAGTAATCCCCAGCAGAAAAGTTAGACCAGCAACACTTCGAAGGTCCTGAATGCTTGTTTTCCTTTGGGCACCAAGTTGCTTCTTTTTTTTAATACGACAAAGTTGGACCAGTACTACAATGAACATGCTCACATTCAATAGGAATATCACACAGAAATATCCTACTACAGTAATGTAAAATACAACATTATTGTTGATCCAGCAACTGAAATGGAAAAAGACAAAAAAGACCAAGAATAAACCATGGCATCATATGTTACAAAATAGTATGATTACTGTCTAAAAAAGATTTATATGTGCATCAACCATGAAAGAAGAAAAGCAACACAAATCACTACTCATTACTCCTTCCTTTGAAATCTTGAGTAGAATTTGCATCTTCATAAACAATTAAAGGACATTATGAAGGAATTCACCCCATGCACATACTGTAATGAGTACTATATTTCATCTGCTAGCATCAATGTAATGTCATTTTTCTTTTTCTTATAAGCTTATATAAAGATCTTCAGTATCCTTCCTTTTATTTTCCGATACTTCAGTAGCCAAGTGGAATTTCCAAATTAGCTTGCTTTATTACAGCCCTGACCTCAAGAACTGTTATAAATTTAACCAATTTTTATTAGGAAGGGAGTCTGTGACAACATACTTATTCCATCATGCAATTTTTTTTCTGAGAAGTTAGTTTCCTAACAAGCAACAGTAATCCTTCTGGAAGATTTATGCTTACAATTCATCAGGTGAGCCATTGGGGAATTTTCCATAAGAACCAAGTCCATAGTTATCTGGTGATATAGCCAGAACAATGGCTATAATTACAGCCGGGACACCTGAAAGATTGAGAAAAATAAATGTTGCACAGGCTTCTAAAACTGCAAAATACAAAGAAAATCAGATAACATTACGCAACATTGATTTCTGAGGACTAACAGCAAGAAGGGTCAAGTTTCTTGCAAGGACTTAGGAATGTCCTATTTAGCTCTAGAAAGCAGGTCTAGGGCCAATGAGTAAAGGCTCTAGGGAGGAAGATTTTAGTTCAATATAGAAAAGAACGTATCCTCAAAATTAGGTCTATTCGAAAATGGAATGATAGTTTAATTAGGCTTTGAGTTCTAATTCCTGGAGGCGTCCAAGCTGAAACTGACCATCTCTTTAGGATGCTGTATAGCCTGGGTGGGTAGTGGTACAAAAAAGATGGCAGAATTTCCTTTCAATTAAAAAAGCCTATTGTTCTATAACCCACTGCAGATACCTACAACACGTGTAGAGATGACTTTCCAGTTAGTGATGCTTTTTCCACATCAGATACTTTTTGATTGTTCACGAATAACGGCTGTTTGGTTGGCGCCCTTTGTTCTCAAAGAGGACCAGAATGATATTACTGTGTTGGAGTCAAGGTACAGTGTGTCTGACTCTGGCTCATCAGACCGATAGGAATTCATAACACTCTACCACAGGTTGGGCACAAATAGTTCACATGAATGTTTGGAGTTGAGATGTCTCTAAATCAGTGCATCTCACATTTCCTTTGCACTATCGAAATTCTGCTTTACTCATTGCGCACAGCACCTTCTTTGATATGAGCACATCAAGCTCGGTGTGCCTTTGCCTCTCATCTCACTAAATTGATTCCAAAGTTCTTCAGAGAGACCTTCAGATTATCCTTGTATGGCTTCTTATGATCTCCAAATGAATGCTTTCTTTGCGTGAGTTCTTTGTAAAATAGTCTTTTAGGAAACCTGCATTTGGCATTCAAACAACGTGGTCAGCCTGTTGGAGTTGTTCTCTCTGCAGTATGGTCTGGATGGCTGGCATTTTAGCTCAAGAAAGGGCCTCAATATGTGGTACTTTATCTTAACAGACCATCTTCAGAATATTCCCAAGACAACTCAAATGGAAGCGATTCAGTTCCTGGCCTGGTGCTGGCAGACTGTCCAGGTTTCACAGGCACACAGCAATGAGGTAAGCACCACGGCTCTGTAGACCTTCAGTCTGATAGTCAGTCTAATACCTCTTCTCTCCCACACTTTATTTGAGTGTCCCAGACCCTGAGCCAGCTCTAGAAATGCACATGTCAACATCATCACCTGTGTGTACATCCCTATAAAGTATATTGCCAAGGTAAGAGAACTTATTCATAGCATTCAATATTTCTCCATTTGCTATGACCAATGATTCCATATATGGATGTTGTGGTGCTGGCTAGTGGAGAACCCATGTTTTCTTGGTGTTAATTGTTAGGCCAAAATTAGCACAAGCAACAGAGAATTGGCCCATATGTTGTTGCCTCTCAGCCTCAGAGGCTACATTGAGTGTACAGTCATCTATGGACATAAAAGCATGTGCCAATTCTCCCTCCACTTTAGTCTTGGCTTGTAGCCTTTTCAAGTTAAATGATTTAGCATCAGTGTGGCTGACCTTGATATAGTTTTCGTCTTCATTGAAGGCATCTGACATTGCTGAAATCATCATACTAAAAAGCATGGGACACACAGCCTTGCTTCATTCCATTGGTGACTGGGAAAGCCCAAGAACATTGTCCATTATCTAGAACCTCTGCAAACATGCTGTCATGAAACTGATGTACAATACTGATGAATTTCTCTGGGCAACCAAATTTTGCCAAAATTTTCCATAAGGCTTCATGATTGAAAGTGTCAAAGGCCTTGGTCAGATCAACAAACATTGTGTACAGACCTCTGTTCTGCTCCTGGAATTTCTCCTGGAGATGTTGGGCAGCAAACACCATATTAATCTTTCCTTGGCTCTTTCTGAAGCCACACTGGTTCTCAGGTAATGGATCAGCCTCCTAAGGAGGACTCTGGCAAGAATCTTGCCAGCAATGACTAAGAGAGAGACCCCCTGTGATTGTCACAGGAAAACCTATTTCCTTTACCTTTATGGAGATGGACAATGGAGGCATCTTTGAACTCCTGGGGGATAGCATTCTTTGCCATGTAGTCTGGAAAATTTCTTTCAGCTTTTGTATGAACAGTAGACCCTGTGCCTTGTAATCTCAGTTGGAATAGAATCAGCATTAGGCACTTTGTCTCATGAGTAGCCTAATGGCATTCAGAAATTCTTCTTCAGTTGGAAGCTTGGCTAGAGAGGGAATGACTTTAACCTGAGGTATCTGGTCAATTGCTTCAGCATTGATTGATGATCACCTCCTATTGAGAACACTATGGAAGTGTGTAGCCCATCTGCCTAGGATCAATCAATGTGGCTCCATCAACACTGAGCACAGTTATCCCTTCCACATTACAATTTTCCCCCTCATGTTTTTGATATATCACAGTTTGGCAAAAGAAATTAAATGGGAACTTTTGCCGCAGATGACATGCAAAGGTCAGCAGATGACAGAGAAAAAGTTTAGACACTCAGAAATGCAAAAAATATATGGATAGTATTATATAATGTCAACATATTTTATCTTTTAATGCCACAATAATTCAGATGTCTTCTCTGGCATGAAGAGAGGACCAAGGAATTTTTATGTGAATTTCCAGATCGTGGGGGTGCTACACCCCTATCCCCTATGATGTGGGAGGAATAACTGTACTTGAGATGAACCATAGGTCTTTGGCCCATAAATAGCCTTGAGGACATCATAAAAGAGCTTTGGGTTGATACTATTAGCATAAAACTGAATTTCTTTTGCCTTTTTACTGATCCAAAAATCTTGCATCTCTCTAAACTTTGCTTGTACTTTATTTTTGATGGAGTTAAATGCTGCTTTCTTAGAGATGGATAAACTATCCTGCTGGTAAATCTTGTGGAGTTTTAGTTTTTCATTTAGCAACTTATGGATTTCCCTCATCATTTTCATCAAACCATTTTTTTATGCTTGTGAGTGTTCTGGCCCAGATGAGTAAATACAATGCTGGACACCAGATCTCTGAAAACTGCCCACTCCATTTTTGCTCCACTGTTGCCAACTGTGTGTTGACTCAGTCTTCCCTCCAAGTTAGCAATAAACTGTTCCCGCTTAGAGGAGTGCTCTAATTGGTTGACATTATACTTTCTGGCAGTCATCTTTCTTGGGGGATCCACTTTTGTTGAATTTGAGTATTTAGTTTGGAGAGGATGTCTTTGATCTGTCTAGTGCTCCTCACCACAAGTCACCTTCATCACTCTCACTTTCTGTCTCCTCTTCTTACAATGACGTAGTCTGTTAAATGCTGATGTTTGCTTCGAGGGTGCATCCTTGGAGCTTTATTGTGTTTATGCAAACAGAACACAGTGTTGGTAATGAGAAAGTCATGAGATGCAGACATTTTCAGTAGCAAGTGACCATTGCTGTTGCTGTTTCCAACTATTAAGAACTCCTTGCCATATCTTGTAATCTGAGCCTACTGTAGCATTGAAGTCACCCAGAATTAATTCTAAGCTCATCCTCCTTTGGCACATTGATGATGAGGGTATCCAGGGTTTCATAAAATTTTTCTTTGACCTCATCAGGGCTGGTCATGGTGGGAGTATACACTTTCTCGCAAGTGGCAATCACATTGTCATGAGCCTGTCATTCACCACTTTTGGGAGGCATACAAGCTTGTTCAGTAGATTAGTTTTGATTACACAGCACTCTCTATGACTGCGGCCACTAAAGAAAAATGTGTATCCAGCTCCAACTTCAAAAAGCTGGCCTTGCTTTGCCAGCCTTGTTTCACTCAGTGCTACCATTTGGACATGATATTTGATGAGTCTCCCACAAGAGACTTTTGTCTTTCAGGCCCACTGGAGTTTCTGTTGTTCATAAGTGCACACACATTCCACGTACTGAGTAGAATCATCTTTGCAAAAGTTTTTGCATATTTTTTTGTGTTTTAATTGCAGGGTGTGATGTCCTGCTGCAGTGAACAGGCTAGGGTTGGGTGAAGCAGACAATGTTTAGGGAACACTTTCTAGCCCCTCCCTCACACCAGGAGGTGAGCAGTGCAGTCCTTCAAAAAGACTGCTCACCCCAGGAAGCTGCCGAATCCCGTTGCTGCTTTAATTCAGTCAGAAGACAGCCCTATGGTCCGGGCCACCTGTGTGCAGGGTTGTGACTACAGCTACCATTTTATCTGCACCTTCTGCTTCATCACTTGCTTGTTACCACAGGACTCTGAGGTAGATAAAAATGGTTAAATAGTATGGGTGATGTGTTTTGATTTACACATAAATTGGATTTAAGTGAGGCAGAGCTGGTGAAGTCATCTGCCTTACTATCTCTTCTAAAGTCATCTGAGGTCAGCGGTAAGACAAAAGTCAAGACAACTGGCAATGGCTTAGAATGCAGTGGATGACTCTGGTGTCCACTGTGAATGACCAAGTCCTAAGTGCCCCACAGTACCTTTGTTAGTCACCTTCATGACCACTGGGACAAATTGTTCTCATCCACTCATTCTGCTGGGGGAAGTCTTCACATGCTTCCAGTAGACAGTTCCCTAACTCACCAAAGGCCCTGACACTCCTTGGTTACTCTCAGCCTGGTCCATCGGCCAAAACCGTTTACTGGGGTGGGGCCACTGGGCATGCTATAGCTTCTTGGAGCTACAGGTGAGAGTTGGGTGAATCAGGTGGACACTAAACATGGAAAATGCCCTGAAAAGGGCTTGGCAGAGCCTCATACCAGAGGTACTGGTCTTCCATGAACACACCCTACAACCTCATGAATAATAACAACAGTAATAATAGCTAGTAATACATTTATACATATATATGCATAAATATATGCATATGTATTATATATTACGAATTTATGTAAACTTTGGGATTGAGAGACAACAGTTCAAAGTGAAAGCTGTTGGACTTTACAGGATTTGCATTTGAGTTTAGCTTCAAAAGCACCATTATTTAAATAACAACCATATAGTTATGGTCATAGACAATCCTGAAATAATATGTAGCCACTCTGAAAAGAGTGCCCTTTGGGAGACTAAACATATACTAAGAAACAAGGGGTTTGGTGGAAATGAGCAAAATATGCAGCCATTTGTTGTTACTTTTACCTGACTGATCAAATATGATGATTAGCAATTGTTTAGTGCTTTAAGGGTTGCAAAGCATTCTACAGGCATTATTTTCTTATTCTCTACTGAAAACTGGGAGGTAGGTGCTAATATTAACTTCATTTTGCAGATGAGGAAACTGAGGTAGTTCAGTGACTTGCCCAGGTTCATACAGCTAGTACATGTGTGAGGAAGGATATGAACTCAGATCTTCCTGACTCCGGGTCACTGTACCACCTAGGGGGATCTTATAATGAAAATCATACTTACCCCAACCCACAATGCAGAACTTGAGTATATACTTCTGGATATAGGTATTAAACACTTTGACAAGAGCCAGGTACATATGGAAAGCTTCTAGGCCCATCCAAGTGAATGAAACCAACAGGAAATAATGAAGAAATACTGCCACAGAGATACAGAGGCCTCGAATGTTATACAGTGCGATCCATGAGTCCAGGAGAAACACTAAATTCAGGAGGAGTAAGGCAGCACACAGCTGGATGAGGATTTTGGAAGGGTAGTCCCTCCGGATTTTCCTGAAAAAGAAATAAGAGGAAAATGGAATGATATCTGCCTGCAAACCCTGGTGTGGACACTCAAGTCCTGTGTTAAGGTCTCTTTGAAGTCTCAGTATTGTTCCGTTCAAGTAGAGGGAAGGAGACCTCTCTATGATTAAGCTTCTTAGGGATGCAGGAATTTAGTCTTTGGCTCATCTTATCTTATCAGTTTGAGGCTTATTATTCTACAGTCACCAGGCTTAGGGCTGCCTGGAGCCTTAGAGATAAGGAAATGGGGGGAGGGGGGTTTGGTTTGTGTCATGGACCCCTTTAGGCTGGGGAAGCCTAAAGGACTCCTAGGCATAATGTTTGTAAAAGTATAAAGTAAGAGACATAGGGATCCAAAGGAAACGAATGGTAATGAAGAACAGCTATCAAAATATTTAAAAAACAAATTCATGAACTCCTGGGTAAGAACTCAGGTCTAGACTAATCCCCTCATTTTATGGAGAAGAAAATGATTCCAGATTGTTGAAGTGTCTGGCTCAGAGTCACCCCCCAGTAAAGTGAGTAGGCCAGGATTCAAACTCAGATCTTCTGACTCTTAAAGCTAATGTTTTCCCTACTACATTAGGTATAAGTAATTATAACAATATATATAATTATATATGTAAACTATGTATGTAATATATATTACATATAACACAATATGATATATGTACAATCCATAATTGTATACACATATATAATAATATTTGTAATAAATAATACAAATAATTAGACATTACAGAGACTGCCTTTTCTTTATGATATGGATTTGTGTGTGTGTGTATAATATCTATTTCTTATGTCTCATCCAACAGACTTATCTCCATAGAATCATAGAATTTAGAGCTGTAAGCCTTCTTAGAAATGTTCTAGTCTAACTCTATCATATAACTCCTGATTTTACAGATGATGAAACTGAGGCCCAGAGAAAGGTTGTGACTTGTCTAAAGTCATACATGTGCCTGATGTCAGAGAAGACATCTGAACATGAATTCTGATTAGAAATCCAGTGCTCTCCCCACTTTGCTACGACACTTGCTAAAGGTCTTTAGAATTATATAATAGTCACTTGATAATGAGAATTATCCAAAAGTGGGATGGGCTACCTCGCAAAATGGTGGGTTACCCCAAACTGGAGCCTGGATGACCATTTGTCAGAAGGATTGTTCAGGAGATTTTGTTGGTCAAGACTGGTTGGATTAGATAGTCTCTGAGGTTCCTCCCTGGTCTGAGATTCTGCTATATTATGTTGTTGCTTAATATAAATATGTAAAACAATAACTTTAGAATATAACTAAATAAAAATAAAAAAGAACATAACTAAAGATGACAGGTATAGTAAAACCATTTCCTTTAAATCAGCAACACAATCTAATTTGTTACACAAAAAATTTTGTGCTTGAAAAAGTAGCTCTGATTAAATCATTCCAGGTAATGAATAGCTTATTGGCAAATTAATCTGAGAATTTTTCCAAGGATCCACTGGCAGGTCTACATTCCCATTCTGGTGTCCAGATTTTCCAATCTAAGAGTAGAAATGGAAATTAGTTTTTATTAATTTTTTAGTAAGTATCCAGAGTCCAAATACTAGGATTTATATTTAATTAATATTACAACTAGAGGAACTTTGGCACTGTGGCTAGAGAACTGGCCTTGAAGCCAGGAAGACCTAGGTCAAAGTCCTCCCCCAATACACAATGACTATCTGACTGAGGGCTTAACCTCTGTGTTCTGGACAATCCTCTAAGCCCAAGCAGCCGAGAAGATACCAGTCTGCACTGGGAGAGAGAGTCTCCTCACTTACAATTACCTACACGAATGAAATCAGAGGTTCAGATGCTGTCTCCAATATTCCAACACTTGTTCTTCAATAGAACTCTTAGCAGGGAGGCATCTGGGAAGGTCTCTAAGTAGAGTGACGAATAAGATAATGATGGTAAAGAAAAGGTAGGTATTGCAGCAGATAAAATGACTGCTGAAATCAGGGAGACTCATCCTCCTGAGTTCAAATCTGGTCTGACATGCTTACTAGCTGTGTAACCTTGGGCAAGTCATTTAAAAAACACTCTTTTTCTCAGTTTCCTCATCTGTAAAATGAGCTGCAGAAAGGAATGGCAAACCACTCCAGTACCTTTGCCAAGAAAACTCCAAATGGGGTCACAAAAAGTTGGACATGATTGAAAAACAACTCAAGATGGCAAAAAGCAAAGCAATGCAAAATTTCTTTTTTTTTCTTTTTGCTAAAAAATGTAACAAAGATACTATCTATTTTATTAAATTTCCTATTCCTGCTGTCCTGGCATACTAAGCTTTTTCCTCCCTATTATTCAGTCAGTTTCAAGAAACTTTCAATCATCTAGAAAAAATAGCAATGTATATAGCCCCTTACATGTAATATGGCAGAACTTCACATAACCTTCCACTAAATCTACTTAATTTTTTGCATCAAAGAATCTTAGAGTTCAAAGGGACATCAAAGACTCCTATTACATTCCCCCATTAACCATTTTTCTGCCAAATTAATCCAAGCAAAATGTCATAAGTTCTCTAGAGTTTCTCCAATCTAAAAATTCTTAGATCCACCAACTCCTCCTTGTATGGCATGCTTTAAAGTCCCTTCATCCTCCTGGTAAGCAACTCTTAGATAACGTTCTAGATTTTCAATGTCTTTACTAAAATTCAGCAGCTAGTGCACTATGGATATAGTCTGACAAAGACAGAATATGTTGGGACTATCAACTCCCTTATTCTGAAAGTGATATTAATATATTATTAACAGTATTGATAATTATATTATTATATTGATACAATGATACATTACCAATATAATTAATATAATATGTCAATATGTGATATATTATTACTATTTTATAAGATATTGAGATACCCTAACATTTGTAGCCATTGTTTTGTTTTGCTTTTAGTTGCTATGTCCAACTCTTAGGTTACGTGGAGGATGAGACCCATTAAAGTCTTCAGGTCTTTTTTCTTTATTCATTAATTTTACCTATCAACCTATCTATTTATTTATTTACAAAAACTGATATCTAGCTACATTTCCCCTATTACTTATTTTTGCAGTGATGATTTTAATCTAAGTGCAGAAATTTACTTATATCCCTAATGTTATCCTGTCAAGAGAATTTTGCATCCTGATTCTGTTATCTAATATAAGACTTATTCCTTTTGGCTTTGTACCATCTACAAATTGGTTAAGAAAGCCATCTTTCTATGCCTCTATCCAGAGTACTCTTTTTTTTTTTTATGAGCAATTGGGGTTAAGTAACTTGCTCAAGGTTACACAGCCAGGTGTTTCTGGGTGGGTGCTAAGTGTCTGAGCCTGGATTTGATCCCAGGTCATCCCGACACTGAGGCCGGTGCTCTTACTCCCTGTGCTACCTGGCCACCCCTAGAGTACTCTTATAAGAGCTTTCCATCTAGGTTGACATTATTCCATCAGTGAACATTCTCTTGAATGGATCATTCAACCACTTCTGAATAATTCATTTATCTGTACTATGGCACACCTCACAGTTTTCCATTTTTTTCCCCCCACTTAACACAAATTCTTAACTTAATTCAATATGTATTTTTAATAACTCTCTACATTATTACTATTCCTCTTAGATTTTAAGTCTGCAGGAAGAGAAAAGGAAGAAGACCTTCAGTTCATTGGGTGGATCCCCTGTGGCAAACTCATAGGAATACATAGACAGTGGTCCATGAGGACGGATGGGGGGGTGGAAGGGGAAGGGGGAAAGGGAACTGAAATGTGCATCAATGGAAGAAATATTCAAATTGATGAGTTCACAGATTCAGTGAAGCATTTAAGTATTCACCGAATTGTCTTTACATGGTACCTAGCATGACATCATAACAGAGAGGTCATTAATGCATTTAAGAATGGTCAAACAATGATGGCCATGATTCAAGTTTAACAGGGAAAATACTCACTCAAAGGCTATGTAGGTCACCAGGGTAACTGAAAGAAAAATTGCAGACAAGCCACACCCAATATAGGTGATGAATGTAAGAATCAGCATCTGGATAGGTGGTAAGGGTGTTCTGGACAAGTCCTAGAAGGTAGAAATTATCTTTACTACATAATCCCTTTTGAAATAACATTTATACAGTGCTTTAAATCTAGAAAGGGCTCTAGATGTCACATAATTTCGATCCTCAGAATAATTCTGTGACGTAGGTGCTAATATTATTTCCATTTTACAGACGATGACACTAAGACTGAGAAAAGTTAAGTGATTTGCCCAAAGTCCCATAGCTATTAAGTGCCTGAGGCAGGATTTGAACTTAGACCTTCTTGATTCGAAGTCCAGCACTCTATTCATTATACACTTAGTTGTCTCTACCAAACATTCATAATGAAATGAAAGATGGTTCTGTATTTCCTAATGATCATTATGTCTAAATTTAGCATTTTTATGGTGTTAGCTATTTTTCCAAAAACTTACTTGTGAGTACAGTGGATAGAAAGAGATTCAAGAAGAAAGGAGTTCAAACTGAACCTTAGACAATCACTAGATGTGGGACCCTGAGCCAGTTGCTTAATTTCTGTCTCCCTCAGTTTTCTCATCTGTAGAATGAGGAAGATACCAGCACATACTTCACAAAGTTGTTGTGAGGATCAAATGAGATAATATTAGCAAAAGTTCTTTACAAACTTAAAGCACGATGTAAATACTAGCCATTATATATGTGTATATAACCTACACAGACATATGCTTATGTAGGTAAAAACTTGTAATCATAAAAATTGATTGGCATTCCATGCTCCTGTATTTTCATTAGCTCAAAAAACCCCCACCCTACCCATTCGAACACATTCAGCTATGTTCATGAAGACATTTTATTTGATAGATATCAAAAGACGGTGTCAATACATTTAATAGAAACCTTTAAATCTGAGGTCCCCTTAAATTGTTACATTACCAGCAGAACTCCAAAACTTGTAAGGTGATTGCAAGAGCAAAGTGTTTCATTCATTCTCTTGTCTTTCACTGTGCAGCCCTCAGATGACCAACCTCCTCTACCACCTGTTAGCATTGGAAAGAATACATATCCTATCAATGAGACATTGTGTGTGAGGATGTGTGTGAGCTAAGGCAGGGGAAAGGGTAACAGCAAAACCTACCATTTTTGCTCAAGTCCCAAAATGCACAATTTACAGTTAAGTTATCCTAAAA
>NW_027186324.1:12375456-12395908 GCF_028583685.1 Petaurus breviceps papuanus
AGGGAGAGAGAGAGGGAGAGAGGGAGAGAGAGAGAGAGAGAGAGAGAGAGAGAGAGAGAGAGAGAGAGAGAGAGAGAGAAGAGAAGAGAAAAGAAGAAGGGAGAACAGGGGAGGACAAGGCAAAGGAGGGAAGGGGATGAAAGTAGGGGAGAGGAAAGAAGGGGAGGAGAGAAGAGAGGAGGAGAGGAGAGAGAGGATACATCAAACATTATTTAATAATTTATTATGTTCCAGAACTGTGCTGAGCTCCTTTAAGAAGTCTGTATTTAAATAGGGGGGGAAGACAACACATAACAAGGGTAATGGCTAACAGATGGGATTATAAGCATCAGTTTGGAAATGGTGTCCACGAAGTGATGTGAAGGCCTGATTTCAGTCAAGATAAGGCAAAATCTCACCTCCTATCACAGCCTATTGATAAATGTTTATGATAAATGAATGAAAAAATGATGGTGGAAAGGAAATGCTTCGCACACCATTCAGACTAGCACCCTGGATGAATTCAAGTTTTGTCCCTCTTTGGCAGAGCTATGACATCTTCCTAGGTTAAGTGTACTAAAAAGAAGGGTCATCATAAAAAATGGTCGTGAGTGGCTTACCTGGTTAGGACTTGTATTTTGTAGCATGACAGTCACATTTGCTGTCAAGTCCCTGATTGTTAGATTACTGACGCTTGAAGATATAACATAGCTTATCAGAGAGAGATTTTCCAGTGAGGGATCCTAAAACACCAACAAAATCATACAGTGGTCATGGTGAAAAATCATTAGGTTCACAGAATATTAAAGCTTGAAGAGTCCTTAGATATCACTGGGCCTCCTGTGGCCGCAACACTCCAGAGTGAGTGTGAATCACATTAAAATGTAATTGGGAAACATTTAAGAAAAGAAATAAAAATACAATACAACACAAATAATGAGATTTTCTAAGTCGATAAGTGGCAGCAGGGATCCTTGTCTGGGATTTAGGGGACCGTGTTTCTCTCTGAGTGGGACAACATGGCCTAGTCCAACTCCCTCACTAGAAACCAAGACCCCAAAACGAGGGACTTACTCAAAGTCATACCATTAGCAGCAGAGTTGGAACCAAATCCCAGATTTTCTGATTTACATTTTGGAGCTCCTTTCATCATCTCCCCATATTAGAAACTATATTAATCTCAAAAAAAAGTTCCACTTACTGAGAAACTTTAAAAGGAAATCAATTGAGAAATGAACACAAACTATATCCATAGTATCTTTTTTAATGAAGTCATTTTATTCACAGCGAGTTTAGGGATATTTTAAACAGAAGAAGGGAAACAGAAGAAACTTCTTCCAGCAGAAAAAACTAGAAACAAAGAAACACCTTACCTGAAATAACGTAGGTGTCTCAAAAAAGTTGAACTGGATTCTGGATGCTTTCTCTGCCTCTTCAGCTGATAAATTGTCCAACAACAGAGCGGGAAGGGTAATAATACCAATACTATTTTCAGGAGCTTGAGTGTCCAAAGTAACCTGAAAATCAATCCAGAGATACGTGATGGATTTCTGGACGTAATTTAAGAAGGTTGAAGGTCTGAATGAGGTGACCGGGGAGTAGAATTCAGGAACAAATTTAAAAGGATGAACTGAAAACATTTGATTAGACAATGAGACTGAAGTTAAAAGTTACAGTTTGCCATCATTTAGGTAGTTTGCCTTCAGTTTAATAAACTACCTACTGTTAGGATCCAAGACCACCCTTCTCTTTTTCACGATTGGGAGTGAATGGGAAAAGTTAAAACTTCTCAGTTAAAACTTTCTCCATAAGTTTCCTTGTGGAGCATGCTGGAGTTTTGGCTTCCCCCTTCCCCTTCTTTCTTCCTTCTTTCCTGCTGCCACATCCTCATTAGGCCCTTTCTGGATTTTCGACCTCCACCCTTGCTGGTGACTTTTGCTGCTTCCTCCATTTAGCTTTGTCCAAATAAGGATGTGAACATTTGACTTGTTCGGATTGTACAGGACCCTTCCCCCTTTCCCTTGCTGTCAGTCAGTATTAAGTTCTTATCCCCTCAGTTCTTCACTTTTTATTTTGCCAAGTAAGGATAGGTACATTTGAATTGGCTATCCCCTATTTCTTTGTTCTTTGTAAGCCCACCTCCCAGCCAATGGGAGAAGGGACAATGGTGGGAGGGGGCTTGGTTGCCTTAGGGTATAAATTCTTGTTCTGTCGTACTGGTGGAAGGGATGCCCTCTTCTCCAAGAACTGAATAAACTTCCTGTTCCTTCCTCAAGATACCTCTGACTTAATTTTTCTGCGTAAGGGATTTTTGGGGTCCCTGTACCCCACACAGGAGATACCCTCTTTTCCAGAGCTAAGACTCAGCAAGCAAGTCGTGCCTTGAGCTTGGCATACCAACAATTCTTTGTGCTCACCCTCTGGATGGACACTTCTGCAACTAAATCACAGAACTGACAGTCGCTGAGCTCAGGCAAGCACCAACAGCCCCAGACATGAAGCCCTTCTGTGAATGGACTCTGTCACTAGATAACTTTGCCTCAGTGTTGCTGTTGGGCCTTGCCACTGTTGCTACATTTCACTGTTTGATTCTTTATCTAGCCACAAATATATAAATCAAGGTTTAGCCTCACTGTCTCAGGTCTCCTACTAGAGGAGGCCCCGACACATGTAATTTCTCAGCCCCCAGTGGAATAAAGAAAGCTTTTTGCTTTTAACCCGTGTGAGCTCTTTGGTATTTTTGAAGCTAACAGTGGTTGCAAAACCTCTGTGACTCTTTGGTCATTTGGTACCAGAGGTGACACTACCTTAAGAACTGATAAAGAATGCAGTAGATTTTTACTAGTGCTTGGCTACTCTCAGGAAAGATTTACCTTTCCTTTTTTCCAGAGTGGCCATTTTCTAGACAAATTGAAAAGCAGTGCATGGTGTACTGGAAAGGGCACAATCTTTGGAGTGGGGGAACCTCAATTTAAATTCTCTTCTGATACTTGTTGTGGGATAGTGTGGTGCATTAGAAAGAGTTATTTTTGGAATCAGAGACCCTCATTTCAAATCCTGACTCTGTCACTTACTACCCTACCCTCAAGAAGTTTACATTCTAATGGGAGGAAAAAATGTATTTTAATAGCAATATACAAGATACATAGAGAGGAGATATGAGGTAACCTTAGGGGGAGGATGGGAAGGGCTCCTATAGAAGGAAGCAATTGAGTTGAATCTTGACAAAAACCAGGGATTCTAAGAATTGAAGATGAGGAGGGGAAATATTCCACGAATGCAGGAAAACAAGTTAAAAGGTGCAGAGAAGGGCAATGTAGCATGAAGGTGAAGTACAGCAATTTGAGGCCAATCTGACTGGAACATAGAGGTTATGGAGGAAAGAAAAGTGTAAGAAGACTGGAAAAATGGGTCAGGTTGTAGATATTTAGATGTCAAGCAGAGGAGTTAATATTTAATCCTAGAGGTTATAAAGAGCCACTGGAATTTATTGGGTAAGAGGGTAATATGGTAAGATCTAAGCTTTGGGAAAATAATCTTAGCTGTTGTGTAATGGATGGATTGGGATATCCAGACACGGGGCAGTGAGACCAGTTAAAGGCTATTGCAATAGTACAGGAAGAGGTAATGAGGGTCTGAAATGGGGACTGTGTGAGTAATTGTAATGGTAATGTAACTTTGAACTTGAAGATCCCTTTTGTGTTGGAAAAAGTAGCAGGTACTTAACACTTAGGAACTGCTCAAGCCTCTGACTGGGGGAACAGAAGGTGTGAACTCCTGTCCCTCCTTACTAAGTAACAGGAAGTTGGCTGAAGGAAGTGAAGTAGGTAATGCTGTGTATATAAGAAAAGCCCCAGAGAGGCACGGATCTGGTGGCAGAGCAGCTACAGAAGAATGGAGAACTGAGTCCTGAGAACTTGTGGTGGTAGAGCTGCTTCTGAATAGGATCCCAGGAGCCAGGAGGCCAGAGCTCAGGAGCCCTGGTGACTGAGGAAGCATGACTGGGATGCTGAGACTTTGTTTGTGGCTTGGTTGAGCCTTGAATTCCCTGGAACAGAAATGGTGAAGGAGCTGACATGGACCAGACCCTGTGAACTTCAGTGTGGAGCAGGACCTGCCCAGAGAGCTGGACAAGAAACTGGGAGCCATCTGCCATTGAACCCAGGTGACAGTCTGGTGAATCCAGGTAGAATCTGGGACCATGGAAGGGGATCCAGGGAATCTGAGAACAGGCCTCAAGTCAATATGAAGAAAAGACCTTTCCTTGGGTATTGAATAATTATGGAATTACAGTTTACCAGTGACCTAAGGGGTGGAGGGTTTTGTGTATGATACTTAGTAAGACTTTACTGAATAAGTGACTGATTGTACTTTGACTATTGTTACCATTAGTGACTGATTGAGCTAATCAAGACTTTGCCCCAAGAGTGGAAGACTTTGACTGTGTACTTTGATGCTACTGATAAGTGACTGATTAAGTTAACTTAAGAGTGACTATTTTCCCTTGAGACTATGTTGTGAATATTATATTGTGATTTTCTGTGATAAGTTGAAATATGGTGAATGCTGTATTTTGAATTATGCTGTACCTTGATTTTCCATGGATGTTTTGCTTTTGTTATGGAATAGAGTGCTCTCTATACTGAGTAATCAGAATCTTAAAAAAGCTGTTCACAGTAGCAGTTCTTCTGGAAAGCTTCTGTGCATGGCATTACAGTAATGAGATGGGGGGAGGGTACAAGAGATATTGTGGAGATAGAAATGACACAATTTGGCAGTTGACCAGAGATGGGGGATGAATAAGAGTGAGTACTCAAGAAGGATACTAGGTTGTGAACCTCAGTGGCCAGAAGCATGTTGGTGCCTTTTATAGTAATGGGAAAATTAGGAAGAGGTTGAAGATGAGACACACACAGACAGACAGACACACACACACACACACAGAAGATGATCATGGGGACAATCTACTAGTGATAGGAGGAGATTCGATTCAAGTTCACGTAGAGGGGTTGGCCTTGATAAGAAGGGACACTTCTTTATCAGAGTTTGGAACAAATAAGGACATAATAGGAAGTGATATGGGGGAATATGAGATAAAAAACTAGGGAAAGGAAGACACTCAAGACAAACAATCTCCATATTTTTGGTGAAAGTATGAGGCAAAGTGCTCAGACAAGAGGTCAGGTAGAGGAGATGGTACGGAATACAGAAGGAGGAGAGAAAAGAATGTTTGGAACAATTGCTCTAGTGAGTGGGATAGAGAATCAAGTAGAAAGGAATAAAAGGTTGGCCTTGCTGCCAAGAGCGCCCCCTAGAGATTAGATAACAAATTTACAGTGGACCCAAGCAGCTTTGTGTTGTAACTTCCTTCAGTTCAATTCAATAGTACTTGAATAGGAGAGTAGGTGGAAGGGTGTGAATCATCCACAGGGGAGCTTGGCAAAGCAACAGAACACAGGGATTCTACATCAATTACACACCTACTTTGTGTAGAACACAGAGCTAGGTACTGGAGCTTTGTTAGCCTGAAATGTTCCCGAAATTAGAACTAAGAAGATGGATGTCCCTAAACATTCTTATTGATAGATGATCTTTCAGCTCCTGCAGCTCCCTCCCCCGCCCTGACAACTGCTATCAATGACACATCAGACGCCAGAAATGATGGAACACTGTCTTTCCCAGACTGTGAACACCAGTGTGGTGAC
Source organism: Petaurus breviceps papuanus (assembly GCF_028583685.1). NCBI lineage: Eukaryota > Metazoa > Chordata > Mammalia > Diprotodontia > Petauridae > Petaurus > Petaurus breviceps. Next base: position 12,381,141 of record NW_027186324.1, read on the forward strand.
TTAAAAAACCTGTCACTGAGACTTTTGGAAGGAGGAAGCCAGGGGACAATCTGTCTTGTATAAGAAGGAAAGTCGGTGGGCAGAGTGGAGGGTGCTTATCTGCTCTATGGATTCACTCTCAGCTGACTGAGGGGCTACTATCACAGCACAGTGGCAATTTGAACTGATAGGAAGGACTAAGACTATCAAAAATAGACTGGTGTGCGGGAGAGCTGAGCTGCCACAAGTGCTCCCCAAATAGACTGGCGTGCGGGAGAGCTGAACTGCCACAAGTGCTCCCCAAATAGACTGGCGTGCGGGAGAGCTGAGCTGCCACAAGTGCTCCCCCAAATAGACTGGTGTGCAGGAGAGCTGAGCTGCCACAAGTGCTCTCATTCTGTTATGTTCTTGTCTTTTGCCTCCTCTGGAGCAGTTCCCATTTCAGCCACTCCAATGCCTTTATAATCTCTTCCCATATAAAAACCTGTTCTAAGGAAAATGTCTCTGCCTTCTAGCTTCCTTCAAGTTTCTGTTTAGATTCCACCTTCTGTAAAAAGCCTTTCCTAGTCCTCCTTAATCATCATGTCTTACCTCTGACATTATCCCAAATTTGCTGTATGTGTGTATATAGATAAAAATTATGTATATGAAATTATATATATTTATAAGTGATGTATATAAAATTGTATATATCTATGTATATATCTATTTATACATCTATCCATCTATCAAAGTGGGGATTACTTTTCCCAAGATTTATTTGCAGTTTAGAGGCATGACAAAATCTCCTCTCCAGTCCTCTGGCCCTTTTTCCTACAGGAGATTTTGCTGGGACCTAACCTTTGATTATTTCCATTATTTACTGCCTTTGCTCCTACTCACATATTGCTGAATGAAGCTGGAGAAAACCATGAAACTGTGTCAACTTGTCCACTACAAGTTTATGACACATAATCTCCATGGGACATTCATTTCCTGACCCTCATTGATTTATTACCTCACTCAGCACAGTAGTGGCTCTTCCAAACCTTTTCATCCATCCTCAGACCTCTCATAGATCTTTCTTGTTCTCACCCTCAGCTGAAATTCTTTCTTCATATTTTAGTAGAAGAAAGTGAAGCCATTTGTAGAGAATCTTCTTTTTCCCCACTTCCTCATCTCCCCAAACTCAGCTGCCTTCTGCCACAGTTTCCTCTTTCACTCCTATTTCACATGAAGAGGTGACCCTTCTCATTGTCAAGGCAAAGCTCTTTACGCGCACCAGTGACCTCTTTCCATTTCATCTTGTCAAGCAGAATGACCCCTTATATCATCATCCTCTTTTTTCTTCTAAAAATTTTTTTCTTTTAGTTTATTTACTTTTAATTTACGACATTCGGTTCCGCAATCCCTTGAGTTCCAAATTTTCTCCCCCTCTCTCTCTTCCCTCCTTCCCACCCCCCATTGTGACATGCAATCAAATATAGGTTCTACAAATACCTTCACATTAAACATTAGTCAAGTTATAAAGAAAAGTTATAACCAATGGAGTGAAACAAGGAAGAAGGGACAAAACAAAACACAAAAGCTTGCTTCAATCTGCACCAGACGCTGTAGCTCTTTCTCTGCATGTGGAGAGCCCTTTCCATCATGAGACTTTTGGAGTTGTCTTATAACCTTGCACTGCTGAGAGGAGCCCCGTCTATCACAGTTAGTTGTCACAGATATGATGCTTCACCCTCTTTTTTATCTTCAGTAGCTCTCTGTCTACTGGTTATTCCCCTATTGCCTACAAACATCCTATGACTCACCCATCCTCAAATAAACCCTCACTCAATCTAATTATTGTCCTATGGCCCTCTTCCCTTTTGTCACTAAACATTTTGAAGAGAATGTCTACATAGGTGCCTCCACTTCCCGTCCTTACTCTCTTTGCAATCTATATCTGATCGCTTTATTCAACTGAAATTATTCTCTCCAAAGATATTAATGATTTCTTAATTGCCAAAGCTAATGACCATTTCTCATTTCTCATTCTTCCTGACCTCTTTCTAGCCTTTGATACTGTCAACGACCATCTTCTCCTTGATATTCTTCTCTTTAGTTTTTTTTTTTTTCTTTTGTGACGCTGTTCTTTCCTGGCTCTCTGTCTCTATCTCTTTTGCTGGATCTCCGTCTAGTTCCCGACCACTCATGGAGCTGGCAGGGGGGCCAGAGGGAAGGTCTCCTAAAGCTCTAGACTAGATTATCTTTTCCTTCTAAAGGATTTTACTCGGTAATCTCATCATCTCTAGGCACATGATTCTCAGATCTATTTGTCCAGCCCGAACCTCTCTCATGAGCTCTAGTCTCCAATCTCTAACTGCCTATTAGACATTTTGAACTGAATGTCACATAGGCATCTTAAACTCAACATATCCATGTTAATTCCAACTCATTATCTTTCCCCCCCAAACTATCCTCTTATTCTAACTCCCTGTTATTATCAAGGGTACCTCCCCAGTTACTCAGGTTTGCAATCCAGGTAGCATCCTCATCTCCTCACTTCTTCTTACCCTCCATATCTGATCTGTTGTCAAGTCCTGTTGTTTCTACGTTTGTAAGATCTCTCAAACATGCCTCTTTCTCTCCCATAACACTGTAACCACTCTGGGGCAGACCCTCATGACCTCATTCTTAGACTATTGCAAAAGCCTCTTTAGGGGTCTTTCTGCCACAAGTCTCTCTGTACTCCATTTCATTCTTCACTTAACTGCCAAAGTGATCTTCCTAAAGCACAGGTATGATCATGTCACACTCCCCTCTTCCTCCACATCCAATAATCTCCATTATTTTCCCATTACCTCCAGGATCAAATTCAAAGTTTTCTGCTTGTCATTGTAAACCCTTCATGTTCTACCCCACTCCCCGACCTTCTAGTTTTCTCCCCACCCCAATACTGTGTGATCCAGTGACAATAGTCTCCTTGCTATTCCTTGTGTAAAAAAAAGCGTAAGCATTGTCACTGGTTGTCCTCCATACCTGCAACACTCTCTCTTCTCATCTCTGCCTTCTAACTTTCTTGGCTTCATTCAAGTCTCCGCTTAGATTCCACCTTCTGTAAGACTTTCTTAGTCCTCCTCAATCATAATGCCTTCACTCTGACATCCCAATTTAGTGTGTGTGTGTGTGTGTGTGTGTAATGGTAATAGGAATTTGAAGATCTTCCCTGCCCTTTAATAAGCCTAGGTGAATTTGAGGAACTTTCCTGATTTGAAAATATACTCTGCCCCCTAATAGGTTGCATGTCTCACATGGAGTGAGTGGTGGGAGGATTGTTTTTCAGGAAGGCACAACTTTTGTTACTTTGTAGTCAAGTGGGTCACAAGGGTGGTGATGTTTTCTGACCCTGGAGATGGCTATATATACCTCTGAGGCAAGGTTTTGCTTTGGGGCTCACTTTGGGAAGAGTGGTGTGATTTGACGAGATGAGACTCTGGGCAGCCGTTGAGCCCCCAGCTTTGAAAACCCAGATGCTGGTGCCTCTCTCTGTTAACTGACTAGGTATGGATGTAATTGTCAGACAGCTAGAAGCCCTGTCTGCTGAATTGTGTTATTTTCTCTGTCCGTATTTTTTGTCTGCTTGTATTCTCTGAAGTTCAGGGTGCTGACTATTTCCTCTGAAGTAGGTAAATGATATATGTTTGTTTGACTAAAGTAAGATTGTTAACCCTTTTTGAGTTGCTTTCCTTTAGAAAAGCAGATCAAAGAACCTGTGCTAGCAGCCATCCTGGGTGTGCTAGGGTGCTTGTTGCTACAGTGTGTGTGTGTGTGTGTGTGTGTGTGTGTGTGTACACACATATATTTTGTGTATAATGTAATGGGAATGTAAATTTTTAAGATCTTCCCTGCTCCTAGGCTAAAGTGCACCTGGAGCCTGGGGTGGGAGGCTTGTTTTTCCGTAGATACTTTTTGATTGGCCAGTGGGTCCAGAAGAAGGCTATATAAATGCTGATTTGAGGCTTTGTTTTGGGGCTCACTTTGAGAAGTGTTGTGTGATTTGATCAGATGAGACTCTGGGAAGCCATTGTTGAGAGCCCCCTGGCTTTGAAAAACCCAGATGTTGATGGTAACTGTGATTTGGGGCTCACTTTGAGAAGTGTTCTGTGATTTGATCAGATGAGACTCTGGGAAGCCATTGTTGTGAGCTCCCCAGCTATGAAAAACCCAGATGTTGATTTGGTATGGATGTAATGGTTGGACAGTTTGGAAACCTGTCTACTTGATCTGTTTCTCTGTCTTGATAATTCTGTCTGTATACTCTGAAGTTCGGGGTGCTGACCTTTTCCCCCTGAACTAGGAGAATGATACATATTTGACTGAGTAAAGTAAGCTTGTTAACCCATTTTGAGTTGCAGCCACCCTGGGGACGCTTGGGGTGCTTGCTGCTCCATATAATTGCTTGCATATTGTCTTTTTCACTAGATTGCAAATTCCTTAAGGGCAGGGATTGTGTTTTGCCATTCTCCGTATCCCCAGAGCTTAAAAAAAGTCCCTGGTATATAGTAGGTGTTTAATAAATGCTAGTTGACTTGATTTAGATAGTGAACTGGCCTTGGAACCAAGAAAATTCAGGTTCAAGCCCTGCTTCTGATACACATTGGTTGTGTGTTCCCAGGTAATTTTCTTAGCCTTTCAGTGCTCTAGGTACCTTTCTAAAACCTTAAGTTCCAAAGAAGCTGCTGCATTTTCACTAACAGAGAGAGATGCCTCACTGGGGCATCATTTGTACCAATGAAATCACAGATCCAGTCCCCATCCTTATCCTATTTGCCATCTAATCTTTATCTTTGATTATAGAAAAAAAATTTGCCTTTTGTTAAAGGAATTTCATGCCTGGAGAATAAGGGGGAAGCTATTTTGGATGACTAGAGTGGTCTTCCTGACTCAGGAAATTACAATGTATAAGTAGCCACTTATTTATAATATTTATTTTTCAACTCAACAAGCATTTATTGGGTGTCTACTCTATACTAAGGAGCACCAATAAGGTGGTATAATAGATAGAGCTCTGGGCCTGAAGTCATCTTCCTAAGTTCAAATCTGGCCTCAGATACTTACTAGCTGTGTGACCCTGGGCAAGTCATTTAACCCTGTTTGCCTCAATTTCCTTATTTTAAATAAGCTGGAGAAGAAAATGACAAACTACTCCAGTAATTTTGGCAAAAAAAAAAAAACCCAAATGGGGTCACAAAGAGTTGGACATGACTGAAAAACAACTGAATGAATTATGTATTAGCCATTGGGGAAGCAAAGATTAAAAAAAAAAAAGAAACATTCCCTGGCCTCAAGGAAGTCACATTCTACTGCTTTGGATACTCAATGAAGAATCATAAAGAAGATGTAATATAGAGAGAATAAAACAGTAGATATTGTGTGAAGTTTAGACACAGGAAGTCTTGAGTTTAAATTCAATCTCTAAGTGTTCTATCTGTGTGACCTTGGGCAAGTCACTGAGTGAATGAATGAAAAAAACATTAAGCTATTTGCTATCCATTGGGCTAAGTGCTGGGGATACAAATACACACACATTGGAAGTCTTTGCCTTCAAGAAGTATGGGTGTTTTGCTTTGTTTTGGAAAAGTGAAAAGCAGGCAGTGGGGGCTCACCAGCCAGGTAATAAGATAGCCTGGTTGGATGGCAGGATAGGATCTGAAGTTGCAGGATTGATCTGTTGTGTTAGGGCCACCCAGTAGATATCCTTGGCTAAGTAGCTTAGTTGTCATATATTCCAGAAGCAATTAATGAGATTGGTCCCTAAAGCTCCAAAGATAAGTAGATTTACTTTACCAAGGACTTCAATAATCCTAAATTAATACCAAGGATTTCTCAGCTAAGTCACAGGTTGGTTGTGATCTGTATTGCTAGATCGAGTTCCCACACTAGAAGTTCTCTATAGTCACAAAAGCACAGACCTTTCAATTATTTGCATATAGAGGCTGAAACAAAACAACCACAAAAAGAAAAGAAAGAAGGAATATTTTAACAATGACCAGGAACACAGGATAGCTGTAGGAAGCTGGTAAATGATAACTGTGGACAAATCATTGTGGACAGCAATGGGGCGGCAGTGACTTTCTCTCTCTCTGTGTCTCTCTTCTTCCTTCCTTCCTTCCTTCCTTCCTTCCTTCCTTCCTTCCTTCCTTCCTTCCTTCCTTCCTTCCTTCCTTCCTTCCTTCCTTCCTTCCTTCCTTTCTTCCTTTCCTCTCTCCCTCCCTTCCTCCTCCCTCCCTCCTTCTTTAGAAATGGTTTCAAATGGTGATGAATCTAAGAGGTGAAATGTTGAGTAAGTTTCTGCAAATAAGGTCCATCAAGGCAATGAATAAACTGCATGTGACCTAGGTGGGAATGACTGTCTCTTCACTCCCTAACCATAACATGTCCTCTCCCCACATACCATAATCCAAGAAGCATTGTTGTCAAATGTTAAGTATAACAAAACAGCTCAAATTATATTGAAATAAAAATCGTACTGAAATAAAATGAGATAAGCTAAAATTTTTCTACATTAAGTAAAAATCAAGGTAGCATTTACCTGAAGATCTGAAGGATCTTGGGCAGCAAAAGTGGTTTTGGTGAAGGTGCTGGCGTTGGCTTTGACCACAGCCAGAGCCAAGGAAGGTGAAGTAAAACTGATGGTCTTGTTTGAAAAATTCAATTTCAAGCCAATATCATCCACTACTTTTAACAACCTATCAGAGAAGAGAAGACAGTTCAAAGTCCAAATCCTCCTTGTTTCTAATGGATCCTTAATTTAAGCAGAATTCACTTTCCCAGTTAATAGTGTTTCAAAACTGGAAGGGACCTCAAAGGTCACATAGACCAGTCCTTAGCTGAGGTCATGAATTACCTCTAACAACAAGTGACTGGATTTGTAGTCATATGTCTTATGTCAAGTCAAGTCTTGACCCTGTTATCTGTGTGCCTGGGAAAGTTCGTTAATCTCTCTGGACCTTGGTTTCTTCATCTGTAAAACCAAGAGTTTGGACTAAATGGCTTATAGGATCTCTCCCAGCTTTAATTCTTTGATCATATGATCTTTCACCTGAAGACTTTTCAAATATTTGAATATTTTTCAATATCAATATTTGAAATATTGATCATGCTTCCTTCCCACCCTACCATACCCCAACACACACACATATGTGAACACCAAGTCTTTTCTTATCAGAGTTAATATGGAGAAAAAATTAGAACCACAATCATTTCACAACATCTCGATAGATGAATAGTGTAGAAATCCCCTGACCACCTGGCAGTCTCATAGAGGAAAGTAATGAGGAATAAAATTAAACAAGCTATGTAGAGAGGATAGTTTCATCCACTGCTGTAACCATGATTTGTTGTCTCTGGATAAGAGACGCTTTCAGTCTCATCTAAATGGTTACCTCAACCCTTCAGTTGAGTCCAAAAGGATTTCTTTCACAACTGTAATTTTGGTCACCTCCCTTTATCTCCTACACTTGAACAAGACGTTTGTCTTCTCATTGCAGTAACAAACCCTGTCAGCTGCATGGCAAATATTCCCTTAGAAGTCCTGTGCTTCTCCTTTGGATGATTCCCCCTTTTTCCACACTTCCTTCTGTGAAAAGTTTTCCTCATCTATCCTAAGTTGTCACAGAAGGCTGCTGATTGGCTATGTACTCAAGTAGGCATGAAAAATTTTTAAAAATCAAACAGCTATCCTAAGAAGTTCAAGCTTCTCTCTACCTGCTTCCTTAGCAGGCTAACACATTGCTTGGCTTGCAGTTTTGCCTCATGTCTCTTCCTCGCAGTCACTGGCCACTCATTGATGGTTATCTAAGGCCTCTAGATTGAGAAAATTCTCTGACACTAAACATCCCCAGTTCTTATAACTGCTTCTTATGCTATCTTTGGGTTCCTTCAATATCCTTTGAATGCAGTTCAGTTTTTTAAACCTAGAGGGGATGAAAATTTAGTGTGTTTTAGAGGAAGAAGGGACTAGCTTGTTCATGTCCCTCCAGAGGCAAAAACTCAGTGCCATCCTCCAGATTGAGTCTTGGGGTAATTATGGTAAGACTGTCCTTTCCCATGCTCTGGGGACTGTGCTTCTATTGATATGCAATGCTATGGACTTAGCATTGGTACAGATCACTTCTTGGTTCTTTTTCTCCTGAAGAAGGAACCTGGATTCTGTCAGTTTGGAAGCAAACACATACCTTTGAGACAAAGGGTTGAGCAGGGCTGGTGGGGCGTGGAGGAGTCTGCTCACTTCCTGGATCATTTCCTCCGCGAGGCTGGGCTCCAAGCTGTCTGAAGACAGAGACTTTTCCATTTGAGATACTTTGTTCTCAATTTCAGATGCACTTATGCTGCTGGTGGTAAAATTTTCTATGGCAAAGAAACAAATCTTCACTTAATGCAATAATCATGTAGGGCAGTAGTGAAAAATTATCATCAGAAATTTGGCTAGGCACAGGAGGAACAGATGTCAGTCTATGACCCAAAGGAAAAGTGAGGTTCTGGGAGGAATTAGAAAAACAGCTCCTCTATTCTTCATGTGCCTGAGCCTCACCATTCTTCCTGGCCTAATGTACCTACCTTATTCCCAAGACGTCAAACACTGGAAGGAGAGGGCAGTGGTCTGCTTCCTTACCCACTATCCAGATGCTAAATAGAGCCCACCCAGCTTTCTCCAAGCCCTTTCATTGTTGCTTATAGCCACCAAAGATCATACTCCTTCTGTATGTTAAGGAAAGCAGTCTTTGCACACTCTATGTGAATTGGAGGAGAGTAGGGCATTCTTCATTCTTCATCGGAGCAACATTCTCTCCAGCAGGAGCTAGGAAATCGACCCAGGTGTGGTGTAGGGTATGGGAAAGGGGTAGAAAGAGAAAATGGCCCAGCAATGATAAGTCCCTTGGAATATAAATCTCTTAGGTGAATGAATGGGGACAAATATTGGAATGATTCTATCGGTGAATACACTGTGTATAGGTCAGTGGTTCTCAAACGTTTTTTTTTGTGCATGGTATAGTATTATTTGCCATAAGGAACGTGCACGTGAAAGAGTGAAGCTGGCAGCAAATGAGAGTTCTTGGGAAGTTGCACCTCCAGACTAAGTATCTGGACCTTGGGATGCCTGCGTTTCTCTCTCTCTCTCTCCCAGCTCTCCGCCTTCTTTTTTTCCTTTACATCTTTAAGATTTGTATTGTAGGAGGTGATTATTTCCCTCGGCAGATAGGAGCAGGCAGAAAAATCGGGCTTGGGGTAGGGTAGGATGGAGCCAGGGCCCGGAATCTTAGAAAAGGGAATTGGGGTGAAATGACACTTGGAGACAGATAAAGGTTTGTGACCCTTAACGTGCAAAAGGACATTTTGGTTTCCTTTGGGCTCTGGCGATTCATAACATTGACAGCAAGCTTAAGAGGGGCTGCGTTGATGATGAAGAGATAAGTAGGTGGTTTATGCCATTTATGTTGTTTTGCAGCACACTTCTGTCATGGCAGAACTATTGGTGTGTGGAAGACAGAATAAACATTTCAAAATCCACACTCTTATTTCTGTTAGTGTGATCCAATGGATATTAACAGTTCTATATTTGAGTGTGCATTCAAGTTAATTTAATGTAGCAACCTAGTGTAAGTCACTGTGGAAAAACAGAAAGGAAATATTACCCTTGTCTCTAGGAAGTTTGCCATCTATTAAAAGCTTCTGTGAGTGTGTGTGTGTGTGTGTGTGTGTGAGAGAGAGAGAGACAGAGAGACAGAGAGACAGAGAGAGAGACAGAGAGACAGAGACAGGGAGACAGAGACAGAGAGAGAGAGAGAGAGAGAGAAAGAGAGAGAAAGAATGAGAGAGAGACAGAGAAACACCCACCCACACACTCATACACAAAGAGAGATCCTAAACTGTTTATGTACTTATATATACTGGTTAAACCTATATAAAGTTTTTTCCTCTAGGTCAATGCAAACCTTGTGGAATTGAGAATATTTTGAAAGTACTGTGAGGGATGACTTGCAGTGAAGTTTCCCCATTCTGAATGTCCTATATAAATTATTATTACTTCCTTACATTTTGTAACTAAGTTCAGTATTGTTTCCACACACACACATATGTCATAGTGTATTTCAATGTAATGTAATAGCTATTGAGTATTAATACAATTGATTGGATTAACTATTGAGACCAAATTAGAGGTGTTTGTAGTTTGGGGAAAGGAATGGTAGTGTGAGAAGTAACAAAGTTTCTACAGAACTGCAAGAATTGCTGAAACAAGACTACTGATAAAAAGTATCAGACAGTAGCCTTGGGAAGAAGTTTGAGTTCCCAGAGAACTCCTAGATAATACTAAAAATGAAGTAATGTTGGCAGCAGCAGGTGGATGTGACCAATCAGGAAGTAAACAGCAGCCTTGGGACACTCAGGCCCAGATAAGGACACATCTAGGTTGCACTGAAGGGGGTTCAGTATTCTGAGGTTGTTACTGTGCTTGCGTAGTGGATCTCATGTATTATATATGTTATCTAACAAAATTAGAGCCTCATTACTAATATTCAGGTCAATGTTTGGGAGGGGCATGTAACCCTTGCTTATTTAACCCAGTTTCTGCTTCTGTACCTCGGCTTCCTCTCCTGGCCATTGTTCCAGAGACTGGACTGCCCGCTTCTCCCGAGATTCTAATAAAACTTTCTACCTTCACTTTGAGAGGCCTCCAAGTAGACAATTTGGGTTAGGGTCTCTATACCTCACGCAGTACTTGAATGGTTAACTTTAAAAGCCAGTGAGAATGACCCAGGAAAGGTAATAGTTTGTGTGACACATTCTAACTGTCTTTAATTTGAACTGAATTTTTGTTGTTTTCTGTGCCACCTCATGGTCTTGAACATCAATAAAGTTCCTGGAACACAGTAGGCACATAATAAATGCTTATTGACTGATTGGCTGCCATCCTGCTTTCTTCTTGTTGTTGAGTTGTTTGATCATATCCAACTCTTTGTGACCCCATTGGTGATTTTCTTGGCAAAGATACTGGAGTGGTTTGCCGTTTCCTTCTCCAGCTCATTTTACAGATGAGGAATGGAGGCAAATAGGGTTAAATGACATGCCTTGGGTCATACAGCTAGTAAGTGTCTGAGGCCAGATTTGAACTCAGGAAGATGACTCTAGGCCTGGAATTCTATCCACTGTTCCACCTAGCTGCACTGACATTCTGCTGGTTTGGATCTTTTCACTTATGTGAAGTTGCCTTTAAATTCTCTTGGCTTCTAAAGCCCATTTGTTAAAAGAGAAAGGGGCAAATCATGAGTTGTAAGTTATAAACAGAAGCTCAGGATTTCATGAAGGATCAAACACTGATAGAGAAACCCTATGGTCTTTTCCATCTCTGATTTGTGAGTCAATTGGTGTAAGCACATTTAGCTCAGGTAGGACAGGATAGATAGCACAATTGACTCTTATTTCCCTGCTAAGCTCTCTGATGCTGACAGAGGACTTGGCTTTGTTTTCTATCCACCAAAGGGAACAAATTCCCCAAGGAAAGTCCAACTGTCACTCACTGGATCTAAAATCTGGAAAATATTGACAATGGTTTTGGTTTCCTTCCCTGCTCTGTTGCCTCCCTTTTCTCTTTTCTGCAACTTAATAAATATCCAAGGAAACAAACTTTTACATTTGTTTTTCATTCAAACAGCTCTCACAGATCAAGAGTGCTGGGATTTTTAAAATATTCCTTTATAAACTTTTGCCTCTCCCTTTCTCCCATGAAGAAAAGGAAACTTTATAAGCAACAGTAACTCTTGTCAACTGATGCATCTCTTCACCTCAAGACAATTTCTCCATTGAAACAAGGTATACTTGTATTTTAGGAATGATCTCAATGGGAAGAAGGTTTTAAAACTGTGATGGGCCAAACTTTCAGCGTTGTAGTAAGACATAAAAGTTCCTATTTCCATAGTACTTCCAAGTTTACAAAGAGATTTCCACATATCACGCATTATTTTCACAATAACCCACTGAAGCAGGCACTAACATCACCTCCATTTTACAGATGAGGAAATTGAAGCTAAGAGAGAGGAAATGATTTACCCAAGGGTCACCCAGCAAGTAAACAGGACTGAGGCAGGATTCAAACTGATATTTTCCTAACTCCAATTCCAACATTCTATAAACTGTTATTTTTAAAGGCTTGAGAGACATCGTTTCTTGTTTAATTTAATCATTTTATTAATAATGCCAGCATTTTAACTAAAGGATGGTTATTTAGCTGTCTCTCTTAGACTGAAGACCTCTCATGGGCCTGGGGTCACAGTTTATATCCCTTTGGAAGAGCAGGTGCTCCTGAGAGTGGCAATCAACTCTGGTTGACAATGAACGAGAAAATGAATATTACAGTGAGAGGGTGGGCTACATGACAGTGATAGTCTCGGGATACATGACTTGAATCACCCAAGTCTTGGTCAAAGAGATCTGTCAATGTCCATGTCACCTGTCTGACAAAAGGGGGAATCAACACTTTTGCAAACCCACACCCGCGAGCAGGAATGCACCCATTACCCAAACCGAGGATTTCTTTTGCTGTCTTTGTTTAGATCTAAGTCATCTTGGCTAGGTAAGTGCTTTAAAAAGATTTCTCACACTGGTTCGTATCTGGATAGGAAGAAGAAAGGAGGAAAAGCCTTGGTCCCGATAAAATAATTAGTTATTAAATACAAGAGATAAATAATCATTTCTTATACCACTGTGGAATCTAGTTCTCTCAGGGAAGAAGCCACATGTTAATCACAAAAGTTCCTACCCAGCAGGCTATTTTATGTTTATAATTTTAGCTTGGCTTTCCTTACTTACCATGAGGTAGGCTTGTTGAGGGGCCAGTAACAGAAGTAGAGGTGGTGACAGATGAGATTGAAGAGTTAGTAGAAGAAATTATGGAGGAAGATAGTGTTTCTGGAGTGGTTGATGTGGAAGACTCTGGTTGAAGCAGCCCAGTGACAATTTGACTGGATGGTTGAGTGGGAGAAATATGAATATCCCAGGTTGCAGACTGAATGAAAGGGGTACTAAGTCCATTCCCAGATGATATATTTGGAGGAATAAAAATAGGAGTAATTTTAGAGGAAAAAGTAGCAAGAGGAGAAGCTGGAATAGATTTTCCAGAAGAAGGAAAAACTGGACTGGGTAGATGACTGGAATCATCATGACAGATGAGTAGGTCTTGTAGAGCACTAAAAAAAAGAAAAAGAAAAAAATCAAGAAAACAACATGAGCCACGGTTGAAGGTTTTAGACAACCACCTCTGGCATACCAGTTGGGCCCCTTTAAAATTTACTACAGTTGGGGGGGGGTAGAATTCTGCCATATCCAATCTCTGTTCCTGCATCTTCTGCTTCCTCTCCCCCAACACTCAGAGGCAGTCAAGTGACATAGAAGACAGACTGCTGTACTTGGAATAAGGAAGGATCCAGAGTTCAAATCTTGCTTTAGGCATTTGAACTGTGTAATCCTTGGCAGATCTCTTGGTCTTTTAGCCTCGGTGTCCTCATTTGTGAAATGGGGATAATACTGGTACCCACTTCCCAGGGTTGTAGTAAGAATAAAGTGAGGTAATAATTAGAAAGCACTTTGCAAACCTTAACATGCTACACAAACCTTGATTGTTTATTATTTCCTAAATGTTTTGATGGACCAGTCAGGTGAAAGTAACAACAAAACACCAATGTATTTTGCCTCTTTCCCCCTCAATCCCTTCATTCTTGGCATATGCTTGGTTATTCAAAGAACAAGCACATGCTTCCCTCTTTAGCCATGCATTGTATAAGGATTGGCTGTGAACACAATGTGATGTTGGTCTGGTTGCTTGTGGGCAGCTAGGTGGTCTAGGTGGCACAGGGGCGGCTAGGAGACCCCGGCCCTGGAGTCAGGAGGACCTGAGTTCAAATCCAGCCTCAGCCACTTAACACTTCCTAACTGTGTGACCTTGGGCAAGTTGCTTAACCTCAATTGCCCTACAAAAAGAAAAAAAAAATGATGCTTGTGAAACCAAACTCACAGCATTTCAATACCAAATGTTACATAAATTAATGGCATATATGTGCATATATACGCATTTGTATGCATATATAAAATGCTTTGTAAAGTGTTTTGCAAACTTTATATAAATGTTTGCTATTACTTATGTTTTTTTAAATTCACGATCCAAAATGTCTAATGTGAATATAATGCCACTACCAGTAAAGTACTTCTGGCCCAAGTGACTTTAGGTAAGTCATTTAAACCTTCAGTGTGTAAATTGAGAAAATACCAGTATCTACCTTAAAGATAAAAAAAGAACATATATATATATATACATGAATATGTGTATACATATATAAACATGTATGTATGTATATATGTATGTGTCAGTACACATGCATGTATATTCATAGATAGATGCAAACCTTAAAGTGCTATATAAATGTTACCTGCATTATCAGTTTAATCTTAATCACCTCTTGCATAGGTTGCTGCAACAGCATTAAAACAGTACCTGGCCTCTAGTAGGTGCTTAATGAATATTTATTGAATTGAATTGAACAGATTCCTAAAGGATCTCCCCCCGCTTCAGCCCCTCTCCACACTGCACACTGCTTCTCTGCCCTTCCAAAATGATCTTCCTTAAATGCGTCACTCCCCAGATTCACGGATTCTAGCGATTATCTATTGCTTTTAAGATAAAACATGAATTCTGCCTGGATTAAAAAAAAAAAAAACAAAACTTTCACAATCTATTCTTTTCTTTCCTTTTTTTTTTTTTTTTTTTTTTTTTTTTT